>NC_058084.1:7860227-8179321 GCF_014858855.1 Bufo gargarizans
CATGAACTCTATTTCTACATAAATTCTGCTGAAGATCTTATAATCTGTATCCCGGATCATAATCCCTGACAAGTAGAGAGTAGGAGGATGAGGCAGCTCTTTACATCATGTGTGATCAGGACAGGGTTTGTGCCGCCATTTTGTTTCCCCTGATGATTGCTCCCCAGACAAGACGAGCATTTATAAATAATGAAAGGTATTTAAGAATAAATTTTATGATAAAGTAATATTTAAGTATTTTTTATTTTTTTTTAATTCCCGAAAAACCCCTTTAACATATTTATGGAGAGGGGTGGGGGGGGAGTGAATGTGGGAAATGTACCTGGCCACGCTGTTCACACTGAAATACCGGACATGAGAATGTCCAAAAACTTCTCATCCATAATTCCTTTTCATCAAGCTTGTAGGAGGAAGGGTTCAGACAAGAGCTACAAGAACAAACCTGCATCTCACCTTCTGCGTTCCTGCTGGACGGCACCAGTGGTCTAAGCGGGATAATGATGTGCTCCGGGCTCAGACCTTCTTTGGTGTGATTTTCGGTAACGTGTAACAGGAGCGCCGAGTGACTGGGAGAGAACAGGTTGCACAGCTTACACATGTAGATGGAGCTGGGTCCTAAAAAAACAAACAAACAAAAAGTTACCCCGTATAGAAGAACCGCTCCAGGCACACCGGTTCCAATAGTCAATGGGTGTATTTTTCAACATTTTTCGGGGGCCATTTCCAGTCTTTTCATGTCTCTGCCTGTGGAAGGGTCAGCTTGTCTGCCTGTATCTAACCCTGTATAGGAGAAGGACGGTGCTGCAGGGGGGTGTACAGACTTATTCACGGGACGTGACCAGTATACCATCAGAGGAGCTGTGGGAATAATCTAAAGACCGCCATTACTGACATGGCTGACCAATGAGAACCTGAACAGAAATAGGGAGGCTCGCTGCTGTGGGTTTCGTTCCCCAATACAGAGATAGGCATTTCATGGCTGAACACGGGCAACCCTTCCCAGGGGCGGACGCTCTGGGCCGATAAGGTGTTGTACCCCCAACATTCATATGTCTGAGTTGCGATATGGGAATGGTATATGATCGCTGGGGGTTTGACTACTTCTACCCCCAATGATCACAAGATCGTATGCGTGAGCACTGCTACATTCACTATGGAACAGCAGAGCATAGCGCGTGATATTACAAGTCAGATTGTCAGAGGTCATAATATTTTTGAGCCAATTGGACACACTGTAGTAAATGTACATCACAGGCCAAGGGTGCTTAAAGGGGCTGTCCCAGCGAAAACATTCTACCGTGCCAAAGAGTTCTGAAAGAAAATATATCTGTATAGTGCCACCTGCTTTTCCTTAATTCTCTCATCTTGATGAGGGGGTCGCACGTCCTCAGTTCGATCCTTTAACTGCCATCGGCCAAGTTTTCTGTTAGAATCTGTGACAGTTACACGAAGACGCAGCAGCAGAAAGGACACCCCCCCCGAGCTGCGATAGAGAGAGGTGCAGCAGAAAGGACACGCCTCCTGTGGAAAGACACGCCTCCTGAGCTGCTAGATTGAAATAAGCCTAGCAGAGTAACTGTAGCAGGAGTGGACTAACCATAGTCTCTACATGGATATGTCCTGGCAGATCGTGCCCTCAGTATTAATTAATGCTAGGAGCATCAGGTACCCCTGCACCTAGTGCCCTCCTGCATTCATCTGTATTGTCATCCTCAAGATAGTGATACAGATAAATACTGTGGCAGGGTGGTTGGTTCTGCTGGCCCCGACATCTGTCAATTAGGACCCGCCTAGGACATAGGACCACTATACGTTCCCAGTCCACCCCTGAATGGGAGCTAATAATAGATGCTCTCTGGATCCATGTGAGGTACAGGGCTGGTTCCATCTATTCTTTAGAAGGAGGTTGTCATAAACTTTATATATATCATTAATCATAGGATAACCCCTTTAACCTCCTGCGCAATCCTGCGTACGGCGGTCCTGCTCTTCTGGGTGGACGCATATACGCGTCCTCCCGCGAGAGCCGAGATTTCCTGTGAACGCGCGCACACAGGCGCGCGCGCTCACAGGAACGGAAGGTAAGCGAGTGGATCTCCAGCCTGCCAGCGGCGATCGCTCGCTGGCAGGCTGGAGATCTGATTTTTTTAACCCCTAACAGGTATATTAGACGCTGTTTTGATAACAGCATCTAATATACCTGCTACCTGGTCCTCTGGTGGTCCCTTTTGTTAGGATCGACCACCAGAGGACCCCCTGTCATTGATCACCCCCCCTGTCATTGATCACCCCCCTGTCAGGCTCCGTTCAGACGTCCGTATGATTTTTACGGATCCACGGATACATGGATCGGATCCGCAAAACACATGCGGACGTCTGAATGGAGCCTTACAGGGGGGTGATCAATGACAGGGGGGTGATCATCCATATACACTCCTTGATCACCCCCTGTCATTGATCACCCCCCTGTCAGGCTCCATTCAGACGTCCGTATGATTTTTACGGATCCATGGATACATGGATCGGATCCGCAAAACACATGCGGACGTCTGAATGGAGCCTTACAGGGGTGTGATCAATGACAGGCGGGTGATCACCCATATACACTCCCTGATCACCCCCCTGTCATTGATCACCCCCCTGTAAGTCTCCATTCAGACGTCCGCATGTGTTTTGCGGATCCGATCCATGTATCCATGGATCCGTAAAAATCATACGGACGTCTGAATGGAGCCTTACAGGGGGGGTGATCAGTGACAGGGGGGTGATCACCCTGATCACCCCCTGTCATTGATAACCCCCCTGTAAGGCTCCATTCAGACGTCCGCATGTGTTTTGCGGATCCGATCCATGTATCCATGGATCCGTAAAAATCATACGGACGTCTGAATGGAGCCTTACAGGGGGGGTGATCAGTGACAGGGGGGTGATCACCCTGATCACCCCCTGTCATTGATAACCCCCCTGTAAGGCTCCATTCAGACGTCCGCATGTGTTTGGCGGATCCGATCCTTGTATACATGGATCCGCACCAACCATACGGACGTCTGAATGGAGCCTTACAGGGGGGGTGATCAGTGACAGGGGGGTGATCACCCTCTGTCATTGATCACCCCCCTGTAAGGCTCCATTCAGACGTCCGCATGTGTTTGTGTTTTGCGGATCCGATCCATGGATCCGTAAAAATCATACGGACGTCTGAATGGAGCCTTACCAGGGGGGTGATCAGTGACAGGGGGGTGATCAGGGAGTCTATATGGGTGATCACCCCCCTGTCATTGATCACCCCCCCCCCCCTGTAAGGCTCCATTCAGACATTTTTTTGGCCCAAGTTAGCGGAAATTTTTTGTTTGTTTTTGTTTTTGTTTTTTCTTACTAAGTCTCATATTCCACTAACTTGTGTCAAAAAATAAAATCTCACATGAACTCACCATACCCCTCACGGAATCCAAATGCGTAAACATTTTTAGACATTTATATTCCAGACTTCTTCTCACGCTTTAGGGCCCCTAAAATGCCAGGGCAGTATAAATACCCCACATGTGACCCCATTTCGGAAAGAAGACACCCCAAGGTATTTCGTGAGGGGCATATTGAGTCCATGAAAGATTGAAATTTTTGTCCTAAGTTAGCGGAAAGTGACACTTTGTGAGAAAAAAACAAAAAAAATCAATTTCCGCTAACTTATGCAAAAAAAAAAAAAATTTCTATGAACTCGCCATGCCCCTCATTGAATACCTTGGGGTGTCTTCTTTCCAAAGTGGGGTCACATGTGGGGTATTTATACTGCCCTGGCTTTTTAGGGGCCCGAAAGTGTGAGAAGAAGTCTGGGATCCAAATGTCTAAAAATGCCCTCCTAAAAGGAATTTGGGCCCCTTTGCGCATCTAGGCTGCAAAAAAGTGTCACACATCTGGTATCGCCGTACTCAGGAGAAGTTGGGGAATGTGTTTTGGGGTGTCATTTTACATATACCCATGCTGGGTGAGAAAAATATCTTGGTCAAATGCCAACTTTGTATAAAAAAATTGGAAAAGTTGTCTTTTGCCAAGATATTTCTCTCACCCAGCATGGGTATATGTAAAATGACACCCCAAAACACATTCCCCAACTTCTCCTGAGTACGGCGATACCAGATGTGTCACACTTTTTTGCAGCCAAGGTGGGCAAAGGGGCACATATTCCAAAGTGCACCTTTCGGATTTCACAGGCCATTTTTTACACATTTTGATTGCAAACTACTTACCACACATTAGGGCCCCTAGAATGCCAGGGCAGTATAACTACGCCACAAGTGACCCCATTTTGGAAAGAAGACACCCCAAGGTATTCCATGAGGGGCATGGCGAGTTCCTAGAATATTATTTTTTTTGTCGCAAGTTAGTGGAATATGAGACTTTGTAAGAAAAAAATAAAAATAAAAAATCATCATCATTTTCCGCTAACTTGTGACAAAAAATAAAAAGTTCTATGAACTCACTATGCCCATCAGCGAATACCTTAGGGTGTCTACTTTCCGAAATGGGGTCATTTGTGGGGGTTTTCTACTGTCTGGGCATTGTAGAACCTCAGGAAACTTGACAGGTGCTCAGAAAGTCAGAGCTGCTTCAAAAAGCGGAAATTCACATTTTTGTACCATAGTTTGTAAACGCTATAACTTTTACCCAAACCATTTCTTTTTTTTGCCCAAACTTTTTTTTTTTTTATCAAAGACATGTAGAACTATAAATTTTGCGAAAAATTTATATATGGATGTCGTTTTTTTTGCAGAATTTTACAGCTAAAAGTGAAAAATGTCATTTTTTTGCAAAAAAATCGTTACATTTCGATTAATAACAAAAAAAGTAAAAATGTCAGCAGCAATAAAATACCACCCAATGAAAGCTCTATTAGTGAGAAGAAAAGGAGGTAAAATTCATTTGGGTGGTAAGTTGCATGACCGAGCGATAAACGGTGAAAGTAGTGTAGTGCCGAAGTGTAAAAAGTGCTCTGGTCATGAAGGGGGTTTCAGCTAGCGGGGCTGAAGTGGTTAAAGGAGCCAGGGGCTGATTGGCCGTAGACCCTACAGGGAAATTTCCCGGTGGGCCGATGCCTAGGAGGGCCACCCAAGCCCCGTCTCACAGCCCTCTTACGCACCTGGCCAGCAGCCACAGGTGCCATCCTGAATTCAACTGTATTGACATCTACAGGACAGTGATACAGTGGAATCCTGTGGCACAGGTGGCGGTATTTTGTGCTGCACTGTGGTATTTGGTTCAGCTGGGGCGATATATTGCTCTGCACTATGGTATTGCTGGCCCGGCCTACTTATGCCTAATTATGTTGCCCCGCCTTCTGTAAATTTGGACCCACCTGCAACATGGGGCCACTATTACCTTATTTTCCAGGGCCACTTTTAGTTCCCAGTCCGCCCCTGAAAGGAGAACTCCAGACAAAGGATGTAGGAGAAAGAATCTGTCGTGCTCTGCCCCCTCATGAGGGAAATACCCAGCAGGTGACCACCACTGATTGTGAGCTCCTGACTTGAGGGTCACTTTAAAGCCCATTGCAGACAAGCGTTCCTCCCGCAGCCAGTCCGCATCGCAGCACCCGGCCTGACCTCCCAGCGCTGCCGGGAGTCACATAGCATTATATTGATTTATGATGCTACGTAAGGGTACTTTCTCACTTGCAGCAGAGGATTCCGGCAGGCAGTTCCGTCGCCGGAATTGCCTGCCGGATCCGGCAATCTGGGCACTAACTGATGGCATTTGTCAGACGGATCCGGATGTGGATCCGTCTGACAAATGCATTGAAATACCGGATCCGTCTCTCCGATGTCATCTGGAAAAACGGATACGATATTTATTTATTTTTGCATATTTAAAAGGTCTGCTCATGCGCAGACCGGAAAGCCGCGTCCGTTTTGACGGAACACTTAATGCCGGATCTGGCACTAATACACTTCAATGTAAAGTAATGCCGGATCCGGCATTCCGGCAAGTGATCAGTATTTTTGGCCGGAGAGAAAACTGCAGCATGCTGCGGTATTTTTCCCGTCCAAAAAAACGTAAGAGGGACTGAACTGATGCATCCTGAACGGATTTCTCTCCATTCAGAATGCATTAGGATAAAACTGATCAGTTATTTTCCGGTATTGAGCCCCTAGGACGGAACTCCAAAAAAACGCCAGAAAACAAAAACGCTAGTGTGAAAGTACTCTAACCCTTAGGCCCCTTTCACACGAGAGAGTTTTCCGCGCGGGTGCAATGCGTGAGGTGAACGCATAGCACCCGCACTGAATCCTGACCCATTCATTTCAATGGGCCTGTGTACATGAGCGTTGTTTTTCACGCATCAGTTCTGCGTTTTGTGAAAATTGCAGCATGTTCTATATTCTGCGTTTTTCACGCAGTCCTGGCCCCATAGAAGTGAATGGGGCTGCGTGAAAAACGCATTGCATCCGCAAGCAAGTGCGATGCGTTTGTCACTGATGGTTGCTAAGAGAAGTTGTTTGTAAACCTTCAGTTTTTTATTAAGAGCGTGAAAAACGCATTGCACCCGCGCGGAAAAAACTGAACAGAACGCAATCACAGACAAAACTGACTGAACTTGCTTGCAAAATAGTGTGAGTTTCGCTGAACACACCCGTAACGTATCCGTACCTAATCCGTCACGCTCGTGTGAAAGGGGCCTTACAGTGCTGTAATGTATTGGATAACACTGGCATAATGCTACCAGTTTTATCCAATACATTCCAGAACTGTAAGGGTTACATAGCATCACAAATCAATATATTGCTATGTGACTCCCGGCAGCGATGGGAGGTCAGGCCGGGAGCTGCGATGTGGACTCGCTGCGGGAGGAACGCTCCTCTGCAAGGGGCCTAAGGGTGCACGTCCATAACACAACGATTCATCCTGAAGAGCCCTTTCACATCTCCATGGCCAGTGATGCGCATTTACCCCGCAGTGCGGCTGTCCCATCTGGACATTTTCGGCAGCAGGAGGATCCAGAGGTGGGACATTAAACGGGACCCCATTGCACACTGCCACGGCTGACGGGCAGGCCACACAATCACAGCTCTCACCATCTACAGGTATGGGACTTCTGAGGATACCCCTGCCGGAGGAGGTCCAGTCGCACCTATCCTGTGGATACGCCTTAAATGTCCAGATGGGACAATCCCTTTAAAATGTATTTAAGAATCTGTTCACACTAGTGTCAGGGCGTCTGTCCACAATGGAAGCCGCTGTGCTGTGACGGATCCGTTATGGGGTTCATCCGGGTTCCCGTCGTTTTGATGGCAGGACTACACCACCCTCTGACCTATTAGAGCCGTGAAACATGACGAGACCCCGGCAGGAGGCAGAACCTGTTAGTTAGCACCGCTCGTTTCCCGTACCTTCGCTCGGCCTGGAGACGTCATGGTTGCAGTTGTTCTCTACAGAATGCATTTGGCCGGCAGCTGGACCTCTCCATAGACGGCAGCGGGACGGTTAGCGCCTGCAGACTGCAAAATAATCCGCAGATCAGAGATCACACACGTGGCGGTAAATTACAATGTGATTACAATCAGACAGACGACACAACAGTACCTTCTGCGCTCCGATCCAGGCAGCAGTTCAGATATGAGGACTACAACACAGACAGACATGGAGAGGGGAGAGCAGACCGGGTGACCACAGGTGCCGTTCCACAGACTCCAAAATGGCTGACTACGGTGGAAATTTCACCTCCCACGGCAAATGCCATGCTTCAGATTGGGACCCAGCACCGCTCCCTCCGCCCAACGACTCGGCTAGAAAGGTGTCCGACCGCCGCTCCACTGAAACGAGGGTCTCAGACGCCAATTATTGTGATCACTGGGGGTCACAGTAGTCTGACCCCCTACTAACCTAGCAGTTATTTTATGGACAGGGGTCAACTTGCTATTGACGGAATACGCCTTTAACTCTTAAAGGGAGTCCGTCGCCTACAGAACTGGTTTCTAAGTAAGCATACCGCCATATACGGAAGATGCCAAGAGAAAACGTCATCGCGTTCTTCTGAAAATGCAGTCCTCCAATCCAAATCCTGCCTCTTTGAAAGGTTTTCGGTGCACTGTGGGCGGGGCTACTCCGTTGGGTGCACCACGACCCTGTAATAATGCCCCCCCCCCCCTTGTTTGACAGACTCTGAGACTCCACAGCCGGTAGGGCTGACACAGGGGAAGCCAAGTGCACCAAACACAGTGGATCCGCCCACAGTGCACCAAACACAGTGGATCCGCCCACAGTGCACCAAACACAGTGGATCCGCCCACAGTGCACCAAAAAACTAATTTGCATCAAAATAAAAAGCAGCATTTTTCAGGTTTAGGGGACCATGGTCATGTTTCGGGGCACCTACCCCTTATGGTGGGATGCTTACTGTGCGATTTTGGAGGCGACAGAATAAAGGAACTAATCCTCAGATATGAAGGATCCGCGTCTGAGAATGGGTCACATTCTACATTCCTGGCACGATGCCCGAGCTGTGATGGGCGGCAGCTCTGGGTTATTTGCTCTATTTCTGCCTCTTGTTATTCAAAGAGCCGCGGCGTCCGGGGACGTCGGATACAAGAACATTACACCTCCTCTCACCTTCAGACAAAAACAAGCGCTCCCCGTTCTGTGTACACAGCGCCTCGCGTGCATACAGAGCAGCCGACAACCCCCGTGACGCAGGCAGCGGCAGAATAAGAAATCAGCCTCTCCTCAGCGGGAAAATAATTTACTTCTTACAAAAAGGAAAATTCTGCCTTCCAGACATGTGACGAGGGCGACATCACAATGCAAGTTTACCATCGAGCCTGCGGTGGACAGCGCAAGCGCCAGAAGAGACGGTCAATGACCACTGCTGAGCAGAGACTGCACACTGCAGAAGGTGTGTATGTAGCTTCCTGCCAGCAGAGGGCATACTGTGCAGCAGATAAGTAGAGCAGGAGAAGGGTTAATGTCCTGGCTGTGACCGCTGGACGCGCCCCCGGCAGGGAGACGGTCGGCTGTGACCGCTGGACGCGCACCGGCTGGGAGACGGTCGGCTGTGACCGCTGGACGCGTCCCCGGCTGGGAGACAATCGGCTGTGACCGCTGGACACGCCCCCGGCTGGGAGACGGTCGGCTGTGACCGCTGGACGCTCCCCGGCTGGGAGACGGTCGGCTGTGACCGCTGGACGCTCCCCGGCTGGGAGACGGTCGGCTGTGACCGCTGGACGCTCCCCGGCTGGGAGACGGTCGGCTGTGACCGCTGGACGCGCCCCGGCTGGGAGACGGTCGGCTGTGACCGCTGGACGCGCCCCGGCTGGGAGACGGTCGGCTGTGACCGCTGGACGCGCCCCGGCTGGGAGACGGTCGGCTGTGACCGCTGGACGCGCCCCCGGCTGGGAGACGGTCGGCTGTGACCACTGGACGCGCCCCCGGCTGGGAGACGGTCGGCTCTGACCGCTGGACGCGCCCCGGCTGGGAGACGGTCGGCTCTGACCGCTGGACGCGCCCCAGCTGGGAGACGGTCGGCTGTGACCGCTGGACGCGCCCCAGCTGGGAGACGGTCGGCTGTGACCGCTGGACGCGCCCCCGGCTGGGAGACGGTCGGCTGTGACCGCTGGACGCGCCCCCGGCTGGGAGACGGTCGGCTGTGACCGCTGGACGCGCCCCCGGCTGGGAGACATTCTTAGTGCTGTTGCAGACCTGGCTGAGATTTGTCTTGGCCAGATCTACAGAAATATACTAGAAAACTGCATAAAGGGCAACTCCCTTCCATACTCCTGAGCACAATCACTCCCTATGTAGGAAGCAGTGATCGGATACCTCACTTCTATAGTCACAAAGGGGCTGCTTCTTCTTGCGGAGTTCCGGCCGGTAGGTGGTCGTAGAAGACCCTTTTGAACAGGTTGGCCAAGTTAAAGGGGTAGTCCACTGACATAACGTTATCATCGGGTCTAGCATACCCCTTAATATTCCATAGTGACGAGCGCTAATCTGCATGTTGGATAAACCCCTCCTTCTCGTTTCCCTTAAAGGGGTCCTCTCACTTCAACAAGTGGCATTTATCATGTAGAAAAAGTTAATCCAAGGCACTTACTAATGTATTGTGATTCTCCATGTTGCCTCCTTTGCTGGCTGGGTTTATTTTTCCATCACATTATACACTGCTCGTTTCCATGGTTACGACCACCCTGCAATCCATCAGTGGTGGTCGTGCTTGCACACTATAGGAAAAAGCACCAGCCT
This sequence comes from Bufo gargarizans, assembly GCF_014858855.1. NCBI lineage: Eukaryota > Metazoa > Chordata > Amphibia > Anura > Bufonidae > Bufo > Bufo gargarizans. The sequence goes on from NC_058084.1 coordinate 7,870,458, forward strand.
ATGTGCGCTCCCATGTACATGGCACCAAATAGGCTGGCGCTTTTTCCTATAGTGTGCAAGCACGACCACCACTGATGGATTGCAGGGTGGTCGTAACCATGGAAACTAGCAGTGTATAATGTGATGGACAAATGAATTAATCGAATCAGCAAAGGAAGCAATATGGATAACAACAATACATTAGTAAGTGCCTTGTATTAACATAATAAATGCTATTTGCTGAAGTGAAACATCCCCTTTAAATGCTAGGCCGAGTGTCAGTCTTTACTGTATTTATGGCATTCTATTCATGAATACAGACTATACATTTCCAAAAGGTCTTCCTCAGCCATGACAGGTCTGCACCTGCAGCCTATTCCACTTCTGAAACTATCCCTTTAAAAGGTAACACATTCACAAACGCGCTGCTGATCTGAACCGGTGGCAAAATGTTATTAAATGGGCCCCGAGCTCTTGGAGGAGCCGCTGCAATATTCCTGCGCAGCTCCGAGCTGTGGGGAGTTTACAGGAGTCACATCCAGGCGACGTAACAGAATAAATTACCAGCGCCGCGCGCCTTCATCTGAATGATACTGACGGCAAATTGAATTGGAATTTCATCTTCTATTTCAGCGCTAACCGGATTTCAGACGACAGGATATCAATGCGGTGCGACACGAAGGCTGAGCGAGGAATGGATGTCAATTACGAGGCGCCGAGAAACCTCAGACTCATTACATCTGCAGGCAGAGGGGTTCTGCATAGTGCTAAAAGCCCATGGAAGAGGAGCGGCGGCGAGGGTCATGTGACTAACACCCCCGAGAGAGGACTGTATAGATATACATAATGTCACTCTCCACCAGCAGAATAGTGAGTGCAGCTCTGGAGTATAATACAGGATGTAACTCAGGATCAGTACAGGATAAGTAATGTATGTACACAGTGACTGCACCAGCAGAATAGTGAGTGCAGCTCTGGAGTATAATACAGGATGTAACTCAGGATAAGTAATGTAATGTATGTACACAGTGATTGCACCAGCAGAATAGTGAGTGAAGCTCTGGAGTATAATACAGGATGTAACTCAGGATCAGTACAGGATAAGTAATGTATGTACACAGTGACTGCACCAGCAGAATAGTGAGTGCAGCTCTGGAGTATAATACAGGATGTAACTCAGAATCAGTACAGGATAAGTAATGTATGTACACAGTGACTCCACCAGCAGAATAGTGAGTGCAGCTCTGCAGTATAATACAGACTGTAACTCAGGATCAGTACAGGATAAGTAATATAATGTATGTACACAATGACTGCACCAGCAGAATAGTGAGTGCAGCTCTGGAGTATAATACAGGATGTAACTCAGGATCAGTACAGGACAGGACAGGTCTCCTCTCCAGCAGCATTGAGGTACAAGGACATGTCAGATGGCACACCTTTGCTTCACTGCGCATGCTTCCGATACTGAAGGCTTGTGCAGTGAAGCCATACTTCTGACCTAATGTAGACCCAAAGCTAGGTGACAGGTGGCTTTTAAGTTAATCAATTGGATCCAATACAGTGCTCTAAGGGTGCGGCCACACATTGTCGCTCTACTGCAATTTGGGTACAGCAAAAAAACGTATTCAAAATCCTCAATTGTTTTTGCACAATATACCTGCATTTTCTTCCAGCGAAGGGGGAAAAAGCAAATCACATAGAAAAACTAACATTACAAAACGTAGTTACATTAATGTCAGTCGGGTTTAGTGTGTGCTTTGCCTTTATATAAACAGGTGCAGGATGTTGTTGCAAAAAAAAAAACTTATGCAGATTTTTTATGTTTTTTTTTTTTTTTGCTGTACCCAAAACTCAGCACAGCCACGACGCATGCCGGCACCCTGAGAGCAGGGGTGATTACGCTCCTAGCCTGGTTTATGACTTCCATTATGGGGGGTGTTGATGAATCGCACTGCACCCCTGGAGCCGTGGTCTCCCGCTGGATGTCAGAGCACACTGGGAGTTGTAGTTTTTCCAACAGGTTGAAGAGCACAGACATGGAGGGTATTATACATTCCTGTAACTGCAAGCCTTAATCCATGATGTGGAATCATCCAGCGCCATCTAGTGTCCGGACAGGGGCAGTGCACCGGTGTAGATAAATCGTTTACGTAGCCCTGTGTATTCGCACGAAGCCGCACAACCTGGGGGCTCAAGTAACCTCATTAACCTGCGAAGTACGTGGGAAGACGCTGCGCTTTTCTTCAGCCGCGCTCCTCTGTTCCTTAGATTACTCACAACCTGCTCATTTCTCACTTTATAGTCAAGACCCAGAAGATAAGCAATAAAACAGGACTCCGTGAGGAGCCTCACAGGAGATAACGTGAGACATAATCCTCAGCTGAACGTATCCCGCTATAAAGATGGTACGGTGGGCAGCCATAACCGTAAAACCCCCGGCCTAATATTGTGTACCCCCCCTCCATCGGCCAACAAAACAGCTCTGACCAGCGGAGGCCTGGACTTCAGAAGGCGTCTGGGGTCTCTGCCTGCAAATCCTATCAGTCACTCGGTGCGGCCTCCATGGATCCCACAGATGACGATCAGATTAAGATCTGGGGATTTGAACACAAAAATAAAAAATCACCACATTGACCTCTTTGTCCTGTTCTTCAACAGTTTTTGCAGTGAGACCGCAGCATCAACCTGCTTATAGAAGGTAATGGCATTAGGGGGCACTGCTGCCATGAAGGGGGGGAGGGGTATTTGTCTGTACAGTGGTTAGGTAGGTGGCACGTGTCACAACCACATGATCCCGGGACCAAGGTTTCCAGCAGAACATTACCCACAACATCACACTGCCTCCAGCAGCTTGTCTTCTTCCCATAGCATATCTGGTGCCATCTCCTCCCTGGGTAAGTGACGCACATGCACCCAGCCATCCACATGATGTAACGTGATTCCTCAGACCAGGCGGCCTTCTTCCTATAGTACACCTGGTGCTCTTCCCCAGGTAAGTGACACTTGCACTTGGCCGACCAGACCATGTAATGATGATCATCAGACCAGGCCGCCTTCATGTAGTACACCTGGTGCCATCTCTTCCCCAGGTAGGTGGCACTCGCACTTGGCCGACCACATCATATAATGATGATCATCAGACCAGGCCGCCTTCTTCCACTGCTCCATGGTCCAGTCCTGATGTTCATGTGCCCCATGTAGGTTTCAGTATTGGATAGGGGTCACCATGGGCGTTGTGACCGGTGTGTGGCCGACATGCTGGAATGTCCCGTGTCCTGACACCTTTCTATCATCACCGGCAGGAACGTTGTCAGCAGTTCATGCTACAACAAATCTTCTGGAGGATCAGCTCAGACGGGCAGCGTGCCTGGTACACGTCTCATGTGGGCGCTCTTGGGCGACGTACACTTGAATATGAAGCCCCCCCTAACAGATATTGGGGCGCTCTGGGCTCCCAGCTCAAAGTCATGGTATACAGCAGGGGTGGGTCTGACCTCTGGGACCCCCACCCATCCTCCAGTGCCGCACCTTCTTCACAGCACCCTGTACATCCACTATGCAGATCCATGTAAGTGAATGTGGCGGTGCGGCACGTACCTGCACGGCGGCTGCACAGGGGATGCAGCAATACACCAGCACCACCATTCTCAGGATTAACGGGGGTGTCAGAGGTGTGACCCCCGAAGGCCAGGGCTTCTGTGATGGGAATACGAAAAAAAGTCATTTCTAAAGATTCTCGACACAATATAAATGCATGTATGTATGCACCTCGAACTGGTGCCATTAATAAAACACAACTCATCCCATATAAATTAATATGGGATTTTTATTTTTATTTTTTTGGTTCCAAAAGCCACAATTTTCAATATATATTGAATATATAATATTGAAAATTTTGGCTTTTGGAACTGAAAAACTAAAAATAAAAATCTGTGCATCCTTAAGCGGTTAAAAATAAATAAAACAAACAACAACACATCCTCTGTAGGATATAGAAAGTTTTAATTCATTGCTTCCGTGGGGAGAGCTGCAGCTGTACAGTGCACACGCTGTATGCTCCTCCGGCCCCCTCTAGTGGCAGCACAGGCTCACTGCAGCCTCTCAGCGGAGAAGTCCATCACAGGCTTGTGGTCACCCCGTTAGGTGCGGGCGGCTTATCCCCTCCTGCACCTCGCAGCACATCGTGCACCTCCAAATGTCCGACGCTGTGACTTTCACTCCTTTACCCTGCTTTCACACCTGAGCGTTTCTCAAACGCGCGTTTTTGTCGCACGTTTTTATGCGCGTTTTTTGTAATAGTAAACGCGCGTTTGACACGCGTTTGTGTGATTGACTGCAGTGTCCTATGGCCACAAACGCGCGTCAAAACACCCCAAAGAAGCTCAAGTACTTGATTATGCGTCGGGCGTTTTACAGCGCGATCGTACGCGCTGTAAAACGCCCAGGTGAGAACCATTCCCATAGGGAAGCATTGGTTTTCATGTGTTGAGCGTTTTACAGAGCGTTTGAACGCGCTGTAAAACGCTCAGGTGTGAACTTAGGGTTAAGGACACTGCCCCTCTCTGCCATCTGTCCGCCCGAGCCCCTGGTTCCCAGCTGTGAGAACCTTCTCCGTCACCTCTGCTTGAAGTAGTTTCACCATTTGTTGTCATCCATCATACGTCAGCCTGAACCACCACAATACCGAGGGGCCCGGGGCCCACGGGCCAATACAGATGAGCAGTGCCTAAAAGCTACGCGCTCCGGTGCAAACTTAATTTTTATGCAAGAAGAATTTAAAAAAAGAAAGAAAGAAAAATTAAGCAAAATTTGCTATTGCTTTGCTTCTACAGCTCCTATGCAGACTATGTGTCTCCACGGTAACAGACAACAAGCAGGCTCTGTGTAGTCTGATCCGGCAGGCGATCTCTCAGCCCTTTACTCCCCTCAGAGCTCCAGTTCTTGTTGAACATCACGCGCGGCCCAAACGGCGTATCAGGAACGGGAGCCTGGTAACGCCGACCGCTCTAATCCCCGCAGTGTGCAGCCAGCGAGGCGACGCATCCTTGATACGTAGGCTCCGCCCTCCAGACGCTGATTGACAGCCGTCTCCCTACGCGCAGTCATCTCACGCACACTGCGTGGACGAGGCCGCCGTCACAGCTAGGTTTTTGTGTTAAGGGCTCATGCACACGACCGTATGTATTTTGCAGTCCGAAAAAAACAAACTGATGACGTGTACATTCTGTATTTTGCGGAACGGAACAGCTGGCCCTTCATAGAACAGTCCTATCCTTGTCCGCAATGCGGACAATAATAGGACATGTTCTATACTTTGGTGGAACAGACATACGGAAACCGAATATGCGCGAGGAATAACTTTTTTTTTTTTTTTTTTTTTTGCAGACCCATTGAAATGACTGGTTCTGCATAAAAAAATTTAAAAAAAATACTCCCAGCGTGACTTGCATATCGAATCACATTTTTACATGTCGTTTTGTCCCCAGAGGAAGTCACATTACACGGGGGGAGGAGGGGGTCTGTCATACTTTCCTATAATTAAAAAATAAATAAAATCTGCATACAAAAAAAAAAGCCATAAAAACACTACATGGGCAAAAATGCTTTCAAAAACACACAAAAAAAAGTGCCCTAAAAAATAAAAAATGTTATGATAAAAACGACATGTGACCGCGCCCCAAGGGTACGGCTACATTTCATTTAATGTACCGTATTTCAATGGCATTACAATGCGATGCGACTGTCGCATACAATCCAAGTTGGTTTGCGACTGTTGCGTCGCTATAGGTCGCACCGCAACACCATTGAAATATATATACGAAATGTTGCCGTACCTTTTTGTGTCGTGCAACTTTTCCGCGACACATGTTGCCGCGCACTTATTGGCCACCTGCACAAGAGAGCACGTGAAGGCACATAAGATCGGTACGAATTTCTGAGCGCATTTATTTGCTGAAGCATATCCGCAATTTCCAAGAGCGGTTTTTGGTGCAGATTTGAGGTAGATCTCGCTTTCGTTGGAAAAAGGGTGAAATCCACAGTTAGGCCTAGTTCACACGAACGCATGGCTTTTATAGTTTTTTGCGGTCCGTTTTTCACGGATCCGTTGTTCCGTTTTTGAGTTCCGCTGTGTTTCCGTTTCATTTCCGTATGCCATGTACAGTATACAGTAATTACATAGAAAAAAATTGGGCTGGGCATAACATTTTCAATAGATCGTTCCGTTTTTGCTGAACAGATACAGAAGACATACGGATGCATTTCCGTACGTGTTCCGTTTTTTTGTTGCAGACCCATTGACTTGAATGGAGCCACTTAATGTGATTTGCGGCCAAATATAGGACATGTTCTATCTGTCAACGGAACGGAAAAACGGAAACGGAATGCTTACGGAAAACATTCCGTTTTTAATGCGGATCCATTGAAATGAAATGAATGGTTCCGTATATGGAACACAAAAAAACGTCCCGTACACTCGTAAAATCGTGTGAACTAGGCCTTACTGACATGCTGCGGATTTGGAAAATCCGTAACGCAGGTCAATTTTCGCACAGAAACAATCCACAAAGTGCACGTGAGACTTGTGTAATGTCATCCGCACTGCTGGTACCGTACCACGCTGCGTATTCCGCAATGTCCGCAGGTGGCCTAAAGCGGTATTCGTGGATTTGGATATCGATGGCCCCCCCTCCGGCTTCGCCCTGCAGTGACACAACGGACTGAGCCATGTGGTTACGGTGGGGACGTCGGGTGTCGGAGCTCCGCCCATCCGATATCCTGAGGGTAGGACATCAATGTTATAATCCTGGACAACCAATTCGCAAAAATCCCTGCGCATGACGACTACATCCCCATGTAACTGAAATGCTGGGGGTTTTCCTTCCAGATTCGCTGCAGCGCTTTACAGTATAAGCAAAGCGGACGTCAGTTTATCGCATCTCATATCCGCCGGTGAACTGACACGTGGCGAGATTTTAAATCCGCAGCAAGACAATTCTGAACGCCACCGCAAATCCCGCAAGAAAAATCGGCGACGTGAAATCCACAATGGAGTTTTTGCATCCTGTGTGGACACAGCCTATCAGAGATCGCCAAAGTCATCAAGGCAACTCATTTAGAGCGCTTCCATTCACTGAGCGCTAGCAGAGATCTTGAAAGTGGACAAAAAAAATAAAAAAAATTGTGAAGAATTTAATTGATTGGCAAAAGTGCCCGTGGACTGCAGGGAACAGAACTCAGTCTACATTTCATCCGGCCCCATGGAAACCAGTCTGCTGCACTGTCGTTCCCTCCACCATGCTTTACACTGCAGCACAAGCCTAGCAGGAAGAGCGATTATAAACTGTAAGAAAGCAGATCACCCATGAGAATATGAAGGCTACCGGGTAAGTGCTCCACACTGACTGAGGGGGAGGAGCCTAAATAGGGGAGGAGCCACAATCCGCTTCATCCGTCACCCCATCAATAACCGCTGAGGGGTTCACGCTCTTACGCCCCTTCATCCTGGTGCCGGGCGGGGGTCTAAACACAGACATTTTGAACATTTATCTAGTTTACAATTATAAAAAAGAAAAACCTGCCATTAATTCGATCTCATGGCATTTTCAATTCATTCACAAACTGTTAGCAGTGATAATGGAGGAATCAGAATAGATGCTTAGGCCGCTCTCACACTTGCGGTTAACAGCCTGCCGGATCCGTGCTGCCGCAAATACACACTGCCGCCGCAGTGCGCTGTAGTTTTATTCCAGCCGCCTCTCGCCGCGTTTTCCGGACCTCCAGCCCGCCCCCGTTATAGCGAATGGGGCTGAACCGCGGCACGGTGGACTTGCAGTAGCACGGACCCGGTAGGCTGTTCCTCTGCCGTAAGTGTGAGAGTATGCAGGTAGTCACTGATACAGAGCGGTCAGTAAGCGCCAGTCACCTCAACAGGAAGAGAGCAGCGCTGGATCGGCAGAGGCGAGGAACGGCATTTTGATATATTTTTTTTTTTTTTAGCATTGTCTAAACCCTTTTTTATACAAAAAAATAAACCTTTAAAGGGGTATTCCGGCTGTGAGGACGGGGGATACCTATTAGCCTGGGGCCCATGAATCCAAGCACTATAGTCGGGGCCTCTGCCCCATAGAGCAGCAAACTACTGACAGGATCCCTTTAAGACTGGCCGTGTCCTATAGGGGACTACAGACCCCCCCCCCCCCCCCCATTCAGGATCCCCTCTGTTAAAGGGGTATTCTGGTTGTTAGGATAGGGGATAACTATTAAATTGCTGGGACCCCCACCGATCATGGGAAAGGGGACCCCGTACCCCCTGCAGCCCCCCAACCTCCTAGAAAAATAAATGGAGCAGCCAGGCAGATGTGCGACCGCTGCTCCATCCAATGCAGGGGGGGAGGAAGGACCCCCACCGATCTAATAGTTCAAACTACTTCAAACAAAGGGGATCCTGAATGTGTGGAGGGGGGCCCTCTATAAGGTCTATAGTCCCCAATAGGACAAGGGCAGTCTTAAAGGGATCCTGTCAGCAGTTTGATGCTGCTCTATGGGACAGAGACCCCGACTCTTCCCCCCCATCATGGGGGGGGGGGGCAGTTTGAGGTTTTCATGACTATCTGCACTACAGTCAGGGTCTCCATCCCATAGGGCAGCGTAAAACTGGCGCCAGATTAACCCCTTCAGAACCAGTCGTGACTGCTACACGTAGCGTTTTGAGATACATGTATGAAAGCCTTCGCGCGGGGCCACAATCAGGCACTGAGAGGGTTAACGCGATGATGTCAGGCCTACAGCTCCTGCGCAGACCTATGTGTCTCCATGGTAACAGACTACACGCTATCACGCTGACGCAGATGGACTGTAATCAAATAATGCAATATATTCTCTTAAAGGGACGGTTCCCGGCATCTTTTTACGGAAAATCACGAACGCGCCGTTCTCCTGGAGGTCAATGAACTGGGAAGAAATAGTATAAAGTCCAGAAAAAGAAGGGTGAATGCATCTTCTACGGTTCCATTCACTGACAGGTAACACACAAGCACAAAACCAAGTGTGAACAATCCCTTAGCCCGTGGCCGTCTGATAATGCGGCACCTGCATCATGCCGGATTAGAGGAATCTCACTGAAACACACAGGTGCAGCCGCCTTGTCACCACAGTCTACGGCCACTAACACACATGGCATAGATATTCCCACCCGCGCCCCAGGACTTGCCTGCTAGTGCTCCTCCATGAGCAGCCCAGCTCCCCGCCATCCCCTCCGGCTTCACCATCCAAACTACGGCGGGATATAACGGGGCAGAGCACAACTAAAGTCCCGGAAGCCGCGAAGGCGACATCTACATGGTCCTGACAGCCAGCGCTCTGTGTACAAACTCTCCACCAATCCCAGGGATTCTCACGTCTGAAACTACAGAAGCCGAGGATCTAACACGATCGCTGATTGGACGAAGGTGACCGGTAGGCGGGTTTACTGCCGAGCACTAGTTGAAGATACTTGCATAGCGTTCGCGGACTGAAGTGTCTGCGGAGAAGGGCGACGCCATTTTGTTCTAGATCGGCTCCAGTTATCAAAGCTAGATGACTGCAGCAAAGTATGAGGCGCAATGATGCTTGAAGTGAGGACTGGTCCATGTGAGCTGGCTGCTATATGACTGACCTTATAGCACCAGGAAGCATAAAAAAGGGTAGAGGGGTCTCATTGTGGTCCAAAGGCAACTTCTTCATTGACAGTATCAGCCATATTGTCCCGATAAAGCTCTGTTCATTTGATTCTAGGGGACTTCTACCTGGGCTGCGGGTCACAGGCACAGAAAAAATGGAAGTGGTGGCCTTTGTAGGGGTCTATAAAAGGGTGTGGCTAAATAGTCCACCCCCCATTAGACGCAACCCAATGGAATAAAGCAGCCATATTTTTTTCTTTAATCCGGTACAACCTTTTTTTTAAAGGGGTTGCCCCATCTTGTGAAGTCGCATTCGTTGCGTTTCATTATACCAGAGTCCCTATTCGTGTAATTATACATTTCTTCTTATTTTTCCATTTCTGTGTTTACATCTTGTTGTCATAGGTTACAACTTTGTTATTTTTTCTATTCAACTTGAAGGGGTCTGGATCTGTCTGCGACAGCCACACTGTTGTTGCCTGTGTTTTGGGGCACGCAAATCGCGGTCCCCAACGCGTGCAACGGCTGTGTGCGTGAGCCCTAAGGGTATGACCACGTGGTCAGGTTTTCTGGTGCACTTTTGGAAGCAAAAACCAGGAGAGAATTCCAAAAAAAAGAGACGCTTTATCTGTTCTTTATACTTTCTCTCCTTTGAAGATCCACTCCTCATTTTGGCTTTTAAAACAGCAAAAGGAAACCTGACCGTGTGACTGTACCATAAGGGGTTAAAGATTTTTATACCGATGACCTGTATCTGATCGGTGGGGGTCCAACACCCGGGACCCTCGCCAATCAGCTGTCTGAGAAGGCACCGGAGCTCCTGTGAGCGCCACGTCCTTCTCCGCGCGCACCAAGCACAGCGCCGTACATTGTATAGTGGCCATGCTTGGTATCGCGCTCAGCCCCAGTCACTTCTAGGGGGCGGAGCTGCGCCTAGGTCATGTGACCGATGACCGCGTCATCACTCAGCCTAGGAAAAGCTGAATACTGCAAGCACCAGTGCCTTCTCAAGCTACTGATCGGCGGGGATCCTGGGTGTCGGGCCCCCACTGATCAGGTACTGATGACCTATGCTGAGGATAGGTCATCAGTATAAAAATCCCGGAAAGCCCCTTTAGGCGTCCATTAATGCAGGAATGAGGCGATTGATCACATCGTCCTTTGGGAGTATGTAGGATCACCCTGATGTACGTTCATCGGAATGAGAGAATGGGCAAATGGCAGCGTCTCACGCAACCAATCAGAACTACAGCCTCTGCTCACGAGTGCGACTTCACACACACGGCAGAAATCCATCCGGTTACTGCAGAAGCAAACGCGTTCAGCTGTACGGAGTGGATATTTCAGATGCAGAAATGTCTGCAGCAAATCTGCCGTGTGGGAATTTACCCTTAATATTAGTGCAACGGGCAAGTGACGGACAGCACAGGCTCCTGTAGGTGGCGCCAGAGGAGCAGTGTCTTTCCTCCTGCTCCAGTGATGGGTGCAGGTAACAGCCACCTGTCAGGACTGCAGCAAGATTTGTGATGCTGTGGTTTTTGCTATGGTCCTTAGGGCTCATGCACACGTGTGCTGGCTGGGGCCGTGCAAATTGCGGTCTGCAATGCAGGACGAATGGGGTCCGGGATCCGCATAGGACGGTCTGCACCACAAAAAAGTGGTGCATGCACCACCTGCTTCTGCTCTCCGGAAGGGATGGTAAGGCGTGGTGCAACCCAATGGAAAATCAGTCCCGAGAGTCATTGTGCTTCTTTACTGGACAAATTTACAGGCGAGGCATAGGGCTGGCTTCTCCAGTCTCCTCCCTGGCAGATGCTGAGGAAAGTCCTGAGCTAGCTGTCCCTCTCCCTCTCTCTCAGAAGGCTGGTATCCTGGTCAAAGGCCCACGGTCTGTAGCTCAGTAGTCCGGGTGGCTCCTTGGTCACAGGGCTAGTAACCCATGGTCTTTGGCTCAGCGTCTACCATCTCAGCGTCTTCTCCTGGTCACTCATGCAGACTGGCGTGAGTCTCCCCTCCAAGCACTGGTCCCTAACTGCAGCACCCTAGGGGCTCTGTTAATTGCACTGTTCAGACCCTGTTCACACACCACGGGCCGGTTAGTGGTAGGACCCCATGCGAGCTGAGACACCGTGACGTGGTGCATGAGGGGCTCCGATATGTTCCTGACTGGAAGATATTGGCAAAGTTCTCAGCTTTTAACATCGGCCTGATGTTGTGTATTATTTTGGTGCATTTTTGGCAGTGATTTGTGCTCTGACTGCTCACCTTATATACAGTTTCTAGCTAGACTGGAACCTTCTAGTGGGAGGGGTGGAGTGGAGCAACTCAGCACAAACAGATACAAAGTTAACACTCCCGTCTGTCATAGACTTACATTAGAGCTTCAGTGATACTCAATGGTAATGACACAGCAGGTTTTCCAGACAAAAAACTGTTTTCAGACATAACAACAGAGCTAAACCAGACAGTCACAAGGTCAGACTGTCTGATTTTGGTGCTAAACAGCATCTGGCTTTTTCCCTGCAAAACATGGTCTTCTTTAAACCCTATTGTAGCTGTGGAAAATTATCAGCTTCTCATTCAAAGTCCTAAAAGTCTCTTAGTATTCATTAACCCTTTCTACAGAGACTCGCAAATAAACAAGATATCACAGCATACATATAAAATGATTTATATAATAGACAGGCACACTTCATCTGCAATAACCCAGACAACACAATATTCTTAAGTTATTTATCAGATATCCCCCTTAACAGAAATAACATAAAGCAGAAAAAATATCCCAAAAAATGATATCCTAACACATATAATCTAAAATCAATTTAAAACATGTCTATACATAATAACCAGCAATGATATCATTTAATTCTTAGATATTTCTTTCTCCATCTAAATCCAACATGGATGTGTACATAGGCCTCAGTATTTGTTATCAGTTATACGTAACACTGAAGCATATTTCCATATAGGATACGGCTATTGGATATACAGTATATGGTTATAAGGCACTCGTAATTGTTATCACACAGTATTTTCTGCTACCAGAATCGACTGATTAGATTCAAAATTGTCTGTATTTATAACTGTGTAGTTTATACATTTTTTACATCTAATGTTCCACTTTCCATAAGTATTTATATATATGGATTAATGTTCCATGATGGGAGTTTGATGACTCCTGATGACGCTGATGTTATGTCCGTAACTTAGCTTTTAATTATGCACATCCCTCCATTGATAATATATTTGCAGAGTTTGTGTTCTTACTGTTGGTGGATAGTGGTATTCCAATCGTGGTGTCCCACGTGGCTGTAACTTCCGTTTACCGCTTACCTCCACCTCCTATTGCAGGCGGGCAGTCCCGCTGTTTGGGTCGGCATGTTTGACGTGATAGCGCAGCTCTGTGTTGGCGTCCCACGTGATGCCGGGATCGCACTCAGGCTGTTCAAAGGCTATCAGGGTTCTTATGGCTGCTCAATGGATCGTCCGTGGAGCGCTCCACTTTGACTGTATTTTTCTCCAATATCTACCGCAGCTTCGCAGTGGGTTGTGTTTTTCAAAAGATGTCCTGGTTACACCATTAGATCAAACGCGTTTCGGAGTCTCTCTCACTCCTTCCTCAGTGGCCAAAAATAATCCAGGAGATCATTTATATATCTATGATTTCAGTCCCATACAAATTGGCAACGGACTCTCTGTTGCATCATTTTTTATATATACAGTACAGACCAAAAGTTTGGACACACCTTCTCATTCAAAGAGTTTTCTTTATTTTTATGACTATGAAAATTGTAGATTCACACTGAAGGCATCAAAACTATGAATTATCACATGTGGAATTATATACATAACAAAAAAGTGTGAAACAACTGAAAATATGTCATATTCTAGGTTCTCCTTTTGCTTTGATTACTGCTTTGCACACTCTTGGCATTCTCTTGATGAGCTTCAAGAGGTAGTCACCTGAAATGGTTTTTACTTCACAGGTGTGCCCTGTCAGGTTTAATAAGTGGAATTTCATGCCTTCTAAATGGGGTTGGGACCATCAGTTGTGTTGAGGAGAAGTCAGGTGGATACACAGCTGATAGTCCTACTGACTAGACTGTTAGAATTTGTATTATGGCAAGAAAAAAGCAGCTAAGTAAAGAGAAACGAGTGGCCATCATTACTTTAAGAAATGAAGGTCAGTCAGTCCGAAAAATTGGGAAAACTTTGAAAGTAAGGGCTATTTGACCATGAAGGAGAGTGATGGGGTGCTGCACCAGATGACCTGGCCTCCACAGTCACCGGACCTGAACCCAATCGGGATGGTTTGGGGTGAGCTGGACCGCAGAGTGAAGGCAAAAGGGCCAACAAGTGCTAAGCATCTCTGGGAACTCTTTCAAGACTGTTGGAAGACCATTTCAGGTGACTACCTCTTGAAGCTCATCAAGAGAATGCCAAGAGTGTGCAAAGCAGTAATCAAAGCAAAAGGTGGCTACTTTGAAGAACCTAGAATATGACATATTTTCAGTTGTTTCACACTTGTTTGTTATGTATATAATTCCACATGTGTTAATTCATAGTTTTGATGCCTTCATAGTCATGAAAATAAAGAAAACTCTTTGAATGAGAAGGTGTGTCCAAACTTTTGGTCTGTACTGTATATATCTTCTGCTTTGTATGTATGATTTAATACATATCTTGTTAACTTCAAAGTTCCACAATGTCCCATAATGTTGTCTGCTTCTTATCTATTGTCATCGTTTTTATTTCAATTCATAAAAGACATATTGCGATTTTGATGCGTCTTCTGTGCTGTTTTTAATCTGTTGATGCGTTTCTTTTTAGATATAGTTGCTTCTTATTGCATCTTAATATATGTATATAAAAATTTTCTTTTTCAATGATCATAACATGTAAAAAATGAAAAAAAATAGAAAATGTGAGATATATAATAACAATTAAGGGATATTTCTATATAGGCCCTTAACCACATGTTTGATTTTATCTATATTATATAGTTTTATATAGATATAGATATATATATATATGTTATTTTTGCTGAATTCTTATATTTATCTTTCTATATTTATTTATATTGCCAGTTTTTTCTTACAAGTTTTAACAGATTTTTTCACAGGTTTTTTCTTAGGCTGGGTTCACACGGGCATTGCAGGTGCGTTGCGGGAAAAAGCACAATTTTTTTAGCACGAGTGCAAAGCGTTTTAATGCGTTTTGCATGCGCGTGAGAAAAATCGGCATGTTTGGTACCCAGACCCGAACCTGGACTTCTTCACAGAAGTTCGGGTTTGGGATCAGTGTTGTGTAGATTTTATTATTTTACCTTATAACATGGTTATAAGGGAAAATAATAGCATTCTGAATACAGAATGCTTAGTACATTAGGAATGGAGGGGTTAAAAAATAAAAAACAATTATTAAACTCACTTCATCCACTTGTTCGTGCAGCCCGGCTCGTCTTCTTTCTTTTTCTTTGAGGACCTGGGAGGAAAAGGACCTTTGGTGACATCACTGCGCTCATCACATGGTCCATCACATAGATTGTAATGCAAGGCACCAACGAAACATACTAGTGAGGATGAAGTCAAATGGGTTTAATAACAAAATAGACAAAGTCCAGGTAAACTTCTTTGGGCAAATATCAGGCAAACAAAAAACAAAGGAAAGCCAGGAGTAGTCCCGATCTGTGCATACGTCTCTGTGCAACTTGCCAGGTAAACGGATGCGTCACAGAAAGTCCCGGGAACTGGATCGGACGGAGTCCCAGCAAACTTCCGTCAGTAGCTAGCAGTACTGATACCTGGATAAGGAAGGATAACAGTGGGCACTGACCGACCTGGGAGGCCACCTTTTATGTGCCTGCTAACAAATCCCAGGGCGCCAAGTGTCCACTCCCCATAGGTCATGATCCTGCCCTACACCTGTGTACAAGGCTTTGGTCGGTCATTAGTCAATTAGACCAATGCCGGCCCCTAATCTACTTTGAACTTGCAGCCAGGTGCTATTCCCTTCGCTGGTCGGCAAAGCGCATAAGAAGCGTGTACGCGCAACCGCGTATCCCCTTGCGAACCAGTTTTCGAACATAAATGCGGATGCACGACAGGCTCTGCGAGAGTGCGCAAGCGCATCTACATGTAATGGAAATGGAATCCGCAACAGGCATCAGAGACAAGATCGGCCGCAGCGCACTGTCACTAGCCCGGCCAAGCTGTCCCCGAAAGCCATGCGGTCTTCCCCTCCGGCGCACATGCGAACGCATCCCCGCGTCGGTTAGCAAAGGGGTCGGAGCTGGTGTATCAATGGAGACACGCGTAACCTGTCCAGGACCCTTTTTGGTCACACCAGAGTGCGAGACAGGTGAGGATCTTACATAAATATAGAAAGATAATGTAAGGAAGAAGTAAAAAGAAAAAGAAAGATAAATATAAGAATTCAGCAAAAATAACATATATATATATATAAAACTAAATAGTATAGATACAATCAAACATGTGGTTAAGGACCTATATAGAAATATCCCTTAATTGTTATTATATATCTCACATTTTCTATTTTTATTTATTTACATTTGGAGAATGTGTCATGGAACCATGAACCAGACGTACAACAAGGAATAAGTGGAAAATAAGAAGGTTTTATTGAAGAGCAAGCCGTAAGCAAAGTCCGAACGGATGGCTAAACCGAAGCAGGGTCTTGCGGAGACAGAGGTCAGGAACCAGAAGGGTAGTCAGACGAAGCCAGGAACAGGAACCAACGGGGTAGTCAGACGAAGCCGGAATCAGGAACCAACGGGGTAGTCAGACGAAGCCGGAATCAGGAACCAACGGGGTAGTCAGACGAGGCCGGGATCAGGAACCAGAAGCAGCAGCAGTCTTGGAAGCATGTGAACACAGGAGGACCAAGCAAGGAACTGAAGCCACAGACCTCCTATATATATGAGCTAGGCATCCAGCTCCTCCCAGTGGGAAGGAGGAGCCGCAGGGTGGGAGGCTACAAGAAAACCCAGAAACCAAGATGGCCGCCAGCACATGTCAAACGAAGGGAACAGCAAGGAGGTAAGACCATGACAGTACCTCCCCCTCAAGGGCCCCTCCTCCGCGGAGTAAGGAACGGTTTCTGAGGGAAGCGTGCGTGGAAGGCTCGGAGCAAGACAGGAGCATGGACATCTGCGGAGGGAACCCAGGAACGCTCCTCTGGACCATAACCACGCCAATGGACCAAAAACTGCACCCGGCCGCGGACCAGGCGTGAGTCCAGGATATTGCTCACCTCATACTCCTCACGATTGCCCACTTGGACCGGACGAGGCCGAGGAATCGAGGAAGTGAAACGATTACACACCAGTGGCTTCAACAGGGAGACATGAAACACGTTGGAGATCCGCATGCCAGGAGGAAGCGCAAGGGCATAGGCTACCGGGTTTACCCTGCGAAGCACTCGGAAGGGACCAACAAAGCGAGGCGCCAGCTTGGGAGTGGGCACTCGAAGGTTGAGGTTGCGGGTGGACAACCATACGCGGTCTCCGACCTGGTAGGAAGGAGCGGGCGCTCGTCTGCGATCAGCCTGGAGTTTCTGGCGCTGCGCAGAGACCTCAAGGGACCTCTGGATCTGTACCCAAGAAGCACGTAGGACGGAAAGGTGATCCTCCACAGCCGGAATATCCTGGGGAGAGAATACCTCCGGTAACACGGCAGGTTGGAACCCATAATTGGCCATGAAGGGAGACGTCCCAGAGGAAGAGTTCACCGCCGTGTTCCTGGCAAACTCAGCCCAAGGCAGGAGGTCAACCCAATTGTCTTGGTGATCGGAGACATAGCAACGAAGGAATTGCTCCAAGGCCTGATTGGATCGTTCTGCGGCCCCATTGGACTGAGGGTGGTAGGCCGAGGAGAAAGAGAGATGAATCCCCAACTGGGAGCAAAAGGCGCGCCAGAACCTGGACACAAACTGACTCCCCCGATCCGACACAATCTCCTTGGGCAAACCGTGCAACCGGAAGACCTCCCTGGCAAAAATCGAGGCCAACTCTTGTGCAGAGGGTAACTTCTTGAGAGGAACACAGTGGCACATTTTGGAAAACCGATCCACAATCATGAGAATGACCGTATGGCCTCGGGATGCAGGGAGGTCCACAATGAAATCCATCCCCAGGTGTGACCATGGACGCTCCCCGGTGGCTATGGGTTGCAAAAGGCCCAACGGAAGGTGCCGAGGGGACTTACTCTGGGCACAAACGGAGCATGCCGCTACA
Source organism: Bufo gargarizans (assembly GCF_014858855.1). NCBI lineage: Eukaryota > Metazoa > Chordata > Amphibia > Anura > Bufonidae > Bufo > Bufo gargarizans. The sequence goes on from NC_058084.1 coordinate 7,888,353, forward strand.
TATGCGGCGATGTCGGAACGTAGAGAAGGCCACCAGAACAGACGTGAAACCGCCCAGGACAGCTGATTCTTTCCAGGGTGCCCCGCGGCCTTGGAGTTATGGTAGGTTCGCAACAACCGAGTGCGCAACTCCTCAGGCACAAAACATCTGCCGTTGGGTCTCCCAGAGGGAGCACCAGATTGAGCCGCCAAAATCTGCTCACCCAGAGGAGAAGTCAGGCTGGTGCGAATAGCGGCCAGGATCTGATTCGGGGGTATGACCGTAGTCGGAATCGACTCCTCCCCGGACAGCTCGGAGTACTGCCGTGATAAGGCATCCGCTCTGATGTTCTTGGAGCCGGGTAGGTAGGAGACCACGTAATTAAAACGTGACAAGAACAGAGCCCATCTGGCCTGACGTGGTGTCAATCTCTTGGCCTCAGAGAGGTAGGTCAGATTCTTGTGGTCCGTCAGGATGAGAACCGGAACCACCGAGCCCTCGAGCAAGTGCCTCCATTCTTTAAGGGCCTGCACGATGGCCAATAACTCCCTGTCACCAATCTGATAGTTGCACTCCGCGGAAGACAGTTTCCGGGAGTAAAACCCACAAGGAAGCAGAGGACCCTCTGGTGTTCTACGCTGAGACAGGAGGGCGCCTACTCCCGTCTCAGACGCGTCCACCTCGAGGACAAAAGGCAACCCAGGGTTGGGATGCGACAGAATCGGAGCCGACACAAAGGCGGACTTTAGAGCCTCAAAAGCTCGGATGGCCTCGAGCGGCCAGACCTGAGGATTACTGCCCTTCCTGGTCAGATCCGTGAGAGGCTTGGCTAGCATGGAAAAGTCCCTGATGAACTTCCGATAATAATTGGCGAAGCCCAAAAAGCGCTGCAGGGCACGAAGACCACTGGGCTGGGGCCACTGTAAGACAGCCGAAACCTTCTCAGGATCCATGGAGAACCCCTCAGCGGAAATGATGTAACCTAAGAAGGTTACCTGGGATCGGTGAAATTCGCATTTCTCAAGCTTACCGAACAGCTTGTTCTCTCGTAAGCGTTGCAACACTCGTCTGACATCCAGAATGTGGGCCTCCATGGATGCAGAATATACCAAGATGTCATCCAAATAGACCACCACACACTGCTGCAACAGGTCACGGAAAACATCGTTGATGAATTCCTGGAAGACTGCGGGCGCATTGCACAACCCAAAGGGCATAACCAAGGATTCATAATGACCGGTCCTGGTGTTAAACGCGGTCTTCCACTCATCGCCCGCCTTGATCCTTACCAGGTTATATGCCGCCCTCAGGTCGAGTTTGGTAAAGACCGTGGCCCCTTTGAGGCGATCGAACAGCTCGGAAATCAAGGGTATCGGGTAAGCGTTCTTGATCGTGATGCGATTGAGACCCCTGTAATCGATGCAAGGCCTCAACTCGCCGCCCTTCTTTTTCACAAAGAAAAATCCAGCCCCTGCCGGGGACGAGGATTTGCGAATGTGTCCGCGTGAAAGCGCCTCCCTCACGTACTCCTCCATGGCCTCATTCTCCGCTACCGACAGTGGATAGACTTTGCCACGAGGAGGAACGGCACCGGATTGTAACTCTATGGCACAATCGTATGGGCGGTGCGGAGGTAGGGCAACCGCGCGCACCTTATCGAATACATCCCGGTACTCTTCGTATTCAGGAGGCAACAGAGAGTCCGAGGAAGTACACAGCAACTTGACAGGCCCATGGATGCAACTAGCCCCACACTGCGGTGACCACGAGAGGATCTCGACCGATCTCCAATCGAAAGTCGGATTATGCTTCTGGAGCCAGGGGTACCCCAAGACCACCGAGTAGTGTGGAGACGAAATAACCTGGAGACAGACCGACTCTCTGTGAACGGCACCAATGGCTATCCCCACTGGAAGGGTCTCATGAGTCACGTGTGGCGGCAGAAGGGGTCTGCCGTCTATCGCCTCAAGAGCCAGTGGGGAACCTCGAGGCTGCAGAGGAATGGAATTGGCGGCAACGAACACTCTATCAATGAACAAACCACCAGCACCAGAGTCCACCAACGCCTGGGTCGTCACCGAGCCCCCGACCCAGGAGAGGACAACCGTGATCAGTGGTTTGTCAACACGGGAAACCGGGGACGAGGAGACTCCACCCAAGATCTGCCCCCGACAGGACCTCAGGTGCGAGCGTTCTCCCGGACGGTTCGGACATGCCAACCGAAAATGCCCACCGAGACCACAGTACATGCATCGGCCCTCGCGTCTCCGGAGTACCCTCTCCCCCTCAGACAGGCGAGCAAACCCCCGCTGCATGGGTTCACCCCCAGACAAGTCATCCCCAGGAGGCGTGGGAGGAGAGGGAGGCACGGGTGGGACAGCAAACGTAGGCGCCAATCTGTTAGGAGACCTCCGCAGGCTCTCCTTAAAGGAAGGTCTCTCCCTGAGTCTGGTGTCAATCAAAATCAGGAAAGAAATAAGAGACTCGAGCTCCACTGGTAGGTCCTTAGCTGCAACCTCATCCTTCAAGGCATCCGAGAGACCATGAGAGAAAGCAGCGACCAGAGCCTCATTATTCCAGCCCACCTCTGCTGCCAGGGTACGAAACTCAATGGCGTATTCAGCTACGGATCGTGAACCCTGTCTGATGGACATAAGGAGCTTCGCAGCAGAGGCAGCACGAGCCGGCACATCGAATACCTTCCGAAGAGAAGCAACAAAACCGGAAAACTCGGCAACCACCGGATTGTTGTTCTCCCATAAAGGGCTGGCCCAGGCCAAGGCCTTGTCCGAGAGCAGCGAGATCAAGAAGCCCACCCTTGATCTCTCAGTAGGAAAGGCATGTGGCAGCAACTCGAAGTAAATGCCCACCTGGTTAAGGAAACCTCGGCACTGAGTTGGCTCTCCCCCAAAGCGCTGTGGAAGGGGGGCAGAACCGGTCATACCCTGAAACACCACAGGCGCAGCAACAGGTGTCAGGGTAGACTCTGGCGCAACAACCGGAGCGGCAGTAGGAGCGGGCCCAGGAGCGACAACCGACCCATCGGCAACGGAAGCTAAATGAGCCGTGCGTTCAAGCAGGGTTTGCAACGCCACAGCGAACCGACCCAACAGGTGATCCTGCTGATCAAGTCTGGCAACCAGCGTAGGTAGCGAGGGTGGCCCTGTACCGTCAGAATTCATGGCTTGGTCCTAATGTCATGGAACCATGAACCAGACGTACAACAAGAGATAAGTGGAAAATAAGAAGGTTTTATTGAAGAGCAAGCCGTAAGCAAAGTCCGAACGGATGGCTAAACCGAAGCAGGGTCTTGCGGAGACAGAGGTCAGGAACCAGAAGGGTAGTCAGACGAAGCCAGGAACAGGAACCAACGGGGTAGTCAGACGAAGCCGGAATCAGGAACCAACGGGGTAGTCAGACGAAGCCGGAATCAGGAACCAACGGGGTAGTCAGACGAAGCCGGAATCAGGAACCAACGGGGTAGTCAGACGAGGCCGGGATCAGGAACCAGAAGCAGCAGCAGTCTTGGAAGCATGTGAACACAGGAGGACCAAGCAAGGAACTGAAGCCACAGACCTCCTATATATATGAGCTAGGCATCCAGCTCCTCCCAGTGGGAAGGAGGAGCCGCAGGGTGGGAGGCTACAAGAAAACCCAGAAACCAAGATGGCCGCCAGCACATGTCAAACGAAAGGAACAGCAAGGAGGTAAGACCATGACAGAATGCTCACCCTAACTGGCCGGTACTTAACGCCTTAGGACGAGCATTTGTGTCCTGGGGTTAACTGGCTTCCCCACACGCGCTGCCGCGATCAGCAGCAGGGGCCTGGTTGATACTGACAGCCAGGCCCCTGCCGTATCTGCCAGCATCGGTTAAAACACTGATGCCGGTGGATTAACCCCCAGTTTTATTTATTTATTATTATTTAAAAAAAAATTCTTCTCTCTCTCTCCCTCCCTTTCTCCAAATTGGGGGGGGGGGGGGGTGGTGGTATTTGGGGTAAAATGTTATTATAAGGCTGTTTACTGTAAAACGGACCTTTCGGATGGTCTATGTTATATATGTTTTTTTTGTATGATTGATAAAATAAAAGGAAAAGTAAAATGGAAAAAAAATAAAAAACACAGATGCCGGTGGATTCATGCTGACCGTGGCATACAGGGGGTTTGCGGCAGCTTGTACATCTCCATCGAGTCCCCGTGCTAAGGTGACGGGGACCCGATGGTTGCTATGGCAGCCCCGATGCCTTGCACAGGTATTGGGACTGTCAGCTACGGAAGCCCAAGAGATCCAGCCCCAGGGCTGGGTCTCCTAGGCAACTGTCAAAGTCCTACAGTGTAAGGCACTGACAGTTCAATACAGCACAATACAGATGTATTGTGCTGTATTGAAACAGGGATCAGACCCTGAAATGTTGAAGTCCCATAGTGGGACAGAAAGAAAAAATAATAAAAGTGTTTTAACAATAAAAAAAAAAGCCCCTTCCCCATAATAAGAGACATATAAAATTGTAAAAAACTAATAAAATAAAACACACATATTAGGTATCGCCGCGTCCGTAACAACCTGCTCTATAAAAATATCCCATGATCCACCCCTTCCGGTCAACACTGTAAAAAAATAAATAAAAACTGTGCTAAAAAAAGCAATTTTTTGTCATCTTTTATCACAAAAAGTGTAATACCAAGCGATCAAAAAGTTATATGTACCCAAAGAGGACACCAATCAAACCGTCATCTCATCCCGCAAAAAATTAGTCCCTACATAAGACAATCGGCCAAAAAATAAAAAAGATATGGCTTTCTGAAAATGGATACATAAAAACATGATTGTTTTTCTTTCAAAAATTGTGCACTCTGCCGTGTTCCCGTACAGCAGTTTACGACCACATGTGGGGTGTTTCTGTGAACTGCAGATTCAGGGTAATAAATGTTGAGTTTTATTTGGCTGTGTTACACGAAAAAATTAATTAAAATGGCGAATATGCCCCAAAAGTTAAATTTAAAAATGTCACCTCCTTTTCCTTTAATTCTTGTGGAATACCTAAAGGGTTAAAACTGTTTCTAAAATCAGTTTTGAATAACTTGAGAGTGTAGTTTCTACAATGGGGTCATTTATGTGTGTTTTCCACTATGTAAGCCCCACAAAGTGACTTTAGACTGGTCCTTAAAAAAGTGGGTTTTGGAAATTTTCCTAAAAATGTAAAAATTTGCTTGTAAAATTCTAAGCCTTATAAGATCCTAAAAAAATAAAATTCCATTTACAAAATGATGCAAACATGAAAGTGGACATATGGGGAAAGTAATGTAATAACTCTCTTATGATGTATCACTATCTGCCTTAACCACTTAAGGACTTATGACGTACCGGTATGGCATGTTTCCCGAGTCCTTAAGGACCCATGATGTACTGGTATGTCATAACTTTAAAACTACATTGCAGCACGGTGGGGGTTAATAGGAACAGGATGGCCGCTGAAATCATTCAGCGGGCATCGTGTCACAACGACGAGGGGGTTATGTGACCCCCTCGTATCGGCCTGCGGTTTGCGGTTTTACCTTATCTGGCGGGCGGCGATCGGCGGTGCCATCGGGTCCCCATGCGGCTGTAGGGGGGACCCGATGGCATGGAAGGCAGCGCGATGCCTACGGAAGGCATCGCGCTGCCTTCCGGTGACGAGCCTGTGAGATCCAGCCCCCTGGATCTCACAGACCGGAAGCTGTATGAGTAATACACACAGTATTACTCATACAGCCAATGCATTCCAATACAGAAGTATTGGAATGCATTGTAAATGGGATTAGACCCCCAAAAGTTCAAGTCCCAAAGTGGGACAAAAAATAAAGTGAAAAAAAAAGTTGAAAAAATAAAGTTTTCCCCCAAAAAAATTAAAAGTTTCAAGTAAAAATAAACAAAAACGTAATTTTCCCCAAATAAAGTGAAAAAAAATTGGTTAAAAATAGGGGGGGGGGGGGGGAAAGTATACATATTAGGTATCGCCGTGTCCGTATCGACTGGCTCTATAAACATATCACATGACCTAACCCCTCAGATGAAAACTGTAAAAAATTACAAATAAAAACTGTGCTAAATAAACCATTTTTTGGTCACCTTACATCACAAAAAGTACAACAGCAAGCAATCAAAAAGGCGTTTGCCCACCAAAATAGTACCAATCTAACCATCACCTCATCCCGCAAAAAATTAGCCCCTACCTGAGACAATCGCCCAAAAATTTAAAAAACTATGGCTCAGAATATGGAGATACTAAAATATAATTTTTTTTGTTTTAAAAAATCGTTAATTTCTAACGATAATTTGTTTTCCCTTAGTCCTAACAGCAGCACAGATGGTTAACTACCCCCCGTGGACTGGTAGGACCGGCAGAATTTTAATGAGCCCAAGAACCAATAACAAAGCTTTACACCCCTACAAAAGGAGGGAACACCCCCCAGCCCACTGTGTCTATAGCAAGAATAACTTACTAGGGTAGGAAATTTGTGTGCTGCTGTTAGGACTAAGGGAAAACAAATTATCATTAGAAATTAACGATTCCCTTACGTCCTACCAGCAGCACAGATGGGGAGATAGCAAGAAGAACCCCTAGGGAGGGCCCTCATGCCTTGCAGAGCTAAGAATAGCCTGCCCAAAGGCCGAAAACTCCGCTACCCTGGCATCTAGTCTGTAGTGGGAGATGAAAGTGGATTCAGAGCTCCAGGAGGCAGCTTTACAAATCATCTCATCTCCAGAGGAAGGAGACTTCTTTCAGAAAAGGAAGTAGAGATGCCCCTTGTGGAATGGGCCTTCACAAACTCTGGAGAATCCAAAGCCTGAGAAACAAAGATTCTCTAATGGCCTCCTTAATCCAGCAACTAATCGACACCTTGGACGCCTTGCGGCCTTTGGACTTACCGGCAAAATGGATGAAGAGATTCTCATCTATCCTGAACTCCTTGGATCTATCCACATAGATCTGGAGGCATCTCGAGATATCCAATGGGTGCTTGACAGGATCCCTGGAGGAGGTAGAGGGAGAAAATAAAACTGGCAAAGAAATCACCTGATTTATGTTCTGAAATGAAGGGACCTTAGGCCTGAAATATGGAAGGAATCTCAGGAGAACCCCGTTTTGAAGAAAGATGGTATAGGGTTCTGAGGCCGAGAAGGCTTGAAGCTCTGAGATTCTCTTGGCCGAGGTTACCGCCAGTAAGAAGACCGACTTCAGAGTCACGAACTTTAAATCCACCTCCTCCAAAGGCTCAAAGGGGGGAGATGCTAAACCCCTGAGCACAACTGATAAGTCCCACTGAGGGATGGGCCTCAGTACTGAAGGCTTCAATCTTTCGGCTCCTTTAAGGAAGCGTTTGATGAGCGGGTCCCGAGATAAGGGTCTGTTGCGACAGGCCGAGATGGCAGAAATCTGGACCCTCAGAGTAGATGGAGCAAGGCCTCTGTCTAGGCCGTCCTGTAGGAATTTAAGTATCGTAGAGAGGGGCGGATCTGCAGACGCCACCCGGTTTTAAAACACACCAGGATGAGAAGATTCTCATGATTCTGGAGTAAGCTTTCTTAGTAGATTCTGCTCTTGAATGTGACAACGTTCTCAGGACCGACTCTGAAAGCCATTCTATTCTGGGAAGGGACTGATCAACCTCCAGGCTGTCAGGTTGAACCTGTGCAGATCTGGGCAGAGGTGAGTGTCCCATGACACCAGGGTCTGCCGTGGGGGGAGCCTCCAATAATGTCCCCGACTCATCTGAATGAGCTGGGTAAACCAGGATCTCTTGGGCCAAAACGGTATGATGGCTATTACCAAGGCCTGATCCTGATGAATTTTCATCAATACCCTCGGTATCATGGAAAAGGGAGGGAAGATGTAAGCCAGCCTGAACCTCCACGGTATCGACAGAGCATCTATCGCCAGGGGGTTGTCCTCCCTGTAAAGGGAGCAGAACCTCTGCACCTTGGCATTGAACCTCGTTGCCATGAGATCTACCTCTGGCAAACCGCACCTGAGGATTATCTGCCTGAATATTTCCGGATGCAGGGACCATTACATTGTCGGCAGACCGCGACTCAGACGATCCGCAATTATTTTGCAGGAACCACAGATGTGAATGGCAGACAGGTGGGAAAGGCTCAACTCTGCCCACCGAAGAATTACCCCAATCTCTGAAAGGAGGGGTAGAGATCTTTTGCCTCCCTGCTTATTGATGTACAGGACAGCAGTCATGTTGTCTGACTGTACTCTCACTGCTAAGCCCCGGATTCGGGGGGCAAAGTGAAAGAGGGCTAGCCAGATGGCTCGAATCTCGCGGAGATTGGAGGAAAGTAGCCGCTCCTGAGGAGACCAAGTCCCTTGGACAGGGGAACCGTCTAGGTGAGCGCCCCAGCCTACTTGGGACGCATCCATAGTCAATATGACCCACCATCTCAGAAAGGTTCGAGTCTGACAAGACAGGGAACACAGGGAATTTAGCCCGGCAGGGCTGCCATTCCATTTGGCAAGGACCTCTGATTATAAAGGGCGGAGGTGCCACAAAGCCCAAGGGACTGCCTCTGCAGCCGCTGACATGAGCCCCAACATCTTCATGAGAGTCCTGATGGAAACTCGACGAGGAACAGATAGGAACCTTGCCAGGTCTATAATCCGAGTTCTTCTTTCTGGAGTGAACTGGAGAGACATCCCAACGGAGTCTACTATGAAGCCAAGATAGGCTACTGAAGTCAACGGGCTCACGTTTGACTTCTGCCAGTTGAGGATCCACCCTAGGTGGAGCAGAAAAGAGATAGCCACATGAAGAGGGTAGGTAAGAACTGGAACCAAGGAGGCTTTTAGGAGCCAATCGTCCAGGTAAGGAATTATGGTAAGCCCTTGAAGCCTCAGAGCTGCCACCACTGAAACCACCACCTTGGTGAAGGTGATAGTAGCAGAGGAAATCCCGAAGGGTAAGGCAACAAATTGAAGGTGCCTGAGGACCCCCGAGACCTGGACCGCGACCCTGAGATACCTCTGGGAAGCAGGATGGATGGGGATGTGAAGATAGGCATCCTTGAGGTCCAGGGTAGCCAGCACATCTCTAGGATTGAGAACGTGGATCACTGACCTGATAGTTTCCATGCGAAACTTTGCCTTCCTTATAAATTGATTGAAAAATCTCAAATCGATAATCATCCGGAGGTCTCCGGATTTCTTGGGAACTAGAAAAACTGGAGAATAGATCCCTAAGCCCCACTCTCCTGCCGGAACCTCCTTCAGAGCACCCTTGAGGATATACAGTACAGACCAAAAGTTTGGACACACCTTCTCATTCAAAGAGTTTTCTTTATTTTCATGACTATAAAAATTGTAGATTCACACTGAAGGCATCAAAACTATGAATTAACACATGTGGAATTATATACATAACAAAAAAGTGTGAAACAACTGAAAATATGTCATATTCTAGATTCTTCAAATTAGCCACCTTTTGCTTTGATTACTGCTTTGCACACTCTTGGCATTCTCTTGATCAGCTTCAAGAGGTAGTCACCTGAAATGGTTTTCACTTCACAGGTGTGCCCTGTCAGGTTTAATAAGTGGGATTTCTTGCCTTATAAATGGGGTTGGGACCATCAGTTGCATTCTGGAGAAGTCAGGTGGATACACAGCTGATAGTCCTACTGAATAGACTGTTAGAATTTGTATTATGGCAAGAAAAAAGCAGCTAAGTAAAGAAAAACGAGTGGCCATCATTACTTTAAGAAATGAAGGTCAGTCAGTCAGAAAAATTGGGAAAACTTTGAAAGTGTCCCCAAGTGCAGTCACAAAAATCATCAAGCACTACAAAGAAACTGGCTCACCTGCGGACCTCCCCAGGAAAGGAAGACGAAGAGTCACCTCTGCTGCGGAAGATAAGTTCATCCGAGTCACCAGCCTCAGAAATTGCAGGTTAACAGCAGCTCAGATTAGAGACCAGGTCAATGCCACACAGAGTTCTAGCAGCAGACACATCTCTAGAACAACTGTTAAGAGGAGACTGTGTGAATCCGGCCTTCATGGTAGAATATCTGCTAGGAAACCACTGCTAAGGACAGACAACAAGCAGAAGAAACTTGTTTGGGCTAAAGAACACAAGGAATGGACATTAGACCAGTGGAAATCTGTGCTTTGGTCTGATGAGTACAAATTTGAGATCTTTGGTTCCAACCACCGTGTCTTTGTGCAACGCAGAAAAGGTGAACGGATGGACTCTACATGCCTGGTTCCCACCGTGAAGCATGGAGGAGGAGGTGTGATGGTGTGGGGGTGCTTTGCTGGTGACACTGTTGGGGATTTATTCAAAATTGAAGGCATACTGAACCAGCATGGCTACCACAGCATCTTGCAGCGGCATGCTATTCCATCCGGTTTGCGTTTAGTTGGACCATCATTTATTTTTCAACAGGACAATGACCCCAAACACACCTCCAGGCTGTGTAAGGGCTATTTGACCATGAAGGAGAGTGATGGGGTGCTGCGCCAGATGACCTGGCCTCCACAGTCACCGGACCTGAACCCAATCGAGATGGTTTGGGGTGAGCTGGACCGCAGAGTGAAGGCAAAAAGGTCAACAAGTGCTAAGCATCTCTGGGAACTCCTTCAAGACTGTTGGAAGACCATTTCAGGTGACTACCTCTTGAAGCTCTCCAGTGTGAATCTACAATTTTCATAGTCATGAAAATAAAGAAAACTCTTTGAATGAGAAAGTGTGTCCAAACTTTTGGTCTGTACTGTAGTCCTGGATATAGGCCTCCAGAATCGCCTGCCTGGTAGGCGCTGGTTGATGACAAATCTGTCCGGAGGAGGCGACTTAAGGTTTATTAAGTAGCCCTCGGAAATGACCTCTAGGACCTAAGGGTCCGGAATCTCCTGAGCCCAGACATCCTTGAATTGGGCGAGACGCCCCCCGACAGGCACAAGGGGATAAGGAATGGGAAAATCTTCCAGAAGGATGGCAGGAGTAGCGGGGGTTAACCAAGAGCCTGCTAGAGGCCCATAGTCAGGAGGGATCAGCCTCCTTAGCTCCTCTGCGAGGGCGCTTCGAAAATTTTCATTGCGCCCCCCCCAGTCTCTACGCGATCTATTTTGCGCTTGTTGGCCAGATCTACCGCCGCATTCTTGTCTGTCCCGTCCCCGAAAGGGCTACTGGGGAAGACTTTTCCCCTTCTTATCGGAGAGATCCTCCATAATCTTGTCCAATTGTGAGCTGAACAAGCGGTCAGGTTCAAAGGGGAGACCGCACAAATAATATTTTGATGCGTTATCCGCGACCCATGGTTTGAGCTATAAGGGCCTGCGGGCTGCAGAGACCAGGGCCATGGACTTAGCTGCCAATTTTAGCTGTAACTGTGCCGTGTCGCACAGAAAGTCCGTCGCCAGATTGATGGTCTTAAATGCGGCTAGGATGTCGTCCCGGGACACCCTCTGGTCCACATCCGTCTGGATTTGATTCAGGCGGGAACGGAGGAAGGAAGAAACTTCCGGAGCTGCGATAGCAGTCAAAGCAGAGGCTGCAGCGGCCGAGTAGCCTCTTCTTAACGTGCACTCTGCCCTCCTATCAAGGGGGTCTTGCAGACTAGACCCATTGTCTTCTGGCACCAGTTTGGTGATGGCCATGTCCACCTTGGGAATGGAACCCCACGATTCCACCAAGGAGTTTGCCATGGGAAACATGGTCCTGAATTTCTTAGTCAGGACTGGACCTTTCTCAGGTTTTTTCCATTCCATCCGCATAACGGAAAGAAGGGTCTCATCCGCCTTGAAGACACGCTGTGCCCGACTGGCGGGATCGGAGGACTCCCCGGTGTCAACATCATGGTCCCCCGACCTGATGGACTTTAGCAATTTCTGAGTTTTCTCTGGTGGAACAAAGCATGATGTTAACTCCTCTTCATCAGAAGAGGAGGAGACCAAAGATATTGCGGCGGGTCTTTCCCCCGACGCAGAGGTATCCATGGGAGCTTGAGTAGCAGCAGGAAGCCTCTCGCCCAGCAGGTTAACCACGCCCTTGATGGAATCATCCACATATTCCTTGACCCATTGGTACATTTCCTGCATGGTGGGTTCCGTGGCCGAATGGGATCTACGGCAAGCCTCGCACCTCAAAAAAGGACAATTGTCATCCAGCAGTGATTTACGGGTCTCCGGGTCCTTAGGTGAAGCCATCACTGCAAAGAAAAAGGAATTAATAATTCTGACAATTTGACAACCATCAGGAGAAAAGGGCATAGCAGAGGCCCACCGAAGTAGTGCAGCAGAAAAAACTGCAATGCGAATAATAGAATAAGCACCAGGTACTTATGGGCTCTGGGAGCTAGCTTAGAAAGCGTGTGCTGCCAGAGGACGATTGAGAGAGAAAAGGAGCTTTAAATAGGCGGAGCTCCACCCCCAAGGGCGGAGCTCCCGCCCCTAGGAGGATCTGAACTAGATCCTAACAGAATAAGCCTATTATAATTTGAAAAATAGACTAAACTACTCCCCCTCCCCTAGCGCAGCCAGAATGCAGCCAGTGCCTCAAAAAAATCTGGACGAAAAACTGGAATATACTCGGCCAAAGCCGTAAACCCAAAGTGATGTCAGCCCAAACCGGAAGTGACGTTGGGAAGGGTCCGACGTCACTTCCAGTGATGGCGGCGCCCATCGGAGACGTGGCGCCGGACGGAGAAGAGGGGAGGTAAGAAAGGAGAAGCCCCGAAACTAAGTAAAGGGGGGCTAAGAGAAAAAAATACAAAAGTAGGCGGAAAGAAACCGGCAAACACAAAAAAACACTTCCCCCAAAAAAACTGAGGGGAACCGCCAGTCCAGCTGTCCGGAGGACAGAAAAGAACACAGTGGGCTGGGGGGTGTTCCCTCCTTTTGTAGGGTGTAAAGCTTTGTTATTGGTTCTTGGGCTCATTAAAATTCCGCCGGTCATACCAGTCCACGGGGGGGTAATTAACCCCATCTGTGTTGCTGGTAGGATGTAAGAGAAGCTGTTATTGTGTAAAACTCACATAAATAAAAAAAAGTATACATATTAGGTATCGCCGCGTCCTGTATAAAATATCACTTGACCTAACCCATCAGATGAACACCGTAAAAAATAAAAAATAAAAACTGTGCTAAATAAACAATTTTTGTCACCTTACATCACAAAAAGTGTAATAGCAAGCGATTAAAAAGTCACACGCACCCCAAAATAGGGCCAATAAAAGCGTCATCTCATCCCGTAAAAATCATACCCTACCCAAGGTAATGGCCCAAAAACTGAAAAAATTATGGCTCTCAGACTATGGAAACACTAAAACATGTTTTTTTTTACTTCAAAAATGAAATCATTGTGTAAAACTTACATAAATAAAAAGAAAGTATACATATTCGGTATCGCAGCTTCCGTAATAACTTGCTCTATAAAAATATCACATGACCTAACCCCTCAGGTGAATACCGTAAAAAAATTAAAACAAAAACGGTGTAAAAAAAGCCATTTTTGTCACCTTAAATCACAAAAAGTGTAATAGCAAGCGATCAAAAAGTCACACGCACCCCAAAATAGTGCCAATAAAACCGTCATCTCATCCCACAAAAATCTCAGACTATGGAAACACTAAAACGAGATTTTTTTTTTTGCTTAAAAAATGAAATCATTGTGTAAAACTTACATAAATAAAAAAAAGTATACATATTAGGTATCGCAGCGTCCATGACAACCTGGTCTATAAAAATACCACATAATCTAACCTGTCAGATGAATGTTGTAAATACCAAAAAATAAAAACAGTGCCAAAACAGCTATTTCTTGTTACCTTGCCTCACAAATAGTGTAATATAGAGCAACCAAAAATCATATGTACCCTAAATTAGTACCAACAATACTGCCACCCTATCCAGTAGTTTCTAAAATGGGGTCACTTTTATGGAGTTTCTACTCTAGGGGTGCATCAGGGGGGCTTCGATTGGGACATGGTGTCAAAAAAAAACAGTCCAGCAAAATCTGCCTTCCAAAAACCGTATGGCATTCCTTTCCTTCTGCGTCCTGCCGTGTGCCCGTACAGCAGTTTACGACCATATATTGGGTGTTTCTGTAAACTACAGAATCAGGGCCATAAATATTGAGTTTGGTTTGGCTGTTAACCCTTGCTTTGTAACTGGAAAAAAATTATTAAAAGGAAAATCTGCCAAAAAAGTGAAATCTTGAAATTGTATCTCTAATTTCCATTAATTCTTGTGGTACACCTAAAGGGTTAACAAAGTTTGTAAAATCAGTTTTGAATACCTTGAGGGGTGTAGTTTATAGAATGGGGTAATTTTTGGGTGGTTTCTATTATGTAAGCCTCGCAAAGTGACTTCAGACCTGAATTGGTCCCTAAAAATTGGGTTTTTGAAAAAAATCAGAAAAATTTCAATATTTGCTTCTAAATTTCTAAGACTTGTAACATCCCCAAAAAATAAAATATCATTCCCAAAATGATCCAAACATGAAGTAGACATATGGGGAATGTAAAGTTATAACTATTTTTGGAGGTATTACTATATACAGGTCCTTCTAAAAAAATTAGTATATTGTGATAAAGTTCATTATTTTCTGTAATGTACTGATAAACATTAGACTTTCATATATTTTAGATTCATTACACACAACTGAAGTAGTTCAAGCCTTTTATTGTTTTAATATTGATGATTTTGGCATACAGCTCATGAAAACCCCAAATTCCTATCTCAAAAAATTAGCATATCATGAAAAGGTTCTCTAAACGAGCTATTAACCTAATCATCTGAATCAACTAATTAACTCTAAACACCTGCAAAAGATTCCTGAGGCTTTTAAAAACTCCCAGCCTGGTTCATTACTCAAAACCGCAATCATGGGTAAGACTGCCGACCTGACTGCTGTCCAGAAGGCCATCATTGACACCCTCAAGCAAGAGGGTAAGACACAGAAAGAAATTTCTGAACGAATAGGCTGTTCCCAGAGTGCTGTATCAAGGCACCTCAGTGGGAAGTCTGTGGGAAGGAAAAAGTGTGGCAGAAAACGCTGCACAACGAGAAGAGGTGACCGGACCCTGAGGAAGATTGTGGAGAAGGACCGATTCCAGACCTTGGGGGACCTGCGGAAGCAGTGGACTGAGTCTGGAGTAGAAACATCCAGAGCCACCGTGTACAGGCGTGTGCAGGAAATGGGCTACAGGTGCCGCATTCCCCAGGTCAAGCCACTTTTGAACCAGAAACAGCGGCAGAAGCGCCTGACCTGGGCTACAGAGAAGCAGCACTGGACTGTTGCTCAGTGGTCCAAAGTACTTTTTTCGGATGAAAGCAAATTTTGCATGTCATTCGGAAATCAAGGTGCCAGAGTCTGGAGGAAGACTGGGGAGAGGGAAATGCCAAAATGCCTGAAGTCCAGTGTCAAGTACCCACAGTCAGTGATGGTCTGGGGTGCCATGTCAGCTGCTGGTGTTGGTCCACTGTGTTTTATCAAGGGCAGGGTCAATGCAGCTAGCTATCAGGAGATTTTGGAGCACTTCATGCTTCCATCTGCTGAAAAGCTTTATGGAGATGAAGATGTCATTTTTCAGCACGACCTGGCACCCGCTCACAGTGCCAAAACCACTGGTAAATGGTTTACTGACCATGGTATTACTGGGCTCAATTGGCCTGCCAACTCTCCTGACCTGAACCCCATAGAGAATCTGTGGGATATTGGGAAGAGAAAGTTGAGAGACGCAAGACCCAACACTCTGGATGAGCTTAAGGCCGCTATGGAAGCATCCTGGGCCTCCATAACACCTCAGCAGTGCCACAGGCTGATTGCCTCCATGCCACGCCGCATTGAAGCAGTCATTTCTGCAAAAGGATTCCCGACCAAGTATTGAGTGCAGAACTGAACATAATTATTTGAAGGTTGACATTTTTTGTATTAAAAACACTTTTCTTTTATTGGTCGGATAAAATATGCTAATTTTTTGAGATAGGAAATTTGGGTTTTCATGAGCTGTATGCCAAAATCATCAATATTAAAACAATAAAAGGCTTGAACTACTTCAGTTGTGTGTAATGAATCTAAAATATATGAAAGTCTAATGTTTATCAGTACATTACAGAAAATAATGAACTTTATCACAATATGCTAATTTTTTTAGAAGGACCTGTATTATAGAAGTAGAGAAATTGAAACTTGGAAATTTGCAATTTTTTACAAATTTTTGGTAAATTTGGTATTATTTTATAAATAAAATTTAATTTTTATTTTTACTTCATTTTACCAGTGTCATGAAGTACAATATGTGACGAAAAAACTATCTCAGAATGGCCTGGATAAGTCAAAGCATTTTAAAGTTATCAGCACTTAAAGTGACACTGGTCAGATTTGCAAAAAATTGCCAAGTCCCTAAGGTGAAATAGAGTCCTTAAGGGGTTAAAGGGAGTCTGTCACCAACCTGACCGGTTTTAAACCGATCACATAGTTCAGTGGGACACAAAGACATGACACAGATGTTACCTTTGTTTAGTTTTTCAGATCATCCAAATCGCCCAAAAAGTCGTTTTTATGATATGCTAATGAGCCGTCGCAAGTGCCCAGTGGTGGAGAGTTTTTTGAAAGTGCCCAAGCTCCCCCGCCTCACTCGTGCCTAACTCCGCCCCTCAGTAAGCTCAGGCCAGTGGCTCTGTGACTTCATATATCCCTATAGGCCGTTCACGCATCGCTGCCGGGCCCGGGCATGCGTAGTGTTCTGCCCACAGTGGGAAGAGGCACAGAGATATGCAGTGCGCATGGACCAGTTACTGGCGTAAAATCGGCGCATGCGCCCTACATATCTCTGTGCCTCTGCGATGCAAAAACGGCCTTTAGGTAAATATGATGTCACTGAGCCACAGGGCTGGCCTAAACTTACTGAGGGGCGGAGTGAGGCGGGGGAACTTGGGCACTTTAGGCAAACTCTCCGCCCCTGGGCACTTGCGACGGCTCATTAGCATATCATAAAAACAACTTTTTGGGCGATTTGGATGATCTGAAAAACAAAACAAAGGTAACATCTGTGTCATGTCTTTGTGCCCCACTGAACTATGTGATTGGTTTAAAACCGGTCAGGTTGGTGACAGACTCCCTTTAAGAGCAGAGAAATAAAAAAAATGCTAATTTTTTAACATTTTCTGTAAATTATGGATTTTTTTTAATAAATAAAGGTGAATTGTTTCACTATCATGAAGTACAATGTGTCGCGGAAAAATAGTCTCAGAATGGCTTGGATGAGTAAAAGTATTCCGAATTTATCACCACATAAAGTGATACAAGTTTCCAAAAAACGGCCTGGTTCTTAAGGTAACATAGCATAGCTTAGCAACATAGCATATAAGGCCGAAAAAAGACATTTGTCCATCCAGTTCGGCCTGTTATCCTGCAAATTATAATAATAGTAATAGTTGGTGAACCCCAAGAAATGCATATGAGCCTTCAGCTTTTTAGGTCGATACCAGCATGGACTTTCTCTGGATCCATTCGAAAACCTGAATAGGACACCAGGTAGCCCAAAAAGTGCATATCTCTAATTTTGCGTACAATTTATTGTCCTTTAGGATCTGTAACACCTGTCTAACGTGATCCTGATGTGTCTCCACGTCTGGAGAATAAATTAGAATATCATACAAATACACGACTACAAACCTCTCTACAAGGTGATAAAAAATGTCATTCACAAAATGCTGGAAAACCGCAGCAGCATTAGTCAACCCGAAAGGCATGACCAGGTTCTCAAAGTTCCCCTCAGGAGTATTAAAAGCCATCTTCCATTCATCCCTTCCTTGACCCTAACCAGATGATATGCCCCCCTTAAATCCAATTTGGAAAACACCTTGGCACCAATAATCTGGTTAAACAAATCAGGAATCAAAGGAAAAGGGGTAATAATCACGGACAGTAATCCGATTGAGTTCATGGAAATCCAGACATGGCCGAAGTCCTCCTTCTTTTTCTTTAACAAAAAAGAACCCTGCTGCCACTGAAGACTTGGAAGGTCTTATGTGTCCTTTAGCCAAACTCTATCCTCTCTCATGGCCTGTCTTTCAGGTTCAGAAAGGTTATACAACCTGGATTTTGGCAATTTAGCTCTGGGAATAAGATTGATAGGACAATCATATTCCCGATGCGAAGGTAAATCCTGGCATCCACTCTCAGAAAATACATCGGCAAAATCAGGTATTAAAGAATGTAATGTCTTAGTAGTTAATACAGAAAAAGATGTATTCAGACAATTGTCAACGCAATAATCACCCCAATCCAGAACCGGTCTAGCTTGCCAATCTTTGGTTGGATTGTGCTTGCTTAACCACGGTAAACCCAGAACCACCGGAGCAGGGAGACTCTCCAACACAAATCACGAGATAAATTCTTGATGAAAGTCACTCACTCTTAATCTGATTTCATGCACCATTTGAGATAAACAGTTCTGAGCTAGAGGAATGTTTTTTAATAATGCACTCGGTGACAACTAGAGATGGCCTTGCGGTTCGCCCGAAGGTCGTTTCGCGGCAAACTTTGCTCGTTCACGGTTCGCCGAACAGGCGAACATATGACGATGTCCGCCGGCATCATATTCTTTTACATTGTGAAGAACTTTGACCCATGACACATCCATCAGGTGGTATAGGACAGCCAATTGAGACGTTTCAGCACATGGACATACCCCCTACCCTATAAATAAACCCGGTCTGGCCGCCATTTTACATTCAGTCTTTTGCCAGTGTAGGGAGAGGTTGCTCTGTGGAGCAGGGACAGACTGTTAGGGAAACCAAATGCTAGCTAATAGGGCCAAAAAAGTCCTTTTAAGGACTGGTATAGGTGCGCTATCGATAGCTGTGACTTAATGAAGGGTGTGATATACTTATAATATACTTTCTAATATAGAAAGTATATTATAGTGCATTTTTATTGTGCAGTTGAGTGCGGTTCTGCTGCGATACTGCAGCTACACAGAGGGACAAACACTATTGAAACAAATTTCTACTGATGTGATCCAGTTGCCCCGCAAAAAAACTGATTGAAGCAGGGGTGTTATATACCAATTATATACTTTAGTGCATTTGTTTGCGGTTTTGCTGCATTACCTCAGCTACACAGAGTGACAAACACCATTAGAACAAATGTTTTCTACTGGTGTGATATACCAGTTGCCCCCCAAAAACTGATTGAAGCAGGAGGGGTATATACCAATTATATACTTTCTATATAGTGCAGTTGGGTAGTGCAGCATTTGTTTGCGGTTCTGCTGCGTTACCTCAGCTACAGATAGGGATAAACGCCAATGGAACAAATAATTTCTACTGGTGTGATATACCAGTTGCCCCCCCAAAAAAACTGATTGAAGCAGGAGGGGTATATACCAATTATATACTTTCTATATAGTGCAGCATTTGTTTGCCGTTTTGCTGCTTTACCGCAGCTACAGATAGGGACAAACGACATTGGAACAAATAATTTCTACTGGTGTGATGTACCAGTTACATAGTAACATAGTACATAAGGCCGAAAAAAGACATCTGTCCATCCAGTTCGGCCTGTCATCCTGCAAGTTGATCCAGAGGAAGGCAAAAAAAACCTGTGAGGTAGAAGCCAATTTTCCCCACTTTAGGGGAATAAAAATTCCTTCCCGACTCCAATCAGGCATCAGAATAAATCCCTGGATCAGCGACCCCTCTCTAGTAGCTATAGCCTGTAATATTATTACACTCCAGAAATACACCCAGGCCCCTCTTGAATTCCCTTATTGTACTCACCATCACCACCTCCTCAGGCAGAGAGCTCCATATTCTCACTGTTCTTACCGTAAAGAATCCTCTTCTATGTTTGTGTACAAACCTTCTTTCCTCCAGACGCAGAGGATGTCCCCTTGTCACAGTCCTGGGGATAAATAGATGATGGGAGAGATCTCTGTACTGACCCCTGATATATTTATACATAGTAATTAGATCTCCCCTCAGTCGTCTTTTTTCTACAGTGAATAACCCTAATTTTGATAATCTTTCAGGGTCCTGTAGTTGCCCCATTCCAGTTATTACTTTAGTTGCCCTCCTCTGGACCCTCTCCAGCTCTGCTATGTCTGCCTTGTTCACAGGAGCCCAGAACTGTACACAGTACTCCATGTGTGGTCTGACTAGTGACTTGTAATGTGGTAGGACTATGTTCTCATCACGGGCATCTATGCCCCTTCTGATGCAACCCATTATCTTATGGTGTATCTAAGGTGTTAACATTGTTTAATATTTTATACATGTTATGCTCATTGAAAAATAAAAATTATTTACATATATTAAGATGCAATAAGAGGCAACTATATGTAAAAAAAACACATCAACAGAAAAACCGCACAGAAGTCACACAGCCTGAGTGCGATCCCGGCATCACGCGGGACGCCAACACAGAGCTGCGCTATTACGTCAAACATCCCGACTCAAACAGCGGGACTGCCCGTCTGCAATAGAAGGAAGTGGAGGTAAGTGGTAAACGGAAGCTACAGCCACGATCGGAATACCACTATCCACCAACAGTAAGTACACAAACTCTGCAAATATATTATCAATGGAGGGATTTGCATAATTAAAAGATAAGTTAGGCTACTTTCACACTCGCGTTTTGGGCGGATCCGTCATGGATCTGCAAAAACGGATACGTTTACAATAATGCAACCGCATGCATCTGTCATAAACGGATCCGTTTGTATTATCTGTAACATATCCAAGACGGATCCGTTTTCTATTGTGCCAGATTGTGTCAGAGAAAACGGATCCGTCCCCATTGACTTACATTGTGTGTCCGTTTGACTCAGTTTTGTCAAGCGGACAGCAAAACGCTGCAGGCAGAATTTTGGTGTCCGCTTCCAGAGCGGAATGGAGTCTGATTGGAGGCAAACTGATGCATTCTGAGCGGATCCTTTTCCATTCAGAATGCATTAGAATGCAAACTGATCCGAGAGCCCATGACGGATCTCACAAACGGAAAGCCAAAAACGCAAGTGTGAAAGTAGCGTAACGGACATAACATCAGCGTCATCAGGAGTCCTCAAACTCCCGGAATCCATAAAGCAATTCACCTTTTAGCAACAAAGTGTGAACGAATTTCAAAATATGAAATTTGCTCATTTCTAGTTGTCACCATCCCAAAATTTTGATTCGATTTCGATACCATAAAAAAGTATTGTGGTACTTGATACCACGCAAAAAGAAAAAGAAAACACCATTTTGCATTTTATGGAACGTCCATCCCATAATAGAACGGTGTTCACAGCATAGGAGGTGTTTAAAAAAAATAATAATTTTTTATAGTTTGGACTTTTTCAGACACGGCAATACCAAATATGTTTAATTTTTTTAATTAGTTTTAAAATTGGGAAAAGGGGTGATTTAAACTTATTGTTTTCAGTTTTTTTTACTTTTTAGTTAATAACTATTAGCCCCCTTGGGGGACTAGAACCCTTGTCCTATTCACCCTGATAGAGCTCTATTAGGGTGAATAGGGTCTTACACTCTCCCTGCTGCCCTGGGCTTTTTGCACACAGCAGCAGGGAGCTTACCATGGCAGCCATGGATAGCCTCAGCAGCGTCCTGGCTGCCATGGTAACCAATCGGAGCCCCGCGATTTCACTGCTGGGGCTCCGATCGGAAGCTGCCACTGCCACCAATGAATATAATACTGAGGGGGGGGGGGCTGTGACTACTCTGCCACTAATGAATATAATTAACCTGTAAATAAAAATATACGCGGTCGCAGCGATCCCGCTGAACCCCATCAATTAACCCCACAAGTGTCGCAATTGCCAATCCCTGTCATTGAGACCGGGTTATGGCTGTTTGATACAGCTGGCACCTGCCGGGTACATTTGTATTTAGGGGTTAATTATATTCATCGGTGGCACAGTGGTCACCGGCCCCCCGCCCTCCCCAGTATTATATTAGTTGGTGGCCAGCGGCAGCTTCATAGCCCCTCCCCTTAATCTTTTCATTGCTGGCAGAGGCGGCCGCGGCACAGTATCGATCTGGGTATCTCGAAAGTTCGATACCTGGTGCAACCCTAGACAGCAGCAGTATTTACTATACCTACTGCTGTCTCTGCAGGGGTTACAGATATCTACTGAAGAGTCACTTATATAGATGGAACATTATGTACCTTATGCAGATTTTTGGTACACACACATAAGTCTGGGCCTCAGGTCGTTACCCTATACATGTCTGCCAAATATGATCCTATTCTTGGTTTTAGCTTCAAAAACTGCATCTAAAAACCTGAATGTGGAGACCCAGCCCTCGATCATTGCAGAACCCTATGGTGACCTCAGTAGAATAACAAAGGATCCAGGTGTTAGGGCTCATGCACACGACCGTATTTTCCATCCCTGTCCAATCTGCATTTTTGCATATATCACATGGACCCATAGATTTCTGTGGGTCTGGGAAAAGGAAGAAAAAAAAAAACGCACCGCACATGGACGTCATAGAAACATAGAATGTGTTGGCAGATAAGAACCATTTGGCCCATCTAGTCTGCCCAATATACTGAATACTATGAATAGCCCTTGGCCCTATCTTATATGAAGGATGGCCTTATGTCCTATCCCATGCATGCTTAAACTCCTCACTGTATTTGCAGCTACCACTTCTGCAGGAAGGCTATTCCATGCATCCACTACTCTCTCAGTAAAGTAATACTTCCTGATATTACTTTTAAACCTTTGCCCCTCTAATTTAAAACTATGTCCTCTTGTAGCAGTTTTTCTTCTTTTAAATATTCTCTCCTCTTTTACCTTGTTGATTCCCTTTATGTATTTAGCAGTTTCTATCATATCCCCTCTGTCTCGTCTTTCTTCCAAGCTATACATGTTAAGGTCCTTTAGTCTTTTCTGGTAAGTTTTGTCCTGCAATCCATGTACCAGTTTAGTAGCTCTTCTCTGAACTCTCTCCAAAGTATCAATATCCTTCTGGAGATATGGTCTCCAGTACTGAGCACAATACTCCAGATGAGGTCTCACTAGTGCTCTGTAGAGCGGCATGAGCACCTCCCTCTGTCTACTGGTAATGCCTCTCCCTATACACCCAAGCATTCTGCTAGTATTTCCTGCTGCTCTATGACGTTGTCTGCCTACCTTTAAGTCTTCTGAAATAATGACCCCTAAATCCCTTTCCTCAGATACTGAGGTCAGGACTGTATCACTGATTTTATATTCTGCTCTTGGGTTTTTACACCCCAGGTGCATTATCTTGCACTTATCAACATTAAATTTTAGTTGTCAGATTTTTGACCATTCCTCTAGTTTTCCTAAATCCTTTTCCATTTGGTGTATCCCTCCAGGAACATCAACCCTGTTACAAATCTTTGTGTCATCAGCAAAAAGACACACCTTACCATCGAGGCCTTCTGAAATTTTGCTGATAAAGATATTAAACAATATGGGTCCCAGAACAGATCCCTGAGGTACCCCACTGGTAACAAGGCCTTGGTCTGAACATACTCCATTGACTACAACCCTCTGTTGCCTGTCCCTCAGCCACTACCTAATCCATTCAACAATATGGGAGTCCAAGCCCAAAGACTGCACTTTATTGATAAGCCTTCTATGTGGGACAGTATCAAAAGCCTTACTAAAGTCTAGATACGCGATGTCTACTGCACCTCCACCATCTATTATTTTAGTCACCCAATCAAAAAAATCAATAAGATTAGTTTGACATGATCTCCCTGAAGTAAACCCATGTTGTTTTTCATCATTCAATCCATGGGATTTTAGATGTTCCTCAATCCTCTCCTTAAGCATGGTTTCCATTCATTTTCCCACTATTGATGTCAGGCTTACTGGCCTATAGTTGCCCGATTCCTCCCTATTACCTTTCTTATGAATGGGCACAACATTTGCTAATTTCCAATCTTCTGGGACGACTCCTGTTGCCAGTGATTGGTTAAATAAATCTGTTAATGGTTTTGCTAGGTCACCGCTGAGCTCTTTTAATAGCTTTGGGTGTATCCCATCAGGCCCCTGTGACTTATTTGTATTAATTTTAGACAGCTTACTTAGAACCTCTTCCTCTGTAAAGACACATGCATCAAAAGATTCATTAGTCTTCTTTCCTAACTGAGGTCCTTCTCCTTCATTTTCCTTTGTAAAAACTGAACAGAAGTATTCATTGAGGCAGTCAGATAGTTCTTTATCTTCTTCCATATACCTTCCTTCTTTTGCTTTTAATTTGGTAATTCCTTGTTTTAGTTTCCTTTTTTTATTTATGTATCTGAAGAATGAACAATGCCTTATCGCCTTTTTTCACTGACTGAGCTAATTTCATCCTTGTGCTGATCACATCCGTATGTCCGTTCTGTTAATTATAGAATATGTCCATCATATTGCGGACGAGCATAGTCAATTCTAGGATGGTAGTGAGATTGCACACAGAAGGTATCTGTATTCTGCTGATCCACGGTTTGCAGACCGCAATATGGAGAGGGTCGTGTGCATGAGGCCTCGGGCAGGAGCATGGCTATAGGGGATGCAGAGGTAGCAGTCACACCCTAGGTACTACAAGATAAGACACCAGTATTATACATGGGGTACTGGTACAGATGGAGGCTGGGGCTTAACAGTGAATATGGCGTGACACTCGTTGCAGATCGCTGTGTAGCACTGCAGCCCTTAAACTGAATGAGGTTGCAGCATTGAGGGGCGGGAGTGTCATGGTATACCTCTGGTCTTAGGTCTGTTACATATGAGTGCAATGTGTTTCTCTATGACTGTCTAACCACTTACCAGTGCAGGTTAATATGCCATTTACCGTCTATGAAACGCTGGGTGACTCCCCAATAGGGAGATAACAGAAGAAAAATTGCAGCACTCTGACTTTTCCAGCAAAGCAGCAGTTTCCATTCATCAGATGCAACTCTTCAAATCCTAGCAGATTCTTCCTCATGGAAGTCGGAGTGCTGCAGTTTTTTTTTCTGTTATGAGGGCTTGACCAACGTCTGACACTGCGAGCACCATCTCATTGCATTACTAGAAGGAATATGCATCCCAGGAGGGAGATACACCATGCCGCTGAGTTGTTCACCCCGGTAGGGAGAGTGATGGCGGCCACTACTGGTTATCTAGGTGCATAACAAGTAACCATGGGAAGCCACAGCTAAATCTGAAATGGGGCTCTACTCCGACCATGAGCACCTGCAGAAGCAAGTTCAAATGAAGTCTTTGGTTTACTTTAACTGATATACAGGGATAATACACACAGTGATGTCATAGTACAGAGATAATAAACACAGTGATGTCACAGTACAGGATAATAAACACAGTGATGTCACAGTACAGGATAATACACACAGTGATGTCATAGTACAGAGATAATAAACACAGTGATGTCATAGTACGGAGATAATAAACACAGTGATGTCATAGTACAGGGATAATAAACACAGTGATGTCACAGTACAGGATAATACACACAGTGATGTCACAGTACAGGGATAATAAACACAGTGATGTCACAGTACAGGATAATAAACACAGTGATGTCACAGTACAGGATAATAATACACAGTGATGTCACAGTACAGGATAATAAACACAGTGATGTCACAGTACAGGATAATAAACACAGTGATGTCACAGTACAGGATAATAAACACAGTGATGTCATAGTACAGGAGATAATAAAACACAGTGATGTCATAGTACAGGAGATAATAACACAGTGATGTCACAGTACAGGGATAATACACACAGTGATGTCACAGTACAGGGATAATAAACACAGTGATGTCACAGTACAGGGATAATAAACACAGTGATGTCACAGTACAGGGATAATAAACACAGTGATGTCACAGTACAGGATAATAAACACAGTGATGTCACAGTACAGGGATAATAACACAGTGATGTCACAGTACAGGGATAATAAACACAGTGATGTCACAGTACAGGGATAATAAACACAGTGATGTCACAGTACAGGATAATAAACACAGTGATGTCACAGTACAGGGATAATAAACACAGTGATGTCACAGTACAGGGATAATAAACACAGTGATGTCACAGTACAGGATAATAAACACAGTGATGTCACAGTACAGGGATAATAAACACAGTGATGTCACAGTACAGGGATAATAAACACAGTGATGTCACAGTACAGAGATAATAAACACAGCGATGTCACAGTACAGTGATAATAAACACAGTGATGTCACAGTACAGGGGTAATAAACACAGCGATGTCACAGTACAGGATAATAAACACAGTGATGTCACAGTACAGGGATAATAAACACAGTGATGTCACAGTACAGAGATAATAACACAGTGATGTCACAGTACAGGATAATAAACACAGTGATGTCACAGTACAGGATAATAACACAGTGATGTCACAGTACAGGGATAATAAACACAGTGATGTCACAGTACAGGGATAATAAACACAGTGATGTCACAGTACAGGGATAATAAACACAGTGATGTCACAGTACAGGGATAATAAACACAGTGATGTCACAGTACAGGGATAATAAACACAGGTGATGTCACAGTACAGGATAATAAACACAGTGATGTCACAGTACAGGATAATAACACAGTGATGTCACAGTACAGGAGATAATAAACACAGTGATGTCACAGTACAGGGATAATAAACACAGTGATGTCACAGTACAGGGATAATAAACACAGTGATGTCACAGTACAGAGATAATAAACACAGTGATGTCACAGGTACAGGGATAATAACACAGTGATGTCCCAGTACAGGATAATAAACACCGTGATGAGTCACAGTACAGAGATAATACACACGTGATGTCACAGTACAGAGATAATAAACACAGTGGATGTCACAGTACAGAGGAGTAATAAACCACAGTGATGTCACGTACCGAGCTAATAGACACAGTGATGTCACAGTACAGGGATAATACACACAGTGATGTCACAGTACAGGGATAATAACCAGTGATGTCACAGTAACAGGGATAATAAACACAGTGAGTCCCAGTAACAGGGATAATCAACACAGTGGTGTCACTAAGAAAACGTGTGTCACAGTAAAGAGGATAATAAACCAGTGATGTCACAGTACAGAGGATAATAAACACAGTGATGTCACAGTACAGAGATAATACCCACAAGTGATGTCACATGACAGAGTAATAAACACAGTGATGTCCCCCACAGTAAAGGGATACTAACACAGTGATGTCACAGTACAGGGATAATAACACAGGATAATAAAAACAAGGATGTCACAGTACAGGGATAATAAACACAGTGATGTCACAGTACAGGGATAATACACACAGTGATGTCACAGTACAGAGATAATAAACACAGTGATGTCACAGTACAGAGATAATAAACACAGTGATGTCACAGTACAGGGATAATAAACACAGTGATGTCACAGTACAGGGATAATAAACACAGTGATGTCACAGTACAGGGATAATAAACACAGTGATGTCACAGTACAGGATAATAAACACAGTGATGTCACAGTACAGGGATAATAAACACAGTGATGTCACAGTGCAGGGATAATAAACACAGTGATGTCACAGTACAGGGATAATAAACTACATGTGATGTCACAGTACAGGGATAATAAACACAGTGATGTCACGTACAGGGATAATAAACACAGTGATGTCACAGTACAGGGATAATAAATCACAGTGATGTCACAGTACAGGGATAATATACACAGTGATGTCACAGTACAGAGATAATACACACAGTGATGTCACAGTACAGGGATAATATACACAGTGATGTCACAGTACAGGGATAATATACACAGTGATGTCACAGTACAGGGATAATAAACACAGTGATGTCACAGTACAGGGATAATAAACACAGTGATGTCACAGTGCAGGGATAATAAACACAGTGATGTCACAATACAGAGATAATGTACACAGTGATGTCACAGTACAGGGATAATAAACACTGTGATGTCACAGTACAGGGATAATAAACACAGTGATGTCACAGTACAGGGATAATAAACACAGTGATGCTGTGTGTCAGTCTGCACTGCAGGTCTGGAATTCTATTCAAGCAAAATTTCACAGAGCCAGTGATTTGAATGGCAACAGCATCCTGGAATCACTTTCACCTTTCCTGATTTGTAGCTGCTTAATTACCATCCACTAATGAAAGAGAACTCGGCAAGAGCAGGCGCAGGGAGGAAAATAATGGCGCTAATCTTCCCGTATGTAGATGTATAGGGAGAGATTAGCAAGTACAATGCATTAACCCTCGTCTCGCCACTTTTCTACTGTTATTTCCAACTGGGTCCCAGGCGCAGCTTCACTATAAGGGCTTTTATCTGACAGCAATCTGTAGGAAATGTCAGTGGAGAGGAAGGGCGGAACTTCAAATACAGGCTTCAAGAGGGTCGGGAGGAAAATCCTGCGCCCAACAGAGGCTCTAGACAGACAGGAGCCAAGGAGGAGACATCCGAAAGGAGCTGGAGAGGCTTCGAGAGCGCTTTCATCCCTGCCCCACTTGTATAGGACAATGCATACATTGTGCGTCACATGAGCGGCCTGTAATAAGGGCTCCGCACCGAACAGTCCATCTGGAATCAGAGCCAGCACTTTCAATAGAAATAGGGCTTCAATTACGTAACAAGCAAAATGAAAAAAAGAAGAAAAAAAAAAAAAAAGCCATAAACATTTAACCCCTTAATGACTAGCTACACTTTTGAGGTTTCGCCATGCTGCATTTAGGCAGCCGTAATACTTCATTTTTTCACTTGCCGTAGCTGTGTGAGGCCTGTTTTTTTCAGTTGAAATTGTAAATATATGTATTTTTGATACTGTTTTTATACTATGCATATAAATTACTGAGTATTTTATCTTTTTTTTTTTTTGCTTCACAGTTTGTTTTTTATTAAGAGTATACCTTATGCATGTTTTACACTAAAGAACCTGTTAAATGCTTCAACTTAGTACAGAGGTGCGGGGACCAAAGTAAGTGTACACAGTAGTTATTTTTTATTATGAATTTTTTTATTTTATGCAGGAAAATGTATTTACCGGTAACTCTTTTTTGCCAACATTTTTCTTTAAAATTTTCTTAAAGAGTCTCTGTCATCATGACCTAGTACACCAGGCATGTTGCCTGCAAGGGTTGATCATGCTAATTAAAGCAATATTATTTCTTTAATCTATAGCTTGCAGCGTTGTTGAGTTAGTTGCTCTTTTATCAGTATGCAAATGAGTTATTTGGAGCACCAAGGTGCCGGATGAAGCGCTTCAGGCACCACTACAGCTACACCCCTTGTCCTCACAACAAACCCGCCACCCCTCGTTGATTGACATCATATCTAGCATAAAACTCACTGCAAGACGGCATTATACCCGATTTATAATGCTGAATATTCCTGCCCAACTGGGCTGTCCTGAATTGTACTGACGGCATCATACGAGTGCAATTCAGTAAATCCGAGAACGAGCTGGAACACACAGCATTGTAAATCATTATAAGGGCTCACACACACGACCGTGTATTCCCAAAACATGGATCCGCACTGCATCCGTTTTTTTTTGTTTTTGATCCATTCTAACAATGCCTAGCCTTGTCAACACAACGGACAAGAACAGGACATGTTCTATCTGTTTTGCGGAACAGACTTGCAGACATATGGAAACGGAATGCACATTTCCTTTTTTTGGGGGACCCATGTAAATAAATGGACAAGAAAAAAAAAAATGTTTGTGTGCATGAACCCTAATGTCACAGGACCAGCGTCAAGACCAGGAAATTCTACCGTAAAACAGTGTAGTAAACGGACTGAATACGCTCTTGTGAAATTGGCCTTATTATGCCCAAACAGCAGGCTTCATATACAGCCAGACCTGGGGTCCTTTCTAGGTCCCCATATACAGAGTGGGGTCCTTTCTAGGTCCCCAGGCCTGACTGCTCAGGGGTTCTCCAGACCCTTATCGCATCACTGTCATCTGATAGGAAGGGAGAATGCTTTATTGATCATGTCGCAGTCACTCGACTGTGGCAATCGAAGGGTTAAACGGCCAGGACTGGAGCTTCTTCTGATTCTATTCATTAGGGCTGAAGCGCACCCACACTAGGGGCAGCACCGTAGCATAAGGCCACTTGAGGACCACTGAAAAAAAGGCATACTGGTGGTCATTAATGGGTTAAAAGGAAATTCCAGTCATGATCGCTATTAACCTCTTCAGGACACAGGGCGTACCGGTACATCCTGAGAATTTCTGATCACCGCAGCGCCACCTGCGGTAATCGGAACCAAATGCCTGCCGAAATCATTCGGCAGGCACTCTGTACCAATGCCCAGGGGGGTCTTGTGAACCCCTGATGTCGGTGATCGCAGAAAACCGCAGGTCAATTCAGACCTGCGTTTCCGGGTTATTCGGGTCTTTGATGACCCGATAACCCGGAAAGGACGGTGATCGGTGGTGTGATTATACACCACCAATCACCGTCCTGCGATCCTGTGAGGTGGTGATCACGCCACCTCTCAGGATCGCCTGTGATTTGTCCCCATGCGGCATGTGGGAGGAGCGCGGCAAGT
Source organism: Bufo gargarizans (assembly GCF_014858855.1). Taxonomy (NCBI): domain Eukaryota; kingdom Metazoa; phylum Chordata; class Amphibia; order Anura; family Bufonidae; genus Bufo; species Bufo gargarizans. The sequence continues at coordinate 7,918,913 of NC_058084.1, forward strand.
TTGAATCTCCGCCGCTGCTCTCCTCCATCATTCCGGTCCGTGGAGCGGGGAGAGCAGCAGGAGATCGCGCTGCCCATCGACTTGTGAGTTTTTTGTGCCATCAGGCACCTTAGGAGGCAGGGACAGGCAGGTAGTGGGAGGTGGAGGCAGGGGTAGTTAGGGCAAGTTTAGGGTTAGATTAGGTAAAAAAAAATATAAAAAATAAATACATTTTGGGTCTGTGAGCCCCCTGATCGGGTGTCTGGGGTCCACAGCAGTTAGCTGTGTGACCCTAGACCCCCTTCCCCCAGGGGTGCTGCAGCTTGACACACTTTTTGGGGGTGCAAGTTTTATTTTTTTCTTTGCATGCGCTGTGGTCGTCACTCTTTGCGTCCGGCCACTGTTAGCGCATCGCCCACCGCGCCCCACAATGCATTTGTATTCTTTTTTCTTTTTTACACTTTTAAACTTTTTTTAGTTAGGGATCTTTTTTTTTTTTTTTTTTTAGAGCTATAGGGTAAGTGCGTGAACACCCGTGCCCCACACACACGCACACCTAATAAAGATTTAAATGCACGCACACACACACTCCCCTATTGCCCGCCGGACACCTTCCTTGCCTCCGAGTCCGAGTGAGGATGAGGATGACCCCACGTTCCTGTTGTCATCCGCATCCTCCTCATCATCAAGCGATGATGAGACACCGCCAGGCGGATCGAGTGGACCCCCATGCTAGGGATCCTGTGGCCCAGCCTAGTACGAGCAGCTCTGGCGCTCGTACTAGTTTAACAAACCTGTACGCCCAACAGTTCGTCGCTCAACACCCGTGCTCGGTGGCTGGACCCCGATCAGTGCAGCCGAGATGAGGACGTTTTGGGACCTCGTACTGCATATGGGCCTAGTCAAAAAGCCCAGTGTCAGGCTGTACTGGAGTGGGGACGTCCTCTACCAGACCCCACTTTACAGTACGGCCATGACACGTTCCCGATTTGAGGCCATCCGGAAATGCCTGCATTATGCCGAGGTGATCCTGCCTATGACCGCCTGTACAAAATCAGGCCGGTTATCGATCACTTTGGGGCCAAATTCATGGAGGCCTATGTACCTGGAAGGGAGGTTGCGGTTGAGTAGTCTCTCATTGCGTTCAAGGGGAGACTCATTTTCCGCCAGTATGTTCCCTCTAAGCGGGGGAGGTATGACGTGAAGCTGTACAAACTTTGTGGGAGTACCTCAGGGTACACTTACAAGTTTTGTGTGTACGAGGGGCGAGATTCCCGTATTCAACCCCCAGAATGTCCCCCCACTCTGGGTGTTAGCGGGAAACTTGTGTGGGAACTTATGCACCCACTGCTGGATAAGGGTTACCACCTATACGTGGATAACTTTTATACTAGTATCCCCTTGTTCCAGTCCCTTGCCGCCAGATCAATGTCCGCTTGTGGGATTGTGCGCAAAAATCAGCGCAGCCTCCCTGCCCACCCCCTCCAGGTACCTATCCCCAAGGGTGAGACCAGTTGAAACCTGCTGCTGGTCAGATATAAGGACAAGAGGGATGTCCTTGTACTGTCCACAATTCATGGTAACGGCATCACCCCTGTCCCTGTGCGAGGTACCGCGGCAACGGTCCTCAAGCCCGATTGTATCGTCAACTACAATCGGTATATGGGAGGAGTTGATCTCTCTGATCAAGTCCTCAAGCCATATAACGCCATGCACAAAACCTTGGCATGGTACAAAAAAGTTGCGGTCTACTTGGTACAGGTTGCCATGTACAACTCTTTTGTACTATCCCGAAGCGCTGGCAGCACAGGGACATTCCTCCAGTTCTATGAGGCAGTCCTCAAGGCCTTGATCTTTTCTGACCGGGAAAGAGCAGGCTGGAGTACCTCGGGAACTGGAGGCGCTCGGATCGTCCCTGGCCAACACTTTCCTGGTGTGTTCCCCCATACTGGAAAGAAGGGACGAACCCAAAAATAAAATGCAGAGTGTGTTGCAGGAGGGAGATACGGAAGGACACCACTACTCGGTGTGACACGTGCCCCGATTATTCGGGCCTCTGCGTTATTGATTGCACATGGATCCTGGCGCCATTTTATTTTTGACTCCAGCAGAAATGTTTTATCCTTCTCTGCAAAACGGACAATAGGACACGGTCTATATTTTTGCAGTCCCATTGAGCTGAGTGGGTCTGCAGCTGATCCAGATGCGGACTAAAACTACAGCCGTGTGCATGAGCCCTTATTGTAACTGGAATACCGCTTTAATAAAATGCACCCGGGGACTAGAAGTTCTTAGGTGGTCCTCTTCTGCTGAGATAATATAAAGTGCACTCTGCTGCTACTTAGGTATGGCTGTTGCTTGGAAAAATTGCAGGACAACAATATGGCTGCCAATACAGCTCCCGCAGGCGATTACCGCCTATACCATGAATAGTCAGGGAAACCTGCCATTTACATGTCTGGGAAAGCCTGACGGCCATCCCTGCAGAAGCCATGCCTGTGGCCCAGATGAAGGAGCTCCAGAATGTAGAGTGAACACATCCTTTTCATTACTCTCTGATGCATCTATAATCAGTGGCGTCTCTAGCTTTCAAATTTTGGGGGGGCACACTGGGGGCCAGGACAAAAGTAGGGGGGCAGCTATAACAATGATACATTTACACAAGTATGCTTAGAAATGCTGCGATACTTTACCCAATACCTAAAACCGCAATAGGGAAGAAAAACCCCAATCACTCAGATTTCAACATGTCCTAGCTGCCTGGGGATCTGTGGATGACACTTATGGAGGGGGATCTGTGGATGACACATACCGTTTATAGCATCTTATGCTATATGTCATCCACAGATCCACCCCATATCAGTGTCATATCGGGATCCCTCTCCCTATAAGGCCCCATTCACACATCCGAAATTCGCGTAACAGAATTGCGGACCCATTCATTTCTATAGGGCAGCACGATGTGCAGCCGGATACGGAAAGGCGGCCCCGTTCCCGAAAAAAAATGCGGACCCGCACATTGCCGCTGTTACGGACGTCTGAAGGGAGCCTAACAGTGTCATCCACAGAGTGGCACAGATTCCCCCCCCCCCTCCGCCCATAACTGTGTCATTTACAGATCCCCCTCCCTATAACAGTGTCATCTACAGATCCCCCCCCCCCCGTAACAGTGTCATGACATCCAAAGACCCCCGATCCCCCTCCCTATAACACTATAAGAGTATCATCCACAGATCCCTCCTCCCCTGTGTAATGACTCATGACATCCACAGACCACAGATCACCCTCCCACCGCTCACATTTGAACATGATTTCTCTAAACGGTAAAGTAAACACTAATCATCCCGGCTGCACTGACAGTAACTTTAAAGGGGTTCTGCACTTTCATTTAACTGAGATGATCTATACTCTGGATAGATCTTCAGCTTCTGATCGGCAGGGGTCAGACACCCGGTACCCCCGCCGATCAGCTGTTTGAGAAGGCACCGGTGCTCCAGCAGCGCCGCGGCCTTCTCACTGTTTACCGCCAGCACACTGACTGACAGCATGACTAGTATCAACTAGCCTGAGCGCGGCTAAGCTCTGTCACTTGAATGGAGCTTAGCCGCGTCCACGCTAGTTGATACTAGTCGTAACTCGTGACATCAGTGGGCCGGCGGTAATCAGTGAGAAGGCCGCGGCGCTACTGGAGCGCCGGTGCCTTCTTAAGCAGCTGATCGGCAGGGGTCCCGGGTGTCTGACCCCCGCCGATCAGAAGCTGATGATCTATCCAGAGTATAGATCATCAGTTAAATTAAAGTGCAGAACCCCTTTAACTTTTAAATCAGGAAGATTCTGGGGCAGCCGCCAGCCAGCTCTCCTCTCAGACTCAGTCAGAGTCAGATCTAATCTCTCTAGTTAGAATAGAAAGAGACTTAGTCAGTCCACTCAGTCACTACTTGTAAGTTGTACCTTATTATTATTAAGTTAACCTGCTACACACCGTCACCACTAGGTCAGGCTCAGTCCAGTCTGTTCGGTATCGGTAGGGTAGGGCCACGCCACGCCACACACTGTCTGTTCTCTAGTCTGGGCCTGGCTGGCTTAAAGGGCTTCTGTCACCCCACTAAAGTCATATATATTTTTTGGGCAACTTAAATTCCTTATAATGCGATATATTTATATATAGTGCTCTTACTCATTTTTGTTTTAAAAACCGACTTTTATAATATGTAAATGAGCTCTCTACCAGCAAGTAGGTAGCGGCCGCATCCTCCTTTCATAAAGACGCCCCCTTCTCATGTTGATTGACAGGGCCAGCGAACGCGCTCGTCCTCTGGCTGGCCCTGTCTGCGTTCAAAATCTGTCTCCTGCGCTGTACCAGTCTTCGGTTGGCGCAGGCGCACTGAGAGGAGGACGCTCGCTCGGCCGCTCCTTCCTCAGTGCGCCTGCGCCGGGTGTAGATGTAACGTCATCGGCGCAGGCGCATTGAGGATGGAGTGGCCGAGCGAGCGTCCTCCTCTCAGTGCGCCTGCGCCAACTGAAGACCGGTACGGCGCAGGCACCAGATTTTGAACGCAGACAGGGCCAGCCAGAAGACGAGCGCGTTCGCTGGCCCTGTCAATCAACATGAGGAGGGGGCGTCTTTATGAAAGGAGGATACTTGCTGGTAGAGAGCTCATTTACATATTATAAAAGTCCGTTTTTTTAAGAAACTACCCAACCAAAATAAGTAAGAGCACTATATATTAATATATCGCATTATAAGGAATTTAAGTTGCCCAAAAAAAAAATATGACTTTAAGCAGCTGCTGCCAGTAGATGAATGAATCAGAATCAGCTCGTCTCACTGCCACTGAGTCTGACTCAACTGGTCATGTCCTGGAGCCGGGGGCGGGGCGGGGCCGGGGACACGGCGCGGCGGGTGGAGACTAGAGAGTGAGACCGCAACTGCACGAGTCCGAGTCAGATCATCAGATGTGAAGAAGATGTCCGGTAGGGCTGCCTAGTGCCTACACAGTGCACAGCAGCGCAGCATAGACCAACTATTACCAAAATGAATGGGGGACATTTTAGTTGGGGGGGCACATGGGGGGGCACAGCTTGATGTAGGGGGGGCCTGGGTCCCCTCTGGCCCCCCCCCTGGCGACGCCACTGTCTATAATGTAAGCTGGGGCAACTCTGAAAACACCCGTGATTGGGGGGGGGGGGGGGAATAAGCTACAGACACTGAATACAGCTCCGATGCAGAACTATGTGTCCCCATTAGAGATAAGCACATTTCTTGAAATTCATTTTTCATGTTCGATTCTAAACAAACCGGTCAGAAAGTTCTATTAAGCGCAAATCGGAACTTTTAATCTCTTTAACGCAAAGACAGCAATATAAAATAATGTCAGAGCGACGCTGACCTACATAGCTATGGGTAAACGCATGGTGAACGGTGTTAACAGCTTGTATGAACACAGACTGTGGCGCCAGAATTGTTATGTTAAAAAAATATATATATCTATATATTAAAAAAATGATTTCCTAAGCTTCATTCACATGTCCGTGTCCAAATCCATGAAACAGTGGTGGGTGATGTCCACGAAGGATCCGTGTGTTCGTTTTTTTCAGTCAGTGTGTCATCCGCGTTTCACGTATACTGTTCAGATGAAAAATAATTCTCAAAACATCTCTTTCTAATAATCTGTGAAACACGGATGGCATCAGTGGTTTTCATGGAACCATAGACTATAATGTGTGTGATGGATCCATGACTATGGACAAAATAGAGCATGCTTAAAGGGCTTCCGTCACTCCACTAAACTCATATTTTTTTTTGGTCTCCCTAAAATCTTTATGCTGCGATTTCTCAATATATAGGGCTATTACTCCGTTTGGTTCAGTAGTTCTATAAAAAAAAACGGACTTTTATAATATGCAAATCACCTCTCTAGCAGCAGGTAGGGCGGCTACCTGCTGCTAGCAGCCGCATCCTCCATTCATAATGACGCCCCCTCCTCATGTTGATTGACAGGGCCAGCGGACGCGCTCGTTCTCTGACTGGCCCTGTCTGCGTTTTGAATCTCGCGGCGGTCTTCAGTTGGCGCAGGCGCACTGAGTGGAGGACACTCGCTCGGCCGCTCCATCCTCAGTGCGCCTGCGCCGGGTGTACATGTGACGTCATCGGCACAGGCGCACTGAGGATGGAGCGGCCGAGCGAGCGTCCTCCACTCAGTGCGCCTGCGCCAACTGAAGACCGCCGCGAGATTCAAAACGCAGACAGGGCCAGTCAGAGAATGAGAGCGTTCCCTGGCCCTGTCAATCAACATGAGGAGGGGGCGTCATTATGAATGGAGGATGCGGCTGCTAGCAGCAAGTAGCCGCCCTACCTGCTGCTAGAGAGGTAATTTGCATAATATAAAAGTCCGTTTTTTTATAGAACTACTGAACCAAACGGAGTAATAGCCCTATATATTGAGAAATCGCAGCATAAGGATTGTAGGGAGACCCAAAAAAATAAAATGAGTTTAGTGGAGTGACAGAAGCCCTTTAAGTGCTGAAAACAGGGACCGTGGTAAAACACAGATCTGTGAATGTACACATTAAAATAAATGGGTATGTATGCTGTCTGTGGAGAACACGCACAGCACACTGACGTGTGAATGAGGGTTTATTGGGGGCAGATGTTGTTTACGTACCCACGGTGGTATAGGAAAAAGCAGTGGTTAAAACGCGATCATTGAAACGCTCCCTTACAAACAGTAGAAAAATTGCAACAGGTTTTTGTGAAAAAAAACTAAAATACTAAACAAGTGCAATAGGACGAGCAGAACACACACTGTTGAGGCGATAAAATTTGTTTATTGCACACTTTTTTTTTTTCTTCAAAACACCTGTTGCAAAACTTCATAACAGACACAGTAATGGGTCTTGTAATGATAGTCAATGATGTTGCAATGTGATACATGTCTCCATGTAGACCTAGCCTAAAAGCTCTCGTGCAGCGCATCACATGGAGTTATGAACAGCTCCAGCCATTTACATTTTGTCATGGACTGGACAAAAATGGTTGCAAAGGTGTATATATTTTTTATATATATATATACACACACACACATACATACATACATACACACACTCCTCAACACTGAAACTGCATAGGAAAAAAAAGTCAAAGAATAATAGAAATCAATAGACACGTTGATGATATGTAAATGATAAAATATGGAAATAAAATATTTAAAAAAAATCTTCATTTATTCAGTATCGAGTATGAGTGTCACGTGCAAAAATACTCAAACTTGCTATCAATGGGATTATTAATGGTTGTCTGAGGAATGTTCTGCCACACTGAATGCACTTAGGCACGCAAACCATCAAGATCTGCTGCTGGCAGCATCCTTTGCAACTGACCACTAAAGATATCCCATATGTGCTTGGCAAGCAACATGTGGCCTTGTGTTGTCCTGTTAAAAAATGGCTCCTGGGACACTTTGGAGAAATAGCCGTACCACTGGTTCCATGACCAAAATCGACATAAGGGTGAGCTGCTAGTGTACCTGAAGACTAGAGGGGTCTGTTGGGTCATAATCCTGGGAGTAGGACTGGAGTGGCATTGCCTTGTGAAGGCATCTTCATGGCATTGCCTACGTGGTCTCCAGCCCAATCTATGACCATCATTGAATCAAAGTGGGATCACTGAAGAGGACAGGTCTCCATTGCTGTCTTGAAGTGCACCACGATAGCCTTTGAGAGTGGTGGCATGAGGTCAGTGGCACACCTGTAGCTGGACGTCTGGCTTGTAGCCCAATGTCATGCAGTCGCAATGGTTTGTGTAGACTGTTTGCTGCCCTAGGCTTGAGAAGAGATGTCCAATTTCACTTGCAGTACAGAATGGATGACTACGCGCCATTTTTCGAATCAGATGGTTTGTCCATGCAGAGGTTCTTCTCTGTGCACCTCCTACTGTCATTATAGTTTGCCTTTGTCCTTTCACCCACCCAGACACACAAGTTTAAAGATATCTCATCCTAAGCTCCTAGCGATCTGATGGCGCGATAAACCAGGGTGTCGTAGTGTAAGGATCCTATCCTTTTCAGTCTGTGACATGTGGGGATAACTGACACATGAACACGAGGAATCGCACAATCGTCCCACACGACTTGAGCTGATTTTTGAGGGTGCATGTGGCTAAAAACACCAAAAAGTTTGCTTTCAATCTGGCTTTTACACCCCTCCTACATGCCACAGATTGGAGCTAGGGGCTTGAAAATTTGACAATCTGCAGATCTTAGGCCTCTTTCACACGAGCATGTCCGGATTAGGTCCGGATGCATTGCGGCAAATCCGCGCGAGTAGGTACGCAGTTTTGACTGCGATTGCATTCCGTTGTTCAGTTTTTATCGCGCGGGTGCAATGCGTTTTGCACGCGCGTGATAAAAAAACTGACTGTGGTACCCAGACGAAGTTCAGGTTTGGGTTCAAGGTTGTGTAGATTGCATTATTTTCCCTTATAACATGGTTATAAGGGAAAATAATAGCATTCTGAATACAGAATGCATAGTAAAAATAGGGCTGGAGGGGTTAAAAAAAATATATATATAAAATTTAACTCCCCTTAATCCACTTGTTCGCGCAGCCGGCATCTCTTGTCTTCATCTGTGAGGAAAAGGACCTTTGATGATGTCACTACGCTCATCACATGGTCAGTCACATGATCCATCACCATGGTGATGGATCATGTGATGAGCGTAGTGAGGTCATCAACGGTCCTTTACCTCACAGATGAGGACAGAAGAGATGCCGGCTGCGCGAACAAGTGGATTAAGGGGAGTTAAATTTTATATATATATTTTTTTTAACCCCTCCAGCGCTATTGTACTATGCATTCTGTATTCAGAATGCTATTATTTTCCCTTATAACCATGTTAATAAGGGAAAATAATAATGATCGGGTCTCCATCCCGATCGTCACCTAGCAACCGTGCGTGAAAAATCGCACCGCATCCGCACTTGCTTGCGGATGCTTGCGATTTTCACGCAACCCCATTAATTTCTATGGGGCCTGCTTTACGAGAAAAACGCACATAGAGGTGCATGCTGCGATTTTCCCGCAATGCACAAGTGATGCGTAAAAATCACCGCTCATCTGCACAGCCCCATAGAAATGAATGGGTCCGGATTCAGTGCGGGTGCAATGCGTTCAACTCACGCATTGCACCCGCGCGGAACGCTCGCCCGTGTGAAATGGGCCTTAATGACACCTGCTACTTTCTTGATTTGCAGGACCTTAAAGAGGACATTTCACCAAAAAACATGTATAGAAACAGTTACATTACCTAACAGTGCAGCCCCCAGTGATGTATTTCCGATAATTTTTTCAGAGGACCCCCCTTTCGTCCGCTGTGGTCTCCAGTAGTTTTGGCGCCTCATATGCTAGAGGCAATTCGGTTCCAGTAGGCGGTAACTAGAATTTGTACAGGGCGTGGTTTTCTTCTCCCTGGCTAAGAGCGCATCCAATCAGAGCGCCGCGCTCTTAGCCAGGGAGAAGGAGCTCAAGTTCTCGCGAGAATTTGAGCTTTTACACATCCTGAGGCGTGCGCCATCTTGGAGTTCCCGGCTGAGAGGATGGCAGCGGCATCCTGTCAGTAAGTTGGATGCTGCTGTTGCTGCTGCAGCCTATGCCGCCGCTGCGATCCTCTCCGCCGGGGACTCCAAGATAGCGCACGCCTTGGGATGTGTAAAAGCCGCACTAAGGGCCGCACTGTTAGGTAATGAAACTGTTTCTATACATGTTTTTTGGTGAAAGGGCCTCTTTAAAAGGGTTTTTGACAATTTTCTTTACCGATGACTAGGCTTGAGTGAACCGACCTTTTGGTCATACATCTAAAGTCGATTTTTCAATAACTTCATTTTTAATGCCATTTCCGTACAACATTAAAATGTACTGGCTCCGTGGAGCTAAACTTTGTCTCACCCTAAGTCGTGCAAGACTTTGGCGAATTACTACTGTAATAGTAATCCAGTAAAAAATAAAAAATATGTGGAAGAAGATAAAAATCTAAATAAATTTTATATATATATATATATATATATATATATATATATAGATAGATAGATAGAGATTACATTTACTGGCAATTTCCTTTTCATGAATCCTCCATGACGGCATACCATTAGAGATGACCCTCCTCCAACCAGGTAGGGACAGGAAGCTTAAAAGTAGGCCCTCCTCCATTTCACCTTCAGTGTCTTTCTGGACCGAAGCCTAGAGAGCCTTACCATTCATCCCAGAAACAAACTTATCTATAAATACCTAAAAAAAAAAAATACCTAAAAAAAAAAAAAAAATACCTAAAAAAAAAAAAAAAAAAAAAAAGGTATATTTCTCTTTTTTTGGGGTCAAGTATATTTACCTCAGCTTTATATGTCTTTTTTTGTTGTTGTTTTTTTTTTTGGGGGGGGGGGGGGGGAATCCCCTGCAGTCATGGAGGATTCATAAAAAGGGAATTACCGGTAAGTGATAAAAGTATGTGGAGACGCCCAGGTGGCTGCTCTACAAATTTGTTCAACCAAAGCATCAGCTCTCTCAGCCCATGAAGCCGCCAATGATCTGGTAGAGTTAGCTTTGAGGAACCCCGGCGGATCTTTCCTCAATGTTTTGTATGCCTCAGTGATGGTGGATTTTACCCATCTGGAAATAGACCCTTTAGTAGCTTTTTTTCCCCTTATTGCCACCATGAAATGGATAAATAGGAAATCAGACTTCTTAAATGGTCCTGGAGTACTGCCCGTCTCACATCAAGGGAGTGAAATCTACATTCCCGCGAGGATCTAGGATTCTCACAAAAGGAGGGAATGAAAATTTCTTCCTGTCTATGGAATTTGGACACCACTTTTGGAAGAAAGGAAGTATCCAAGCGGAATACTATTTTGTAAGGGAAACACCTACAAAATGTCTCAATCATTTTTAGAGCATGGATTTCACCGACTCTACGGGCTGAGGTGATGGCTACCAGAAGAACTGTTTTGAGCGTAACCAACCGAAGGGAGGCCTTAGACAGAGGTTCAAACGGGGATTCTGCGAGTCCTGATAAAACCAGATTGAGGTTCCTGGAGGGGGGGGGGGGGGCACTATAGGTCTAAGTGTGGGACGAAGTCTGTCTGCTCCTCTAAAAAACCTGATTATCTACGGATGGTCAGCTATTTTGACAAAAAATACAGAGCTTAAGGCCGCAATATGAACTTTCAAAGTATTAGGGCGTGAGCCTTTTCTAAACCTAGACTGATGGAACCCCAAAACCGCTTGGATGGAAAAGGACGGGTATAACTTACTCTCCAAACACCAAGAAAAGAATCACTTCCAACTTTAGAATACATTTTTGAAGGGACTTCTTTTCTGCTAGCAGCCATTATGTTGATTACATAATCTAAAAGACCCTTAGATTTTAGGGGGTAACTTCTCAGATTCCAAGCAGCAAGTTGTAAGTTTTCCACATATGGATGGCAGACTGGACCCTGGTTCAGAAGATCATTCCTCCAAGAAAGAACCCAGGGGCTGCTCAGCGACATAATTTTCAGTAACGGAAACCAAGCCTTTTTTTAGCCACAGGGGAGCAATCAAGATCACCTGGGCTTTTTCCTCCCGAATTTTTCTCAACACCCTTGGAATTAGTGGAAGGGGAGGAAATGCATAGCGTAGGGAGAAGTCCCATATCTGCGAGAGGGCACCCACTCCTACATTCCAGTCTATTGGGTTCAGGGGAAAAAAATCTTGGAAGTTTTGCATTTAGATGGTTCGTGAACAGATCCATCTGAGGAAATCCCCATTTGACGCAGATCTGATTGAACACTTCCTGGTGTAAGCCCCATTCCCCCAACAGCAACTGAACTTTGCTGAGAAAATCTGCTTTTGAGTTCAAATGCCCCTTAAGATGAACTGCTGACAGGGATCTCAGATGTGTTTCCACCCAGGAAAATATATTTTCCGATATCTGAATTAGGCCTCTTACAGTCTGTGAGCGAGCCATATGTCCCGTAGCGGCATTGATCGTGCACACGGGAGTACACAGCATCATAGATTACAATGGGCCGATGGGGGTAGTAGTTCATCTACTCACGGTTAGCGGAGACTCCCTGGTTCGGCGTGCAGTGATGAGAAAGACAGTACTAAATCCTCCGGGGCACTCTCTATTGTAGGGAACACCAGCCAGATGGAAGTTGAGGTGCCCTTGATGGTAATGGGTACGCTTAAGGTGCTTTGGTGGCTGGGCCCGTGTTCGTAATGCCAGCACCGCGAGGTGCAATTAGGAGATTATGTGGAATAATGAGACCAAATTTCTTAATAAACTCCCAGTACTTTACTGAAGCTGATCCAATGGTCATCAAATGTATGCAAAAGTCATTTACAGCAGCTTTTACAGTGATTCAGATTAGTTCCCAGAAGTTGCATAAGGAGCAGTTTTCTAGGACAATCGATCTTTCTCCCTTGTTTCTCCAGGCTGGACTATCTCTGCTGTACTGTATAATAATATACCTCTCTAGGAATACTATATGCTGACAGGTGGCCTTTCTGTCCTTGGTTATGGTGGGCAGCTTGTAGCTTAGACTCTCTCCCGGGGTCCGTCCACCACCAAGCGCTGCTCCTATAGAAGTGAATGGGAGCGCACAGCGCATGCGCGGCCCATGCTCCCATTCATTTCTATGGGGCAGATGACAATAGCTGAGCGCTGGGCTTGGCTATTTTCAGCGGCCCCATAGAAATAAATGGAGGGCGGCTCCGTTCTCATTGTAGGTGCTGGTCCCCGCACCTATCAGACAATGGGGGCATATCCTAGCGATATGCCCCCATTGTCTGAGATGGGAAAACCCCTTTAAAGTATGAGCTTCCCCAGCACATCATGGGAAACAGGGTGCTCCTAGAAAATAAGGCATTGTTAAGGGCATGATGATTGGTGCTGCAGCTGCGCTATCTGTGGCTGCTGCAGGGGACCTGCTAAGGTCAGGCTGCTCACCATCTCCTTGTTCAGACATGACAATGACAGTTTTTTAATATAATGCAGGTTAAATACAGTTTTACACACTTTTGGCATTGTTATAGACAACGGCAGCAGTATTGGTGCGTGGCTTCCTTAATAGTCGCTATGACAGCTTAAAGGGACTCTGTCACCACTTTCTAACCCCCACTTTTTTAACTATCGTTTTATTCATGGTGCCCTTCTGATTACAGTTGTCATCTTATACGTTAGATCTGCGGTGCCGTTTAGGTAAAAAATCGATTTATATCACCTGTCAATCAGCTAGATAAGGTGCCCAGGGCGTTCCTCTCCTCTTGAATCTGCCGCCTGCCGCCGCCGCCGTTGGTGCCCAGCTCCTCCCCCGGTCTCGTCAGCGCTGCCTCAAACAACACAGATCCGCCTCCGGCTCTCCCTCAATGCCCCCTCCTTTTTTTCGGAAATCTCGCCCGTGCGTACGCATCCTTTCGGCATCATCGCTCTAAGTTCGCGTTATGCGCATGCGCGAGAAAAGGATGCGTACGCACGGGCGCAGGCCTGTGCGCACACGCGAGATTTCCGAAAAAAAGGAGGGGGCATTGAGGGAGAGCCGGAGGCGGATCTGTGTTGTTTGAGGCAGCGCTGACGAGACCGGGGGAGGAGCTGGGCACCAACGGCGGCGGCGGCAGGCGGCAGATTCAAGAGGAGAGGAACGCCCTGGGCACCTTATCTAGCTGATTGACAGGTGATATAAATCGATTTTTTACCTAAACGGCACCGCAGATCTAACGTATAAGATGACAACTGTAACCAGAAGGGCACCATGAATAAAACGATAGTTAAAAAAGTGGGGGTTAGAAAGTGGTGACAGAGTCCCTTTAATATAGAGGAGTCCTTATTAAGGTTAATTTTTCCCCAATGCACTGACTGACATTCAGGGATGATTCTCAGGCTGCAGGGGAGTTGGAACGCTCTATTTATTTTTCCCAAGGTCGAGCTGCTTTCACTTCCTCTATGGGTACAGCTGATTTTTCTGTCCTCCTAGGAACTTGCACTCAAACACTTTTGTTCCTCTGTGGAGGCGGGCTGTTTGTCTCCCTCAATATGTGGAGAGCAAAAACAAGATGGCTGATTAACCCCCGTTTTACCAGAAGCAAATAAATGCAATACAGTCACTTGTAAGCTTCAGCAGTGATCTGAAAGCACATATATATTGTTTATACTAAGGCAAAAAGGATTTGGATCCTATTCGTGAACGCCAAAATTAATGCAGTGGATCGGATCGCAGGGGCAACACGTGAGGCACATTGGGCTGATAGGGGTAGTAGTTCATCTACTCACGGTTAGCAGAGTCGCCCTGGGTCAGTGTGCAGTGATGAGGAAGACAGCACTAAACCCTCCGGGGCACTCTCTATTGCAGGGAACACCAGCCAGATGGAAGTTGAGGTGCCCTTGATGGTAGTGGGTTTGCTTAGGGTGCTTTGGTGGCTAGGCCCCTGTGTTTGTGATGCCAGCACCATGAGGTGCAATTAGAAGATTATGTGGAATAATGAGACCAAGTTTCTTAATAAACTCCTAGTACTTTACTAAAGCTGATCCAATGGTCATCAATGTATGCAAAAGCCATTTACAGCAAGGCAGCTTTTACAGTGATTCAGATTAGTTCCCAGAAGTTGCATAAGGGGCAGTTTTCTATGACAATCGATCTTTCTCCCTTGTTTCTCCAGGCTGGACTATCTCTGCTGTACTGTATAATCATAGACCTCTGTATCCTCTCTAGGAATACTATATTCTGACAGATGGCCTTTCTATACTTGGTTATGGTGGGCAGCTTGTAGCTTAGACTCTCTCCACCTAACGCAAAGGAGACTAGAGCCTGATAAATGACAGTTACCTTCCTTTGCCAATACTCTGACACACTCTCTGAGTTGCCTGGTTCTTCGGTAATCTTCTATGGGCTGGTACATGGAACTAACTTTGGAGTTTTTGTAACTCTCCAAGATGGCTGCTGAGGTGCAGCTTTTTCTCAGACCTCACACACACTGACCCCCTTCTCCTCTGTACTGTGTGCAGGGCGGAGTCAGCACTGGGAGGCTTGTTAGAACCTCCCCCTCCCTATGCAACTTTATTGGAACTCATACTAGTTTGTAACTCGTCTTGTTTATGATTAGTGCAATTGTCTGTATTATGTATGTGCACCTCTTCTCATATGTACAGCGCTATGGAATGAATAGCACTTTAATAATAATATACAAGCACAATTTACATGAAACACAATCAATCACAGTATTAAGCAGTGCGTTTCAGGACACTGCACACGTCTGTCCGCTTGCAGCGCTATTGTCCCGCACTTATAAGAGGATATATGAGTGAGGGACAATAGCCCCAGCGGGCGGGCCGACGTGCACAGCATCATTGTAATCTATGATGCTGTGCGCTCAATCAATGCTACTCCAGGACATATGACCCTAAGGGACCATATGTCTCAGAGGGCATACGGTCATGTGCAAGAGGCCTTAGAGCCCTGCTTCTTGTACCCCCTAGTCGATTTGGATCAGCCGAGGTGTTGTCTGACCTCATCAGAACGCCTTTTCCTGATCGCAGATCCAACCAGATTTTTAGTGCTTCCCAAACAGCCCAGAGCTCTTTTTGATTTAAAGAGGTCGTTCAGAAGAGCAGGCCACTGACCTTGAACAGAGAATTGCAGGCCCCTGCCCCAAAGACTTGCATCCATAGTTACAACTACTAGGTCTTTGAGATATCCAAGAAAACTCCCGTCCGCAGGTGGACAGGATTCAGCCACCAAAGTAGGGAATCTTTTACACAACTGGGAATGGCGATATTTGTCTCCAGGGAGTTCTGATCCCTGTCCGAGCTTTTCAGCAACCAATCCTGGGTTACGCGGGAGTAGAATTGAGCCCACCATGACACCAGCTGCATGCTGTTAGGGACCCCAGTAAGGACAGGGCCTCTGAATGAACAGTGCCGGAGTTTCTGGAAACTTGACACCTTGGAAATTAAGGATGTTATTTTTTGGGGAGGCAAAAAAGTTCTGGTTGGTGGAATCCAGCAACACCCCCAGAAACTTTATCTGCTGGGAGGGAACTGGATTGGATTTTTCCCAGTTTATTAGCCATCCCAGCTGAAAAAGTAGTTGACAGGACAGAAACAGGTTTTGTTCCAATAGTCTGCTGCATCTCCACCCATTACTGACAGAGTGGTCCCATAGCAAATGCCATGAGAGATGGCCTCTCAACACAGGAAGACACTGAAGGCGAGATGGAGGAGGGCCTACTTTTAAGCTTCATGTCCGTACCTGGTTGGAGGAGGGTTCTCTGTCATGGTATGCCGTTGTGGAAGATGAAATGGAAAAAAAAAAAAAATATTGGATACGCTCAAATATGAGCTTCAAAAAAAATCATAAAAAAATAAAATTATATATAAGTTTAAAATCACCCCCTTTCCGTAGAAAAAAAATAAACAAAAAATATAAACATCACAGATACCACATGACCAAAAACGGCTGTACTATTAAAATATTCTCACAATATGGCTAATGGCACAAAAAAAAAAAAAAAAAAAAAAAAAAAAATTTTAAAATAGCCACACACACACTCCAAAATGGTATGAATAAAAATTACAGATATTTCCTGCAGGAAATGAGCCCCCACACAGCTCAGTAAATATAACTAGAGATGAGCGAATTTCCACTTATGAAATTCATTTGCGATTTGTTTACTGGTAAAAGAAGAATTGCGTTAGGGATTCCGTTACCACAGACCATAACTCAATTCTATGACGGAAAGCCTTTAGAGGCATTCCGTCATAATATAACTCTACGGGCTGCATAACGGATCCGCCCCGTTTCCGTTATACAGGGGAGGACTCACCTGCTTAACAGAAACAGTACAGATTCGTTACGCATTCAGTCATAAAATTGCGTTATGGTCCGTGGTAATGGAATCCATAACGCAATTCTGCTTTTACCAGTAAACAAATTTCATAAGTGGAAATTCATTCATCTCTAGCACCATAAAAGAAGCTACCGTAAGGGGGTCAGAATATGGTGATGTAAAAAAAATTTAAAAAAATTATATACTGTATATAATTTATTTTTTTTTATTCAAAGTTAATTTTTCTACTGTTTAGAAAACCTATACATATAGGGTATCGTAATCGTACTGACCTAGAGAATGAAGGGCATGGGTCAGTTTTGCCGCAAATGGAAAGCCGTGGTAAACTCCATAAACCGGTGGAGGAATATTTTTTTTACCACTTCTCACTATATTGTAAGCCATATTAAATAGTGACATTAGAATGTACAACTTATAAAAAATAAGCCCTCATACAGCTATGTGAACGGAAATAAACAAAAAGTTATGGCTCAAGGAAGATAAATGAAAAATGCAAAAACAAAAAAATCCTACGGGTTAAAACACCAACTTGATGTTATCTGGTCTATGGGAAACACAAGCAGGTTTTTTTTTCTTGCCAAAAGGTCATTTTTGTTCACTAAGCTCCATTTTTGTCTCTATTTTTTTTAGAAGTGTTTTTTTTTTTTTTTTTTACACCATGCTGCAGCTCACGGCTTTTATTTTATTTTTTTTACATCACTTTCTTTGCTTTGTTGCCAAAAAGTCTCAAATTATTGCAAACAATCTCACCGAGTGCAAAAACATAAAAGTTTAGCAAAACAGAGGAAAAAAATAAAACAAGCTCCTCAAACGCTTAGGGCTCATGCACACAACCGTATATATTTTGCAGTCCGCAAAAAATATGGACGACATCCGTGTGCACTCCGTATTTTGCAGAACGGAACAGCTGGCCCCTAATAGAACAGTCCTATCCTTGTCTGTAATGCGGACAATAATAGGACATGTTCTATTTTTTTGCGGAATGGAAATACGGAAACAGAATGCACGCGGAATACCTTCCCTTTTTTTTGTGAACCCACTGAAGTGAAAAGAACAGAACGCAAATAATACGTTCGTGTGCATGAGCCCTTATTCTGCATTTTTTTGGGCAGAGCCAAATTCTTGTGTGTGGTAACACCATAAACGCTAACCCCCGCCAATGCTTGTTTTCAGCCTGAGGGTTCGGCTACACGTCAAAATGTTCTACGTGATACCGAAGGAAAAAAAAAAAGGCTGCAACTTGCCGTTGAGCGAGTATTTTAAAACTGTGATTTTGCTGTGAATTGTGTCGTGCATGAGTTACATTAAAGTCAATGGAGTAAGAGTCAAGTGCCACCTGCGACACAACATCTAGCATGTGCAGCACGGCACGTGTCACTTTGCGACACCATTGACAAACATGTCACTGTGTAGCTGAACCCCAAGAGGCACGAGCCTCGGCTGCTGACTGGAGAAGCGCACGGTCACAAATACATAGTGATGCTCACGGTATTTAATTTCAGATAATCGTCCTGTGCACAGAATGTTCCTGGAGAGGACGCCGAATTGAACGGGACACGCAACGTAATTACTACTCGTACTACAACTAATCACTTAGGAAAATAATAGCAACCGACTCCGGGCTAGAATCCCCTCCCCCCCAGTCTCCTTATAATCACCAGACTAATGGGACGCAATGAGGAGGAAATAAGACATTTTGTACAAGACGACGATAAATATGATTGAACGGCGCACTTCACCCGACCATCTGCTCACCAATCAGCTTTTATTAAGAGATGGAGCCAAGCCAGGGGAGAAGAAGAACAGCAGCAGCATCTCCTGCCTCGCTGATCGGGGTCTGATGGATCAGGAAACTCAGGATTTACTCACCTTCCACCAGCCTGCAAATAGTCTGCAACTGCCACAGACCTTACTAGTCATCTAGAGCAGTGTTTCCCAACCAGTGTGCCTCCAGCTGTTGCAAAACTACACCTCCCAGCATGCTCGCACAGCCAAAGGCTGTCCGGGCATGCTGGGAGTTGTAGTTTTGCAACAGCTGGAGGCACGCTGGTTGGGAAACACTGATCTAGAGAACAGAATAAAAATATCCTTATACATAGGAGCAGTATTATAGTAGTTATATTCTTGTATATAGGAGCAGTATTATAGTAGTTATATTCTTGTACATAGGAGCAGTATTATAGTAGTTATATTCTTGTACATAGGAGCAGTATTATAGCAGTTATATTCTTGTACATAGGAGCGGTATGGTAGTAGTTATATTCTTGTACATAGGAGCAGTATTATAGTAGTTATATTCCTATACATAGGAGCAGTATTATAGTAGTTATATCCTTGTACATAGGAGCGGTATGGTAGTAGTTATATTCTTGTACATAGAAGGCAGTATTATAGTGGTTATATTCCTATACATAGGAGCAGTATTATAGTAGTTATATTCTTGTACATAGGAGCAGTATTATAGTAGTTATATTCTTGTACATAGGAGGCAGTATTATAGTAGTTATATTCTTGTACATAGGAGGCAGTATTATAGTAGTTATATTCTTGTACATAGGAGGCAGTATTATAGTATCATCTTGGATATAGGGAACTGTATTACAGTATATTATACATAGTCACATTATAATAGCAATGCAGTTACTAAGTCACTTAATTACTACCATGCAGTTGGATTGGAATTGCTATATAGGATCCTAGGCTTGGGCTACACTGCTGCGTTACGCCCCACAAGTTGCTTCGACCATGACATTCAAGTCTCCACACGTTCAACTTCTGAGTCTAAATGTAACCCATTAACGTTCACTACGTCGTGGTGCGGCATTGCAATACTGCGGTAGCTGGCTGAGCAACATCTCGCGTGGCCCAAAGTGCGTGCAACCCTAGCCTCAGGCTTCAGGGCATAGAGCAGAGACATGTTTAAATATGAGGCACAAGGAGAATTTATTGACCTGCACAAACTAGTCATGAAAGGCAAGAATAACAAGTGACAACAGATAATAAGTCAACGAGGTGTTTTAAGAAAAAGCAGCATCTCCAGGGAAACCGACGAGCACGCGTCATTTCATCATCAGCCACCCAGATATGTCCTGCTGGAAGTCACAGATCAGCTAAGGTAAGCATCCTCCGCCCAGCCGTATCACACACGAGAGCTGAGTGTAGGATGTTTACAAGAACTGAGGAGCATCGGGTTTATTAGGACAAGACGCGCTGTACGGGAGGACGGGTTGCGGCACGCTTTCTTATACAGTAACTCTTGGCAGGACGAGCCTCTGTGGGTGGAGCAGACAAAAAGTGAAACACGTGGAGGCTTCATAGAGAGGAAGCTGAGGGATCTGGAGACAATAGAGACTGCTGTGCAGAAACTGAGTGTAGCGGAAAGGGGGAAACAGGAAATGTGCCCTTGACTGCTAAAATTAAACCTCTCGGTCCTGCTCCTTCAGAAGGTGTGCCACTTACAGTGAGCGAGGAGGTCAACGCTCTACAATCTTATCACCAACTTCTAAAGTTGTGTTAGACGTTCCTGTAAAGGAATAACAAATCTGCAGACCTCAGTGCTGAAATTTACAACCATCCCCTGCTTGTTCAGGGTCTCCACAAAGCTCTGGAGTATAATACAGGATGTAACTCAGGATCCGTAATAAGTAATGTATGTACACAGTGACTGCAGCAGCAGAATAGTGAGTGCAGCTCTGGAGTATAATACAGGATGTAACTCAGGATCCGTAATGTAATGTATGTACACAGTGACTGCACCAGCAGAATAGTGAGTGCAGCTCTGGAGTATAATACAGGATGTAACTCAGGATCAGTACAGGATAAGTAATGTATGTACACAGTGACTGCAGCAGCAGAATAGTGAGTGCAGCTCTGGAGTATAATACAGGATGTAACTCAGGATCAGTACAGGATAAGTAATGTATGTACACAGTGACTGCACCAGCAGAATAGTGAGTGCAGCTCTGGAGTATAATACAGGATGTAAATCAGGATTAGTAATGTAATGTTTTTAGCTAAGTGACTAGGCCTTTTATGTAGATTGTCTACCTGTTGATGGTTCTTCTATCACTGCGTTCTCCACTATATGACTACTAGATAATTCTGAACTCACACTAAAGTTGTTTCTTGGTTTCTGGAAACGTCCAGGAGCCTCACTGAACCATAAGAAGTGCGTTTCTCGGTCAGGTATGTGGACTCGCTGATGTATACTTACATAACACGAAGTCCACAATTCATTGAGACTTTTATGGCCGGTGGCAGCAAACATCGGACTGAAAGCTCCATTTAGCCTCAAAGCTTCCAGTCGGGGATGTTTACAGCCACAGACTACAAATCCAGCTCCCATCTGCTGCCATCTTCAAGAAGCTGGAAAAGAAGAGAGAACAAGAATGAAAAGGGTCGTCCTCATCACGAGACGGGTATGTTCAAACACTGCAGGAAACCAGTATGGCAGCTCTGTAATGATGGAGTCTGAAGAAAGCAGCAACCTGAGTGCAGGAGAACGCCAGTTGTCCAGACTCCTGTGGAGACCTACAAGAGCCTCCATTGCCTTAAAGCAGGCATGCTCAACCTGCGTCCCTCCAGCTGTTGCAAAACTACAACTCCCACCATGCCCTTCTGCAGGCTGTCCGGGAATGATGGGAGTTGTAGATTTGCAACAGCTGGAGGGCCGCAGGTTGAGCGTGCCTGCCTCCCCTGGAGGTCTCCTACTACACAGACAGCCCACTGTTATCAATGAGAACTGTGTAATACTTTCTTTCTCCAGTGGAGGTGCTGCAGGGAAATCAAGCACTTGCTGCCAGGGTCCCCCATAGATTGCAGCCGATCACTGAAGGTCATAGCAGAAAGGCACCATGAACAATCTGTTTTGTAGGAAGGATCCCGCCTGCCAATAAGATGCTCACAAAGTGGGGAACCCTTTAATTAGATACATATTCCCCTGACAGCAATCCTGTCAGGGCAAGTTCACAATTAACAGATTTGCTGTAGATGTTTCGGCGTCTGTCCAGTCTGGCACCAATATATGCACGTGCTGGAGAAACAACCCCACTCAGATACTCTATGGAGGTAGTCCTGAGCTAAAGGGGTCATCCAAGATCAGAAAATCATGGCCGCTTTCTACCACAAAACAGTGCCACACCTGCCAATGGGTCACATCTGGTATTGCAGCTCAGCTTCATTGCAGAGAATGGGACTGAATTGCAATACCACCCACCCATCTGTGGACAGGTATGGTTCTGTTTCTGCAAGAACACAGCCATGTTTTATTCAAAATCCTATACACCCTATACATAGGTTGTCCTATGTCCAGGACCGTCAGCTCTTGGCTATAGCGCGATTACAATGATGGTCTCTCTGGAGGACCTGTCCTGCGACAGACAGATAACACATTACTGTGGACATGGTGTAATACTTTATTTCCTCTGTGGTGGCGCTGCAGAGAAACTTAAAGGGAGTCTGTCACCACATTTTAGCATGTTAGACCGTTAAAATAGGGTTATGTGATCCACCCAGAACATAAAAACGGTACCTTTGTTGTAGAAAACTGACTTTTCTTTTTGCCGAAAATGAACTTATAAGATTAGGTTATGAGCCCTCTCAAGTGCCCAGGGCGGTCTCAATTCTCGGAGCCCCAGGCAGCACCTCCTAAACGGCTCATAACCCCGCCCTCCGTGCGCCTCTGCCCGCCCGTTTACTCCCCTCCCCTGTCCTTTTCAACTGCGGCTGTGCGGTCCAAATCGTAGCGGGCGCATGCGCAATGCGATGCCCGCTCCTGGCAGGGCATCGCAATACCTACTGCGCATGCGCCCGCTACGATTTGGACCGCACAGCAGCAGTGGAAAAGGACAGGGGAGGGGAGTAAACGGGCGGGCAGAGGCGCACGGAGGGCGGGGTTATGAGCCGTTTAGGAGGTGCCTGCCTGGGGCTCCGAGGATTGAGAGACCGCCCTGGGCACTTGAGAGGGCTCATAACAATCTTATAAGTTCATTTTCGGCAAAAAGAAAAGTCAGTTTTCTACAACAAAGGTACCGTTTTTATGTTCTGGGTGGATCACATAACCCTATTTTAACGGTCTAACATGCTAAAATGTGGTGACAGACTCCCTTTAACACTTTGGCCCTTTGCAGACAAGCGTGTCCGGATTAGGTCCGGATGCGTCCCGGGTGCATTGCAGCAAACCCGCGAGGTAGGTACGCAATTGCAGTCAGTTTTGACTGCGATTGCGTTCCGTTTTTATTGCGCGGGTGCAATGTGTTTTGCACGCACGTGATAAACTGAATGTGGTACCCAGACCTGAACTTCTTCACTGAAGTTCAGGTTTGGGTTCGGTGTTGTGTAGATGTAATTATTTTCCCTTATAACATGGTTATAAGGGAAAATAATAGCATTCGTTAATACAGAATGCTTAGTACAAGGTCAATTGAGGGTTAAAAATTATTTTTTATTAACTCACCTCCTTTAATTGATCACGTAGCTGCCGGTCTCCTGTTCTTTCTTCAGGACCTGTGGTGATGTCACTGAGCTCATCACATGGTCCATCACCACGGTGATGGACCATGTGATGTCTCCACAGGTCCTTTAGCCGGCAGCTCATGATTAAAGTAGTAAGAAGAAGATCGGCAACTACGCGATCAAGAGGAGGAGGCGAGTTGATTTTATTTTATTTTTTTTAACCCTCAATTGACCTTGTACTATGCATTCTGCATTAAAGAATGCTATTATTTTCCCTTATAACCATGTTATAAGGGAAAATACAGTGAACAGACTCATCTTAGCAACTATGCGTAAAAAAATAAAATAAATTAAAAATCGCACCGCAGCCGCACTTGCTTGCGATTTTCACGCAGCCCCATTCTCTTCTATAGGGCTTGCGTTGCGTGGAAAACGGACAATATACAGCATGTTGCGATTTCCACGCAAAGCACAAGTGATGTGCACAGCCCCATAGAAATGAATGGGTCCGGATTCAGTGCGGGTGCAATGCGTTCACCTCACACATTGCACCCGCGCGGGAAAACTCACCCGTGTGAAAGAGGCCTTACTGCCAGGTTTAACCCACAGACCACAGCTGATCACCCAAGGTCACTTTATGATCTTCTGATTTGTCAGATGCAAAGCCCACTGTCCACCTGCACTGGAGCAGCCTCGCGCCAGAGCGACCATTGCTTGTGGGGACAGGAGCGCCCTAAGTTATTGGGGTACATACTTCTATTAATGTATGACCTAAACAACACACCACTCCCCGCTCTTCAAGGGCCCCACAAAGTCCCCTCGAAATCCATGACTCTCCCCCACGGGAACAGTCGGTTAAAGTTTTGCTGCAGCCCCTCACCCAATGAAACTTTAAGACTTTAAGAACGCGGTGTCCACCTGGACTTTTCTTCAAGAAATAAAAGATCTGGGATTATGCTGCTCTGGGATCAGGCATCTGGAAAGGTTTATTAAGTCACGGAGACGGCTGCCAACTACTCACGTGTAAAGGTTTCACGGATGACAGGCGTGTTACTATGGAGACGGCTGACCTGCCGGGAGCGACTCTGATTCTACAGCTCATTAATTACCAGACGGCGCAGGTAGCTTCCAGGAACTACAACCAGTGTGTACTGTAGATAGCCAACGGCACCAGGAGCGGGCAAACAGAGGACGCCGCCGTGGGCATGGCAACAGACGTACGCAAAACTGCCCTGAAAACTAAAGAGGAGCCGTCGCCTCTCCTGACATGTCCGGCGTCTAAGTAACTACTTGCATTCCCCATGTAATAACAATTCTGGAGCAACTATTTAGAGAACCGTGTCGTGCCATTCCTTTATTATTTCTGCTAGAAATAAACAAATATAAAAAAAAGGTCCAGATGGGTGTTACCAGTTAAGGGTGTGTTCCTTCCCAGTCTGACACCAGCAGCACTGACTGAACGGCGGCACACTGTGCTGGGACACAATGTATTCTAGTAGGAATAACAGAGGAACAACACAATATACATTTATAAGAAGAGATGCTTAAGAATGGTCATTCCATGTGGAATACAATTAGCAAGTTGCGACGGGAACGAACCTGTGCGGCATCGCGGTTAACGCTATGGAGGTTCATTCCTGTTACTGTCTGCTATTTACTGAATGACTGACCCCACCCCTTTGACGGGGAGATCCAGCGGTGGGCATCAGGATTCACGCGGGTGCCGGGGAGCTGGGTAAGTATAACCAGTATGAGGGGCCCAGACATCTTGGGGGCATTATAGGGGTTGGATAACCCCTTAGGAGTCAGTGCCATTATAGAATACTGGTGCATCACCAGGTTCCTCAAAAATGTAGGACATTTCCAACAGCCAGCAAGGACTTCTGCATTGTGGTACCAAAAGATACCCCATGCAGCTAATAGCCTCCAGTTCACATTGTCCACTAGCTAAAAATAAGAGCAGGATCCTGATCCCTCTAGGAGTGGCCGTTCCATCTCTAATCTCCTCGGAACATAGTAAGGTCCACAAAAAATTAAAAAGCCCAAGCTCATTGTGGAAGAGCCCAACTGCAGAGAGTCCTCACCCCAACGGGATGACTGGGACATTGACCGAGCCAGGGCCCACTGCTGGTCTGCGTCAACGGTAGACTTCAAATGGCTGAATGGAGGTGGTTCCCTGGAGAACCTGGTGAAAGATCTAACCAGAAGAGTGGAGACCCTCGTAGGAGCCAAGCTGGGAGACCACACCTCATATTAAAGGGGACATCCAGCTGATGAAAAAAAAAAGTTTTGAAACAAGGTTCGATCTGTGTAAAATAAGAGTCAAGTCTTTGGCTGGACAACCCTTTAAGAAGGTCTCACAGCTGGGGGTGACAATCGGAATATGGATTTCGAGACTTATCATCGTCTTTGTAAAGAGGACAAGCAGCTCCAACCTGGGAGGACTTGGCGTTACTCATGACCACGTACCATAGTTCTACATCTGCTTAGCGGGCACCACTTCCTCTGAGGACATGAGCACCAACAGGTCCTGCCTTGATAGGACAATACCCTTCGGTTAGAGCCTTGTAAAAAGCTGAGCGACCGTCTCCGATTGAGCTGGTGTTGTCAGATCATCTGTGACCGCTCCAAAGATCTAACAGACTGCTCTCCATTTCCGGATTTACACGGGGGTCCTCCACTAGATAAAGTCCGTCATTTAGAGATCCAGCTCCGAGCTGCAGAATCTTTACGGCAGGTTAATTGGAGGTTAGTCAAGGTCACGGCATCCGACCTGCAGCTCCTCCTTAAACACAGGTAAATACCTCTCTCTGGACGCAGGAGTGTTCTTTAGCAAAAACGGAGGTCAGAGCCTACGAATAGTCAATTTAAAGGGCCGCCGTCCCTGTATTCAGGAAGCACGGCTATAGCAGAGCAGCTCATATCAGAAACATGAGGATGTGCAGAACTGTCAGACCTAAAGTAGTGATCATGGGGGCCAGGGCCATGAGGAGCACTGCAGCCAGATTCAGGACCCCCTACTGCTGCATTAAAGGGACTTTACAGTAAAAAGAACATTGCAACAGTACCCACACTCGTCAATGAAGGTCACGTGACCTTGACAGGCGCACAAACCACTCCACTATAGTCATGCCCAGCGGCTCAACCAGAAGAGGCGACCGACTAATAGGGAATGGTCATGCGAGCAGTTAACGACACTAAAAGCGCGCTGTCACTTTAAAAGGTGTCTGACGGATGGAGACAGAGCAGCGGGAGCCATACCTGTGCAGCGCGCTCCTGCGACTTGGATTCCTGTTTGCTTTCCTGTGGCCTGGCAGGCAGCCATGGACTGAAGAACGTCCTTCATGAAGGAGCCGCACACAGTACGCTCCGCAGCGGTGACTACTACTCCACCTCTCTCTTAAGGTTAGGCCTGCATGGCTGTGGGATGACCGCTACCCCGGCGTTATCCTAGGCGGGGGGGTAACCTCTAACACTCCAGCTATTGTGAAACTACAACTCTCAGCATCCTTTATTCACTTCTATGGGAGTTCCAAGTACAGCCGAGCAAGTGTCCATGTTGGGTGCTGTAGTTTCCAAACAGCCAGAGGTTGATGACCCCTGCGCTGTGGGAATGTCGACCCACACAGGCTACCCAGAGACGTCGTGTATTAAAGGAGTTGTGCACTTTTAAGAAGGTTTTTGGCCAAGATTGTTCCTAAAACAGCGCCACGTCTCTCCACAGGCTGTACGCGGTACTGCAGCTCAGCCGCATTCACTTCTATACAGAGGAAGAGCAATGCCCCACACGACAGGGGCATGAGAAGCTCTGCAGCTCTCTCAAATTCTGTTATGTGCTTGCTCTAAGTGAATGGAAACAGTTGTTTGTACATCCTGTAGCTGCAAACCTGCACAGACCCAAAACCTTTTCATAGCTGAGGGTTTGCTTCAGTTGCATCCAGTCTTGACAACCCTCTGGAAGGTAAATACATCATCAGCAACAGTCTCTTTCTGATCCCGAGTTTGGTACAATGTGTCAGGCTGTGTGCTCAGAGAAGAAGAACTACTAGATTACAGACAACTGTAGCAACAACAAGAGCTGTGGGAAATAGGAGGTCACAGCAGCTTTACACTGACTGGATAAAATAAACAAATCCCATTCACTGACTGCAAGCAGAGATCAAGGTAAAAGCAGACCTTTCCATGACATGAATAGACTGTTACAGCCCCTCCGAGCTCCGGTGCCAGCCCCATAAAGGTACAGAGTCAGGAGATCAATCAACATCCTACAAGAAACCTCAAGGTGAAGAGCTGAAATCCCCCATCAATCCCTGCCTGTACCGCATAACACTGGGATTGTGCTGGTGCATTCTGGGAAGTTTTATCTTTACAGCAAGCGCTGTACGGTCTCCCCAACCCCTCACATATTACAGACTAGCTAGGCTGTCCGAGGTGGTTACTGATTCTAATAACTGACAGAATAGTGAGTGCAGCTCTGGAGTATAATACAGGATGTAACTCAGGATAAGTAATGTAATGTATGTACACAGTGACTGCACCAGCAGAATAGTGAGTGCAGCTCTGGAGTATAATACAGGATGTAACTCAGGATAAGTAATGTAATGTATGTACACAGTGACTGCACCAGCAGAATAGTGAGTGCAGCTCTGGAGTATAATACAGGATGTAACTCAGGATCAGTACAGGATAAGTAATGTAATGTATGTACACAGTGACTGCACCAGCAGAATAGTGAGTGCAGCTCTGGAGTATAATACAGGATGTAACTCAGGATCAGTACAGGATAAGTAATGTAATGTATGTACACAGTGACTGCACCAGCAGAATAGTGAGTGCAGCTCTGGAGTAAAATACAGGATGTAACCCAGGATCAGTAAAGGATAAGTAAAGGATAAGTAATGTATGTACACAGTGACTGCACCAGCAGAATAGTGAGTGCAGCTCTGGAGTATAATACAGGACGTAACTCAGGATAAGTAATGTAATGTATGTACACAGTGACTGCACCAGCAGAATAGTGAGTGCAGCTCTGGAGTATAATACAGGATGTAACTAAGGATCAGTACAGGATAAGTAATGTATGTACACAGTGACTGCACCAGCAGAAGAGTGAGTGCAGCTCTGGAGTATAATACAGGATGTAACTCAGGATCAGTATAGGATAAGTAATGTATGTACACAGTGACTGCACCAGCAGAATAGTGAGTGCAGCTCTGGAGTATAATACAGGATGTGACACAGGATAAGTAATGTACACAGTGACTCGACCAGCAGAATAGTGAGTGCAGCTCTGGAGTATAATACAGGATGTAACTCAGGATCAGTACAGGATAAGTAATGTATGTACACAGTGACTGCACCAGCAGAATAGTGAGTGCAGCTCTGGAGTATAATACAGGACGTAACTCAGGATAAGTAATGTAATGTATGTACACAGTGACTGCACCAGCAGAATAGTGAGTGCAGCTCTGGAGTATAATACAGGATGTAACTAAGGATCAGTACAGGATAAGTAATGTATGTACACAGTGACTGCACCAGCAGAAGAGTGAGTGCAGCTCTGGAGTATAATACAGGATGTAACTCAGGATCAGTATAGGATAAGTAATGTATGTACACAGTGACTGCACCAGCAGAATAGTGAGTGCAGCTCTGGAGTATAATACAGGATGTGACACAGGATAAGTAATGTACACAGTGACTCGACCAGCAGAATAGTGAGTGCAGCTCTGGAGTATAATACAGGATGTAACTCAGGATCAGTACAGGATAAGTAATGTATGTACACAGTGACTGCACCAGCAGAATAGTGAGTGCAGCTCTGGAGTATAATACAGGATGTGACACAGGATAAGTAATGTACACAGTGACTCGACCAGCAGAATAGTGAGTGCAGCTCTGGAGTATAATACAGGATGTAACTGTCTGTATTATTTCTGCACATAAGCACCTGATGACTTCCAAAGGGGGAAACAAAAAAATAATTCCCTGAGAAGCAGCCCCACCAGATGTGGACATAACGTGCAGTGTTCTGAGAAGTATAAGGAGATAAATATTAACCCCTCGCAGACCCCCCCCCCCCCCCCCCATCTTCCTGTACTGTGCTTATAGGACACAATGTAACAAACACAAGGACAAATAGAGATCATTCAGTCACCAATGTGATGTGTGACCTTCAGGAGCTGCTCCCCAGAGGATACCCCAGACCCTCCACTGGCCGGGCTGCAGGGTAGTTTAGCCCCCCGAATACTATGCTATATACACACACACACATAAGTGCCACTGTTCACCACAATGCATAAGTATTAACCCCCTCCACACACAGCAATGCAGTAAAGCTACAAGCCGATGCAAATGTTTTAACCCCTCTATAGCCAAACAGAAATTCTACAAGCATGTGTTGCAGTATTAACCCTGCGCATGCCACACGATAGTACATCCACACAACGCACAAGTCTCCACTGGTGATACAGTAACTGTGTGCAGAAGTATTAACCCTTCACAAGGACACAGCTCTGGAAGTTTATGACCTTCAGCGGTTGCAGGAACTTCTCAGGGCCCTTGAGCTCGTCCTCCCCAGCAGCAGAAGCGTGTGCAGGCTGCAGGAGGTTAAATGGGCCTGGTGCAGTACCCGGGGCTGTCACCAGGGGGCGCCCCCAAGTACCCCACTTTGCACTGATGCTTCCTCTCCTCCAGCCCCCTGGGGTGCAGCTCATAAAGTGCTTCTTCCCCGTCAGACACTGACCTGTAACCGGCTCCGAGGCCCGGCACTCACCCCGGACCACCCGGCGCCCGTCACTAACAGCTGAACACTGTGTGTACCGGAAGCTGCGAGGTTACATCGTAACCCTGCAAAATACTTCCCTGCTGCTCCAAGCCCCGCCCACCTTCACTCTGCCGGCCAATCGCTACGCTGGAAACTCCGCCAATCGCTGCGCGAGTCTATTGCGCCGTCAAGAGGACGTGGAATGTGATTGGCTGGCGCTGTTACTAGAGTGAACCCCAGTAGTTACCGGCTTGTCTTTCAGGGAGGCGCCATTTTGCCGGAGCTCAACTGTTGTCCTATGAATGACAGTCGTGAGGTGATGGCTAGGAAGCAAGGAGGTTTCTTGCTTGGCCTGTAATTAGGTCACAGTGTCCTTCAAATTGTGAAAAGAGTGTACTTTCTGACAGGAAACCCGTGCAGCATTATTTATATATATATGTTCTTTGTGAGTTGTTTTTAGTTATATTTGTCCTTGAAAAGCTGGGTGACTACTATTATGGCTGCCATTACAGCTGTCCCTGTCACCCAAGTTGGCTTTACTCCAAGAATGCCTAGGTATTAGGAATGGGAGACGTTTCACTGCGTAGATATGCTGATTACCGTTCAAGAGTCTGGGAAAGCTGGGTGAGGACCCTTGTGGGACCGGCAATGGTCGTCACCTAGCTTTCCGGGAAACAGATAAAATATGAAGAGAATTTCTAACGATTTTAACATATGAAGACAACTAGGAGTCCAGTTTTGGAAGCTGTGCGGGAAACTGCAACTCGCCATAAATCTCCATTACATGGCGGACATTGTAAAACTACAACTCCCACAATGCCCTGCTGTAGGCAGTCTGGACATGCTGGGAGTTGTGGTAGTTTTGCAACATAAAGAAACAGAGAGGCCGGATTTGGCGACCAGACCTATTTACTCCCAAAATTAGTGTAGCAAATGTACTGATCCCCTGGGGGACAGAGGGGTAAAACTTAGCATTTAATAAAGGTAATTTCTAAAATAAGTGGACACTAGAGGCTGGACCTCTGTAACATAGAGAAACAAGAACGTTCTCACCCAGGTGTAGATCGAGGGTTCTCTCAGAGGTTGTAGAGGATGGAGACGGACCTGTAGTAGTTAGTAGCCATACTGGAAAGAGATAGGCGTATGTGCCCCTTGACGTTGGTGGGTGACAAGGGTGGGTTAACCCTAGACAGCCCTAAGGAGGGGGCAGGGGCTAGTACACCCTACCTATCTACACGAGGAACTTGCCCCGCAAGGAGCGTCCCCGTCCGGATGCCTGACCCTGTGGGGGCAGAGTCCCTAGTAAACCCTAAAAGGGTGCTCCCCTGTCGTAGTTTTGCAACAGCTGGAGAGCTTCAGGTTGGCCGTCCAGGACGTAATGCATGGACAGACCCGGTCCTTCAGATCAGCTTTTTGTTGTGGTTCTCCGCTCTGGTTCACAGTGTGGGGGGTCTTAAGTGTAGGGCCCCATTTTTAAGATTATCGTATGCCCTAATAGGTGGTATGGAAAGTGGTTCTTCCCATTATAGGGCATCTGTCAGCAGGTTTGTCCCTATGACACTGGCTGACCTGTTACATGTGCGCTCAGCAGCTGAAGACGTCTGTGTTGGTCCCATGTTCATATGTGCCCGCATTACTGAGAAAAATGAAGTTTTAATCTGCTGACGGATGCCCTTTTATTTTAATTTACTTACACGCGGTTTTCTTTTGTATGTCCCAAGCTATACAGACAGTGACCGCGCAGCTCGGGAATCCAGTGAAGACGCCGTATGTAGGCTCAGTTTAATCCATCAACTTTCAAAAGCAATCCATGGCCGCTATGGGGCATCCATTTTTGCAGCCCCTGACAGAAACATAAAAACACTAGTCTCTAGAGAGATGGGGGAAAGCAATGGAGAACGGGATTGTTCTGCAGTGGTTGGAGGGTTGTCCCTGGATCTCCATATCTGTGGTTCCCTGGACTAAAGAAGAACTCCAGTGATCGGACAAGGAGATCTTAAAGGGGTTATCCCATGAATAAAGTAAAAAAAAATGAGAACCGGAAATCATATAGGACATGACAACCTCTTTCTAACAAACCTAGAACCAGCCCTGTACCTCACATGGATCCAGAGATCTCCACATTCATTGCTCCAATTGTTCTGCTAGATTTATTTAAAGCTGCCAGCTTAGGGGACGTGTCCTTTCTGCTGCAGCTTAGGGGACGTGTCCTTTCTGCTGCAGCTTAGGGGACGTGTCCTTTCTGCTGCAGCTTAGGGGACGTGTCCTTTCTGCTGCAGCTGGTGGCAGTTAAAGGATAGAACTGAGCATGTGCTTCCATCTCAGTGAGTAGGGCAGAAAAATTAGAGAAAGAGCAAACAGCAGGTGGCGCTATATAGATAGAGTTCAGTGAACATCTCAGTGGCTATAATACATTTTTAATTACGTGCTGTTACACAATTGTTCAGATCCAGGTGCTGGTTTGAAAAGTGTAGAATATATTTTGAGGGAGAACCCCTTTAATATGTGCTCCATGAGATTAGGACATGGCCTGGATTGTGGATCTGAGGGGAAAGGCTATCCTCAGTTGTGATGGAGGAAATCCTTGGATCTGCTAGAGTGGCAGCTATTAGACCGAAGTTCTGCAGCCAACATGGAATCTGTGGCCCAAATAAGAGTCTACAGAAAATATCCCTATAAGGCTCCATTCACAAGTCCGCAAATGGGTCCGCATCCGTTCCGCAAATTTTGCGGAACGGGTGCGGACCCATTTATTCTCTGTGGGGACGGAATGGATGCGGAGAGCAGACTATGTGCTCTCCGCATCCGCATTTCCGGAGCGCGCCCCCGATCTTCCGGTCCGCAGCTCTGGCAAAAAATAGAACATGTCCTATTCTTGTCGCAATTGCGGACAAGAATAGGCTAATCTATGGGGGTGCCGGCCGGGTGTATTTTGCGGATCCCCAAATTGCGGATCTGCAATACACTACGGACGTGTGAATGGACCCTAAGCAGGGGTGTAACTACAAAATGAGGGGTCCCATGAGCAACTTACCCGCAACCTCCCCTCCACAGCTAGTTAACACAGATCCACGCTCGCCATACAGCTCTCCATTCACAAGAAGTTAAGCCCCCTTAGGGTCTCTACACAGTAGAATGCCCCTTAGTGCCCACACACAGTAAAGATGCCACCCTAGTGCCCCCACATAATGTTTATACCCTCTTAGGGTCCCAACACAGTACTTGTGCCCCTTTAGAGCCTGCACACAGTAGTTATACCCCCTTAGTGCCCCTACATAGTAGTTATGCCCCTTTTGTGCTACCACACAAAAATTATGGCCCCTTAGTGCCCCCATATAGTAGCTATGCCCCCTTAGTGCCCCACACAGTAATGGTTCCCAGCAGGCTTGAAGCAGTGAGGTCATTGCACCTGCTGAGCTGAGAGAGTGCAAGCACCAAGGACAGGCCAGGGAAAATTCCTTTGCCCATGCACTCTTCTACGCAGCCTAGCAGGTGCCATGATATCACTGTATTGCACTAGGCCACAAAGTGAGGACAAACACCCATTACCGCCGGGGTCCCTCTGCCACTCTGGTACTTCCACCCCTGCCTATAACGGAAAAAGTGGAATCTGGTAGCTTTTGTTTTGGAGTAACTCATTACAGGAATATTGTTTTTCGGTTTGATATCTTTGCCTATGGAGATGGTTCATAGCTACAGTTAATATTGCATCGATATGCCATGGATTGTCTCAGGAATGTAACCACAGAAGTAGAAGTTGCACCCGAGCTCTGGTTGCTTAAGGGGGCCCGAAGGTCTGTTTGTCTGGTACATGATAGATGAGGGGCCTTGTTACAGATTTTCCAATGGGGCCTAAGAAGCGTCAACCCTCAAATCTTGATGTCATCACAGTGTTTGAGTAGTGATCTGGTTTGACTGAGCTGGGAGGAATTACGTTTTATTCTTATCTGATACTACAACTCATAATACTTGTAAGTCAGCCAAAGCCAAGTGCAAGGAGAAGGACATCGGAGCTGAGATCTTTGGCCGTTGTTACTCCCATCAACATGTAATGTAATCCTTTACAAGAAAATGTTCTGGTTGGAAAAACAAAAATAACTGAAGAATTTGATTCTTTTTGATAATAGATCACGAGGAGAAGACGCATATTTTATGGCCTTGTAGTTGACTATAATTCTCAGTAGTCAGTGGCACTGCTTTCCTTTTCTGGGTGGCCTTTGTTTTTTGTTTCACTAAGCAAGCAGGATAGCCACACAAGACTTCAAGGGTTCCACCATGTGAACAATAAGAATGTTTGTTCTTCAGACTATGAACATGAGCTAGAGATTTTTTACTGTGTTGGTCTACTGCTTTTCTATGCCCTGACCTCAGCTCACCTACCACTCTGTAGGATTTCCATCTACCTTACTGTGGCCACTATGACTGCAGCTGTAAACAACAAGAAACTTTGCTTGTCCACTCGGGACTTTTTCCTGATTGTCAGCTATAACTGCTATCTATAGAAATGGCCAAGACTTTAAATTTATTCTTCTTTAACTGTTCTTTGGTGGAACGATTTATTAGCTTAGCGTTGTGCTCTTGAGATTCAGCTCATGGACAGAGGTTCTGACATTTCCCTCTAGTATTTGCTGGTATAATTCATTGTTCTATTAGTGATGGCAAACCGTCCTGGCCCAAATGTAGCAGAACAAGCCCAAACTGTGATACTGCCACCACCGTGTTTCACAGATGAGATGAAACATGGTGGTTTGCCTTATCCGTACACAAAACATTGTTTCAATAGCCTTGAGGCTTGTTCATGGGATCTTTAGCAAACTGCAGACGGGCAGCAATGTTCTTTTTGGTGAGAACTGGCTTTCTTCCAGCAATCCCACCATGGACACCATTGTTGTTCAGTGTCCTGCTGATGGTGGGGACATGAGGATTAACATTTAACTAATGTGAGAAAGGCTAATGATGGAAGCTGTAATAATATTAATTCCAAAAAAAGGCAAGGACCCCCTAGATCCAGAATCTTATAGACCAATCTCACTTCTTAATGCAGATGTAAAGCTTCTTGCGAGGGTCTTGGCTACAAGGCTTTCTAGGGTCATTTCCTCTATTGTCCACCCGGATCAGAGTGGCTTTATTCAGAACAAGGGTACACATTATAATCTACATCGGCTCTTTTCTAATATTCAGGCCCCTGGGGGGACCGCTCGCTCCATCCTGTCATTGGACGCCTCTAAGGCCTTTGACAGTGTGGAGTGGCGCTTCCTCTGGAAGGTTCTGGCAAGGATGGGC
This sequence comes from Bufo gargarizans, assembly GCF_014858855.1. Taxonomy (NCBI): domain Eukaryota; kingdom Metazoa; phylum Chordata; class Amphibia; order Anura; family Bufonidae; genus Bufo; species Bufo gargarizans. Next base: position 7,954,267 of record NC_058084.1, read on the forward strand.
TTTGGAGAAAGGTTCATAGGCACTCTTAAATTACTATATGGATCTCCAAGGGCAAAATTGAGTCTTAATGGAATCTTGAGTAGCAGTATTGATTTAAATAGGGGCACGCGGCAAGGCTGTCCATTATCCCCATTGTTATTTGATATTTATATCGAACCCCTTGCTATAGCCATTAGACAGGACGATCAGCTTAAAGGATTTGGTACGCTAGGAACACAAGACCGTATCTCATTATATGCGGATGATGTTCTTTTTTTTATAGATCATACGGGAATTACTCTCCCTAGGATTATTCAAATGGTTAAAGCATTTGGTGAGGTGTCTGGTTTTCTTATAAACTGGGCTAAGACCAGTTTGATGCCAGTGGATCCCCTCCCACAGAAAGAGGTCTCTGTGACACAGTTGAATATTGTTGATACCTTTCAATACTTGGGTTTGATTATATCACCTCGGGTTGAAAATTTTATACAACTTAATTTGATCCCCATAATGGTAAGCAGTAGAGCTAAAATAGGGATCTGGCTGAGACTTCCTCTATCTAGAGCCGACTGAGTCTCATTAGTCAAAATGGTGATACTACCACAATTTTTATATGTCCTTAGGAATACACCTATTTGGATACAAGATAAGTATTTTAAACTTATGGAAAGAATAATTAATGATTTAATATGGGGAAGAAAGCGAGTTCGAATAAAGCTGGAATATTTGTACAAACCAGTGGAGTGCGGGGGTTTAAACCTCCCTTACTTTAAAGGGTACTTTATTGCAGCCCAACTATTGAGGTGTTACGAATCAGAGAACAGTGCACTGCTGGGGAAGATGGTAATTAGCCACGCCCATAATAATATCTTTACCTTGTTGGAATCCGGGTTATTGAAGGGCTATGAGCAAGGTTACAGAGAGACTATAAAACTACTCCTGAAAGTGTGGGCTACAACTAGGACATGGTTGAAGATTAAGGGTTCATTTACGCCTCTTTGGCATAATGTGCACTTACAAAGGCTGGATGATATTTCAGCCGACACATTTTGGCAAAAGAATAAAATTTTATACATTTCACAGGTAGTTAAGGATAGAGATATTAAACCATTTATAGAGATCACACACAATATAGAAAATTTTTCATGGTTTAGGTATCTTCAATTGCGTTCGGTACTATCCAGTCTGGATGATAAACTGGTGTTGGATATAGATAATTCATCCTTTTTGAATGATTGGGTAGGGGGTACATTGTCTAGAATAAAGATTTCAAATATATATAAGCTACTACTTAAGGCACGGTTTAATGATACACAGTCACCAGGACAAAGAACGTGGGAGGCGGATTGTCCGAACTTACAAATAGACGGGTGGGAGAATATTTTTGGGAATTTAGGTTCACTGTCACAGAACTTCAACCACGTTCTAGTACAATTCTATATTTGTCATAGATTATATATTACTCCACTGTGGATGAATAAATGTGGATTAAGAGACACGTCCAACTGCCCCAAATGCGACACTGTAGGAGCGGACTTTCTCCATATGATATGGACTTGTCCAGAACTTATAAACTACTGGAATACTATTAATAGTTGTATTATGTATAAACTAAAAGTTCGAATCCCTTTTGAACCACAAGTATTTGTGCTTAATGATCTTTCCAAATTAAACAATCACAAGTATCAAAAGATTTTCTTGAGCAGAATATTGATGCTGGCTAGAGTCTTGGTCAGTCGGACCTGGTTTGCTCGATTCACTCCAGATATAAATACATGGATAAATTTAGTTGTTAAGGTAAAAAATTATGAGAAAATTATGTACAAACAGAGGGAAGCTGAGGACAAGTGGATTAAGTTATGGGGTGGCTGGAGGACTGATTAGTTGAGGTCAAATTGTTTTATTTTTTGGGGTTCTATTTTGACGCACCACAGGTAGGGGGGAGGGGGGGTTGGGGGGGGGGAATTGTATCTCCTTTTCTTACTCTGTAATGTTTTGATAAATTATTTAATAAAGACAAAAAGTTATTAATTAAAAAAAAAAACTAATGTGAGAAAGGCCTTTAGTTGCTTAGAGGTTAACTTGGGTTCCTTTGTGACCTCGTGGACTATTATACTCCTTGCTCTTGGTTTGATCTTTGTTGGTCAACCACCCCTGGTAATGGCCTTGATTTTCCTCCATTAGTACACAATCTGTCTGACTGTGGATTGGTGGAGTCCAAGCTCTTTAGAGATGGTTTTGTAACCTATTCAATCCTGATGAGCATCAACAACTCTTCTTCTAAGGTCTTCTTGGTTTGTGCCACGATACACTTCCAAAAACTTGTGTACTGAAGGTCAGACTTTAATAGATCCCTGTTCTTTAGATACAGTACATTCAGAAAGTCTTCAGACCTTTTCACAATTTTTTCCATCAATCTGCACTCAACACCCTATAATGAGAAACCTTTGCTAATTTATTGAATAGGAAAAACTAAAACATTAGTCTCCAGTCTTCTTGGGTATTATGCACAAGGTTTGTACACCTGGATTTGGGGATTTTCTGCCATTGTTCTCTGCAGATCCTCCAAAGCTCTGTCAGGTTGAATTGGGGACCATCAGTGGACAGCGATTTTCAGGTCTCTCTAGAGATTTAAGATTGGGTTCAAGTCAGGGCTCTGGCTGGGCCACTCAAGGACATTCACAGAGTTGCCCCCCGCCTCTTTTGTGTTTTCTTGGCAATGTAATGTTATGTATGTACACAGTGACTCCACCATCAGAATAGTGAGTGCAGCTCTGGAGTATAATACAGGATGTAACTCAGGATCAGTGCAGGATAAGTAATATATGTACACAGTGACTGCACCAGCAGAATAGTGAGTGCAGCTCTGGAGTATAATACAGGATGTAACTCAGGATCAGTACAGGATAAGTAATGTAATGTATGTACACAATGACTCCACCAGCAGAATAGTGAGTACAACTCTGGAGTATAATACAGGATCTAACTCAGGATCAGTACCGGATAAGTAATGTAATGTACACAGTGACTGCACCAGCAGAATAGTGAGTGCAGCTCTGGAGTATAATACAGGATGTAACTCAGGATCACTACAGGATAAGTAATGTATGTACACAGTGACTGCACCAGCAGAATAGTGAGTGCAGCTCTGGAGTATAATACAGGATGTAACTCAGGATCAGTACAGGATAAGTAATGTAATGTAGGTATACAGTGACTCCACCAGCAGAATAGTGAGTGCTGCTCTGGAGTATAATACAGGATGTAACTCAGGATCAGTACAGGATAAGTAATGTAATGTATGTACACAGTGACTGCACCAGCAGAATAGTGAGTGCAGCTCTAGAGTATAATACAGGATGTAACTCAGGATCAGTACAGGATAAGTAACGTATGTACACAGTGACTGTACCACCAGCAGAAATGTTCCCTCGACTGCTAAAATTAAACCTCTCGGTCCTGCTCCTTCAGAAGGTGTGCCACTTACAGTGAGTGAGGAGGTCAACGCTCTACAATCTTATCACCAAGTTCTAAAGTTGTGTTAGACGTTCCTGTAAAGGAATAACAAATCTGCAGACCTCAGTGCTGAAATTTACAACCACCCCTTGCTTGTTCAGGGTCTCCACAAAGCTCTGGAGTATAATACAGGATGTAACTCAGGATCAGTAATGTAATGTATGTACACAGTGATTGCACCAGCAGAATAGTGAGTGCAGCTCTGGAGTATAATACAGGATGTAACTCAGAATCAGTACAGGATGAATAATGTAATGTATGTACACAGTGACTGCATCAGCAGAATAGTGAGTGCAGCTCTGGAGTATAATACAGGATGTTACTCAGGATCAGTACAGGATAAGTAACGTATGTACACAGTGACTGCACCACCAGCAGAATAGTGAGTACAGGAGGGCATATCCGGACGCTGAGGAGCAAAGGCGTGTCTCCACATAGCTCTGCTCCAACAAACTGAATCTGCTGTCATCTGCCCCTAAAACAGCAAGATAAAGTCTGTTTTTATAGTCAACAGACCAACAAAGCCTCAGACTCCAGTTTGAAGTAATTTGGGTGGCAATAGACCCGCCGATACCATGGATACAATTCGGGCCTACCAGACTGGAGAAGCCGCGGACTAAAGTTGCAGCGTGCGCCTTCACATTACATAGTGCATCCCCGGACCGCTGACATCGCCCTTCTCTGTACTGAGCTCCGGTGCCACAGAAGGATCCCCACTGAAACTCGACACCAACAGAGGACATTACAAGGTACCACAACCCGAATTGCATCGCCACGCGGCGACAGACCCGTCTCTCTGTTAATAGAAGACGGCACCCGGATTGGGGATACTGGGCTCAACAATCTATACTCTGACCCTAGGGGATCGCCACTCCCTCCTTCAATTACCTAAGTCACTGAAAGCGCTGGTCAACTTAGGAAGGGCGCATTAGACAGCAACAGCTAGTCAGCCATCTTTTCAGCTTAAGAGACTCGATCCCCCATTTATCAGCATTTACCAGCACTTACCAGCTTTTTCATACCCTCCGGGCTCCTTCAGTCCCATTAATTTGCTTCTATAGGCACTGCCTACATTTTTCTCAGGGTCTCAAGTCCCTACTTAGAGGCCTGCAAACGCTGTATACTTTTCTTCTCTCTCTTAAAGAGCCCCAGCCCCAATTTTTCCGGTCCAGTAAACCCAATAGCTGGACTACAGTTTATATTGACAACCTACCTATTTTTCAGGTCCACGGACCTTCAAGTCTAAACTCTTTCTAATGGGTGTGCTGTGACCCTTATAGCGAAGACAAATAAAATATGCTGTAATCACTAGTTTCTATGAAGAGGTGGAATAAAGCTTCATATTGAGCCAGGTCTAACAGCATCTATGGTGGAAGTGGGCAGATTTAAAGGCCCTAGTCAGGACTCTCAAAGGCCTCCTAAAAGCATTTCACTGTCTCAGTCAGACCTAGACAAATTTGTGATGAAAAAACACAAGCACAACAAGGGGCCCAATCCTGCACGCCAAAAGCCGATACACCAAGACAGAGACACTGACGATGAAGATAATGCTGATGACACACCAGACCTTCCTATTTCTAGGTCCTTTATCTCACAACCTCGTTCAAAGGCTCTCAATCCGGTCTTAGAAGAACTCCCAGAGATAAAAAGAGAAATGAGACAGATCGGTCACAGAGTAGAGGCACTTGAAGCCACACAGTCCACCTTTTCAACTTTCTCAAAGCAAACTTTAGATTCTCTGACCTCCTACCAACAACACATCAAACATTTATATGACTATATGGAGGATCAGGACAACAGAGGCAGGAGAAGCAACATCCGCCTCAGGGGAGTACCTGGAACGGTGGCCCCCGACGCCTTACAAATAGCTGTGACTGAAATATGCAGCTCTCTACTCAGAGAAGATCTCTCTGAACCTATAGTCATCGAAAGAGTCCACAGGGCCTTACGGCCCAAACCCAAGCCAAGTGACCCTCAAAGAGATGTGATTTGAAAACTTAAATTTCACACAGAAAGAACAAGTGATGAAGAGGACACGCAAAAGTTCGCAGGTGCTTTATGAAGGTTCACCTCTCCTTTTATTTCAAGACCTGGCTCCAGCCACCTTAAACAAGAGACGTATTCTTGAACCTCTGACAGATTTTCTGAGACATTAAAGAATCCCCTTCCGCTTGTTGTTTCCATTTGGAATGTTAATTACTTGGAAAGAAAATAAATTTGTAATCAGGCTTCGAAGAGATCTACCTGACATCTATGCGGCCCTGGAAATTGAGGATATAGACATTCCGGACTGGTCTGCGACCAACAATGTGTGCATACCTGCAGAAATTTCTCCATCAACCCCTTGGGAGAGGGTCACCCACGGCAAAGCTCAATGCTCTAAGAAGAAACAGGGAAAACTGACTTCAAGACGCATCATCTCAGAAGAAGACTAAAGCCCTACATGTCTCTGACAGTTTTGAGTAGTTGCGACATGAGTGATTGCCACCATAATACCATAATAATTGGGACTTGGTTGTCACCTGGGGTCGTTGGCGTCTAGTTAACTGCCTAAATCACTAGCTATATAGCTGCTGATGCCCTTTAAATAAACAAAAAGCAGGGGGTGCTGGGGATTCCTGGGGACAGCCACCTGTAGTCCCAAAATCTGGTGGCTTCCTTATACTCGTAGCTTACTTGAGTTCCAGTTAATGTTTATGGTTGTTAATTTTCCACCTCAGTTCTTTTTTTGATTGCACGTTCTTAGTCACATTACTGTGGCAGCTCAATGTCCAGATGAAGAGCTGCCAACTTTTGAATTTGCTCAAAAGTTCAGACCTTATATGGTCTTGGTTGGGGACTAGATCTTTCCCCTCCGTTTCTAAAATTTGGAGGATTATTTGTATTTGCTTTTTTGTAACTTTTTTCTTTGTTCTCTGTGTTGTAGTTTCCCTCTACCCTTGCCTACCCTATCCCCCCTACCAGACTTAAACAAGCACACCGGGCCTATAGCTTGCAAGCTGTGTAAAGAAAACTCATCCACTGTGCGGTATGTACTCAGCATAACTCATTACCTCAACATTAAGGTATGGCAGAAATACCTATAGCCACCTACAACGTGAGAGGCTTTAAGTCCCTCTCAAAAAGATGCCAAATCCTACAACATCTAAATAGATAGAAGGTCAATATTGGTTTTGTCCAAGAAACTCACTTTAATCACGAGATCCCTATTCTCTCACGCTCCCGATACAACCTCTGGTATCACAGTTCCCCTACACATTCTAATAGACTGGGAGTAAGCCTAGGTATACACCAACACACTGATTTTAACCTGATCGATTCAAAATCTGATAGTGAAGGCAGATTTTTACTAGTGAAAGGAAGGATAAATATGCAAATCTATACCTTTATAAACATTTATGCACCAAATACGGCACATAGACAGTGGTTCAACTCTTTCTGGCAACAATTAGAAGAGTTTATCGAAGGTTTGTTAATAGTAGCTGGAGACTTGAATATTTCTCTCATCCCTAAGGTTGACACATCTTCTGTACCAGAAGATGTGTCAACCAAACCTTAGGGATGCGAGAAATATTCAAGTGTCCAGCTACTATTAACAAACCTTCGATAAACTCTTCTAATTGTTGCCAGAAAGAGTTGAACCATTGTCAGAGGTTCCAAAAAGAACGCTAAATGACATAAAAAGACTTCTACATAACCTCATTGACGCTTGGCGCACACTTAACCCTAAAACAAGAGATTACACTTTCTTATCTTCTCCTCATAATACATATCACAGGCTAGATTATGTTTTCCTGCCTGCAACTCTTATACACAGATGCACAGAAGCATGTTACACTCAGCTCATTCCCCGGTATTTATTACCGTCAACCCCCCCCTGACGCTTCCCCCAAGAGCTTTAACTGGCGCTTAAATGAGATGCTTTTAGACAAGCAAGAAGTCAAAGACAGGATAGATAAGAAACTGAAAGAATACTTCACCACCAACGGGTCTGGAGAAGTTTCCCCGCATGTATGTAGTATGGGAAGCTCACAAATCTGTGATAAGAGGTGAATTCATTTCTATAGCTTCACACATAACTAAAATAATAAGGACTAAAATAGCCACACTATACGATAAAATATCTAAACTGGAATATGCACACAAGCGTTCCCTTGATAAGAAACAGCTAGAGGAACTGTCCTCTGCTAAAGATGAACTGAGAAAGGTTCTAAATACCCAATCAGCCAAATTATACCTCTCACTAAAACAGAATTTTTTTGCACATGGCAATAAACCTACCAAGTTCATGCTGGCCTTGTTACGCCAGCGCAAATGCAAATCCAGGATCCCGGCTATCAAGCAGGCAGGTAAACCTCTAATCAAAGACAATGCCAACATTGCAAAGGCCTTCCATAGTTTTTATACCGACTTATATTACAATATTATCTCCAAAGACTCAAGCAGGCCTTTCTGAAGAATCTTCACCTCAAGTCCATATCTACTGACCAAGCCTTAAACTTGTGCGCCCCAATAACGTTACAAGAATTATCATCAACCTTAAAACTAATGGAAATCCCCGGCCCGGACGGCCTTCCTGTCGTATATTACACTACCTTTAAAGATTCTCTGTCACCATATACTGTATGTTTCAATCCTTTAACTCCGCTCTTTTTGGTAACCCCTTTCCCCCTCAAACGCTAAACGCACACATTACCCTGATACACAAGACAAAAAAAGACCCAACCTTATGCTCTAGCTACAGGCCAATATCTCTGCTAAACCTAGATCTAAAAATATATGCCAGAATTCTCGCCTCTAGAATAAAACCCCTGCTGAAAGATCTGATTCACCCTGACCAAACTGGGTTCATACCAGGCAGAGAAGGTAAAGACAATACATATGAAATACTGAACTCTACAGCCCTGGTGAAGGAAAAGAAAGAGTCTTTGATGTTATTAGGTTTAGACACCGAAAAGGCCTTTCACAGTCACATGGCCTTTCCTTAAATGCACTTTGCTCCAGATGGGGTTTCCTACTTCCTTCATTAGGGCGATCTTCGCAATGTATGAACAACCTAGAGCTTATATCAAGGTGAATGATGTTCTATCTCAGGCGGTAGAGATCAATAACGTACCAGGCAGGACTGTCCCCTTTCCCCAATCTTATTTATTCTCTCAGTTGAACCCATCCTACAGCATATTAGGTTAACCCATGTGTTAAGAGAAGTTAAACGTGGGGATCATGAGTTTAAGCAGGTAACATACGCAGATGACTTATTATTAATGATCTCCAATCCCGCTCAAGCCTTCCCTGTGTTAGTTGAGATTTTTCAATCCTTTGGGTATATCTCAAACTTCAAGATTAACATTGCTAAATCCCAAGCATTGGGTATTAACCTATCACCTATAGAATCACAGAGGTTACGTTCAAACTCCCCCTTTGAGTGGACTAAAATATCTCTAAAATTTCTGGGTATCAGTTATATGATCTAAACTAATTATTATTAAAATCCATTCCAGAAATTCTCAATTCCTGGTCCCCAACCTTTATTTTGTGGCTCGGAGGAAGGAATATATTCAATACCCTGATAGTTCCTAAAATCACTTACCTACTACTAACTTTACCAATACATCTTCCACGCAGATTTTTTGACTCCTTCCGAAAACGGTGCTCCTCCTATATCTGGGGCTCAATAAAACTAAGGATCTCCAATAAGATTCTCCTGTTACCTTTCCAAAAAGGTGGGATTGGGTTCCCCTCTCTGAAAAGATATTACCATGCTGTCCATCTCAGTAGAGTTATTGACTGGGTAAGGAGACCGGCCCATAAACACTGGGTATTAGTTGAAGAAAATTTGGCTCATTGCCCACTCAGATCCCTAGTGTTCTCTGAGCCGTCATGTTTAACTCATAAGCGGAAGGATAATACTGTATTGGCAGCAACTTTGTCAGTTTTGCGCATCTCTGAGATAAGACTGTCATGTTCCAAATACCCCTCATCTTTAATGTCGGTGGCCAATTGTCTCTTGACCTCAGGTGAGGGCTACTCCACTCTTCTTTCTTTGCTTTCACCAAGAGATTTGTTAGACAAAGAGGGAGCGTTTTTAGATGCCCCCTCTGTATGCGCTAAATTCAATATACCCCACCTTAATGATATGCAATATGCTTACATTCGTTCTTCTCTCAAGACAGGGCTGTTGCCTGGGGTCGGACCACTCCTGCTCACCTGGTTTGAAAAATTACTTATCCAGGTACAGTACCCTCCCAAGCAAATCTCTACCATTTCACATAATTTACCAAACTTGAAGTCTCCTTCATCATTATATTTTATCAAAGAATGGGAAAGAGACCTGGAAGTGAAACTGACAGACTCTGACATACACACCATATTATTGGCACCCAAGCTCACTTCAAGGTGCACCACCATACAAGAGAATGCATATAAAGTCTTAACTACGTGGTACTTGACCCCAGTTAAGTTAAGAATGATGTATGGAACCACCTCTGATCTCTGCTGGAGATGTAAAACAAATAAGGGCACCTTCCTACATATTTGGTGGTCTTACCCCTTGCTAGTGACCTTTTGGAAGACAATATTTGATAAGCTAAACCATATCCTAAAAACCCATTACTAAAAACTTCAGATGTGACCCAAAATTGCTCTATTATCCCTACTTCCAGATACACTTACCAAACCCAAACAAGGTCTAATGAGGAATCTATTAGCTGCAGTGAGGTTACTGATAGCGTCAAATTGGAAATCTGAATTGCCCCCCACAACTGCTCTTTGAATAGACAGAGTAGAATCCATCTCCAGACTAGAGGAACTTTCTCACTGGGAGCAAAGGTCTCTCCATAAGGATACCGTAATCTGGTCACTATGGGAGAATTGGAGAACTATCAACTAGTTTCTTGGGCCTTGGGAGGAATACCACATTTCTCCTAATCCCGGATTAGGATGTCTAAGAGGCTCATCTCTGTAGTAACCCTAGAACTAGACTCAGTAGTTGCAAGTGCCAATTAAGGAGCAATCCCCCTCCTGTATGTTAGTGGATACCAAGACATGGTCCTTATAGTCCAGATCCGGTTCCATACCTAGTGCTCGATCTCATATATACCTTCCTAGTTCCCTCCCTGTCCTTCCTTACCCCTTCACCCCATTATCCCCCCCGCTCCCCTCCCTGCCATCCATACGGGTTTACTGTTTGTTTTTTATTTGTTTGTGTGCTCAGTATTCATACGTCACCCTGTCCGGTTCATGAACAAGAACACTAAATTTCACAAAGGTATCATTGAACCCTTCGGAGCCTGACCTTCTTGATTTCGGTATATGTTTTTCATTTTAAAGATACACTCCCGCAAGTGCTCGGTTACCCTCATTATGTACTGATGGACGACATGTTTTTGCTGAGCATATTGTTCTTCCATTGTCTAAATTGTATATCTCTTTGTTGAAAATCAATAAAAAGATTTTAAAAAGAAAAAAAAAGAATAGTGAGTGCAGCTCTGGAGTATAATACAGGATGCAACTCAGAATCAGTACAATATAAGTAAAGTAATCTATGTACAAAGTGACTCCACCAGCAGAATAGTGAGTGCAGCTCTGGAGTATAATACAGGATGTAACTTAATGATTTTCCTATTTCATGACGTAAAGTCATAGTTTTATTAAAGACACGGAGGCGAGTATTGCCATCTCCTTCTTTACTTCCACCAATAGCAGCAAAGGAAAAATTAACATAATCAAAACAACCAAGGACCCTCCCCTGACAGATCCTATAATAAGCAGTGTCCTCTTCATATCTTCCTCTTTCTTTGAAACCACGACACCAACCGCCAACCATAACCGAAAACGAACCGAACTGGAACTGGAACCGGCACCGACCCTTCTGGTCCCTCCAACTGAAGAACTCAAGCCAACATGGCTAACATCTCAGGAAACCTGGAACAACACGGAACGCCATCTGCCAAGGAATTCTCAACCTGAAACAGAACAAATAATATAGCCAGTGTAAGCACATGGGTACAAAATGCGCAATCTCGACCCTATAACGGTCGCACATCAAAGAGCTCGCTGAACAACCATAATAAAACTGAACGGCAAACGTCATAAATAACAATAAAATACAGTCGAACAGTCAATAACAATAATAACATAACAACCGGGGGGGGCAAGAGAAACCTAGGGCGGGCAATACTCGCCTCCGTGTCTTTAATAAAACTATGACTTTACGTCATGAAATAGGAAAATCATTAAGTTTTACAGCAAGACACGGAGGCTTCGTATTGCAAGTTCAAAGCTGCTCAATAATAGCTGAAAACACATGAGTAGGAGGACGGAAATAAAATTCTGTGAACGTCGTGGCCCTAGACCAGTCAGCCAGACGCAGAATGTCCTCCAAACGAGCCCCCGAAACCGCCAGGGCAGTAGCAGCCGCGCCCCTGGCCGAGTGAGCGGTAAAGATCGTCGTATCAATCCCGGAAAGGGACATGACCCACTTCATCCATCGCGCCAACGTGGGACTGGTCACCGGGCCAAAGGGATGGCGAATAGAAAGGAAAAGCTGCGGAGTGTCCGCAGAACGGTGAGACCGAGTGCGCAACTCATATTCCCGCAGGCAAACTACAGGACAGAGCGCCGGAGAAGACGGAAAACTGGGATAGGACACCGACCGAATATTGGTCTTGGTACGCCGTGTGATGTTAAAAGTCACACCCTCGGGCGTAAAGGACCTGGCATCATGATCCAGAGCCCTAACATCTGAGACCCTCTTACAGGAAATCAGGCAAAAAAGAGTCAGCAATTTGGCCGACAGCTGACGGAGGGAAAGAGACGCGTTGTCGGGCCAGGAAGAGAGAAAAGACAGGACCAGGGAGACATCCCACGTAGCGGTGAAACGCGGCCGAGGAAGCCGAGCCAAACGCGAGCCACGCAAAAGCCGAGACACCAAAGGGTGTTGACCAGCAGGAACGCCATCAAAACCCTGATGAGTCGATGAAATCGCGGAACGGAACAAATTGATGGTCCGATAAGCTTTCCCTGCTTCAAAAAGAGACGTCAGGAATTGCAATAAATGGGTCACAGACGCCGAAACGGGATCCAGGTCCCGTTCCATGCACCAGCCAACCCAAGATCCCCAAGCTGCCCGGTAAGATTTTCGGGTGCCGGGAGCCCAAGCGTTGTCCAGGAGGCGTCTAGTTGCCTCCGAAACTCCCTCGACCTCGCCTGGAGTCCTGAGATTCGGCACGCCAGAAGTTGAAGGGAGCCGTCGACCAGGAGAGGATGTGGGGCACCCAGCGGGTCCTGGAGGAGATCCGTCCGCGTCGGGAGTAGGAGAGGCACATCCACCAGGAGTTCCAGGATAATCGGGTACCAGGCTTGAGACCCCCAGAAGGGAATCACCACCACCAATTCCGCCGCCTGACGACGAGTCTGTAACAGCACCCTCGGAATCATGGCGAACGGCGGAAATGCGTAATGTAGGGCTGCAGACCAGTCCTGGAGAAACGCATCCACCGCCTCTGCCTCCGGATCCGGACGCCAGCTGAAGAACCTGGGCAGGTGAGCGTTGAGACGGGACGCGAAGAGGTCTATGGAACAAGGACCCCAGGTGTCCGAGATCATGGAGAACATCTCCGGATTCAACCTCCAGTCGCTGCCGTCCGTGAAGCATCGGGAGCTCCAATCCGCTCGGTAGTTGTGGAGACCCGGCAGGTACTCCGCTTGAACCATGATGTCCCTGGACAGACAGTAGGACCAGAACTCCTTCGCCAGTCGGGCTAAGGTGGCCGATTGAGTGCCGCCTAGATGATTGACGTATCGGACCGCCGACACGTTGTCCATGCGTAGACGGATGCATGCATGAGCTATGCCCTTGGTGAAACTCCTGATGGCGAACGAACCCGCTAGAAGTTCCAGAGCGTTGATGTGAAAACGGGTCTCGGACTCCGACCATCGACCGCCAGTGGAGATACCCTCGCAGTGGGCCCCCCAGCCCTGGAGACTCGCGTCCGACTCCACCGTGAATTCCGGTTGGAATCCGAAAATTGCTCTGCCGTTCCAGGCTTCCAAATTGCTCAACCACCAACGGAGTTCCTCCTGAGCTTCCTGATCCAGAACCACCGCGTCTGCAAACGAGGCCCCGGCACGGAGGTGGGCGATCTTCAGACGCTGTAAAGCCCGATAATGGAGTGGAGCGGGAAAGACTGCCTGGATAGAGGAGGCTAATAGCCCAATGATGCGAGCCAGATGGCGTAGTGATAGGGAGGGAGTAGAGAGAGCATGTCTCAACTCCTTGCGTATCGTCCGTAACTTCTCCGCAGGAAGACTGAGGGATTCCGCGACAGAGTCCACCGTGAAGTCCAGAAACTCCATACGCCGAGACGGCGTGAGACAGGATTTCTCGAGATTGAGTAGAAAACCCAGACTCGTCAGCAGATCCGAGGTCCACTGGAGGTGTTGTAGCAGAGACTGCTGATCTTGGTGCATAATGAGGATGTCGTCCAAGTATATGACAAGACGCACCCCCCGACTCCGCAGCCAGGCCATGACTGGGCGCAGTAACTTGGTGAAGCACCAAGGCGCCGAGGAAAGGCCGAACGGTAGGCAAGTGAAGCGCCACACTTCGCCCTTCCACAGGAAGCGAAGAAGGTCCCTGGAGGAAGAGGCCACCGGAACCGTCAGATAGGCATCTTTGAGATCCAGCTTCACCATCCAGTCCCCTGGAATCAGCAAGTCCCGAAGGAGGTGAATCCCCTCCATCTTGAAGTGGCGGTAGCGCACCACAGAGTTCAGTGCACGGAGATTTATGACTGGACGAAATTGACCCCCTTTTTTCTGAACTAGAAAAATGTGGCTGAGAACGCCCCTTCGGGTAGGAGGGGCCCTCTCTATCGCACCCTTGTGCAAGAGGGAAAAAAGTTCTACGTCCACTAGCTCCCTGTCCGGTAGCGCCAGGGGCGGGGGAGAAAGGACGAAATCTGGGGAACCCGTAAGTTCTATGTGGAACCCCTGCACAGTGATCAGCACCCATGGGTCTGATGTGATGTTGGACCAAACGTGGGAACATAGACGGAGTCTGCCCCCTACGCGAGGGGTGGAAGAAGTCCCCACTGGGGAAAGACTTACCAAAAGATTTTCTGTAGCTCGGATTCCCTCTGACTGACCTGGAACGCCATTGGCCGCCTCTGGCCGGGAAGAACGAGGGGGGATTCCTTTGGTCCTGGAAAGGAGGCCTCTGGTTGAAGGAGCCTCTGCCCGAGCTGCGGGCTTGATAACTGGAGCGGCCGGACAGACGGCCCCTACCACTGCCGGCCCTAGTGGAGACCCGTCCCTGAAATACCCTTTTCATGGATGACTGGGCCTTGTCCAATGCGGTAAATGCTCCAACGTACCTGCTGAGGTCCTTAATGAAGGAATCCCCGAACAGTTGACCCTGAGCCTCCTTCCCTGTCTCAGTGAGTGCCAAGTTGGCCAATTTTGGGTCGATTTTAAAAAGGATGGCTTTACGCCTTTCAATGGACAGGGAGGAGTTAGTGCTGCCCGCAATGCAAATGGCTCTTTGAATCCAGCCAGTAAGCTCCTCCGGGTCAACCGGAGAGCCGTCCACTTTGGCCGATTCGGCCATCTCAAAAATTTTGGCGAGGGGGCCAAAAATGTCAAGGAGCTTGTCCTGACAACTCTTTATAGCGGAATCTAGCCCCTTACGGGGATTCCAGCCGGTTTTGGCCAAAAACTGCGTCATCTTTTGATCCACAGCTGGCGTTTCGCAGACCTTGTTAGGGATTAATGGTCTGGGGCATTCCGCACGGAGTTTACTGCGCGCCTCTTTGTTGAGAGGACGGCGCACCCAGTGTTCCAGGTAGTCGCTCACATGAGCCACAGGCATCCACTCCGCCGACCTAGGGTGGTGGAGGGCATCAGGGTCAAATAGAGGGTTGCCAGAGGGATCCACCAGGCTAGAAGCCGTGTTCGGGGCAGAGGTGGATGCGCCCACGGACCCAGATGTGGAAGGCCTAGGGCCTGAGGTGCCTGGAAACTCCTGTTCCTTCTCCAACTCTCCATCAGAGTGGTCATCTGCCTCCGCATAAGCCTCCATGTCAGATTCGTTCTCAGAATCTATATCATAAGTTTGTGCTCTAGCACTTTTCCACGTTCGCGCCCTTTCTGCCTGGCGCGGTAAGGCTCTTTTGCGCGATCTAAGCGCGCTATCCTGGGTGGCTTGGATCACACCAATCAAATTCTCCTGGGCAGGAGGTTCAATGGCAGGCTGCGGGTTATTGGGTGCAGGCATTAAATTAGAGGGGCCCGGAGCATGGGCAGATAAGGCCTGAGAAATGGTCTGAGAGATCATTGAGGACATGGATCCCATGGCCTCTATAATGGCACTAGACACTGAGCGTTGTAGCTCCAGGGCCTGTGTGCTCATGACTGGCAAACCGGGGTCCCCCGATGGTGGGGGGGGATTAGGCCCGGAGGGGGAGCGGTCTGAGGACATGATCTCGATTAAATATGGCTGGTAGTATTATCAGAATAATAGATGGGATCCCCTACTGTACCCAGACTAACAGTGCCTAAACTGTGGCCGAAAACTAACCTAAGCAGGGGTTAATCACCCCAAGCGCCGCAGAGAGGTAGGAGCCGATCCGGAGATGAGAGGAGCAGTGAGGCAACTGAAGAGCGCTCCGAAATCCCGCGAGAGGACGGGCGGGGACTCCCAAGATGGCCGCCGAGATCTCGGAGCCGCGGGAAGCCAAAGGGAAGCGCCGTTGAAGCCTATGCCGACGGAGGCCAGCAGGGAGGAATCGGAGCGGCGCAAAGGTAGGGGGAGAAGAGGGGGTTCAAAAACCAAACCCCACAGATAAAATGTCTGGGAAACAGCGTCGATGCCTAGGCCGAGGGGAAAGAGAGGGAGGGGGAAACGAACCCCAGCAGAAGACTGCAATAGGCGTACAGAGGATAGAGCAAAACTGCGCAAAAATCCCACAAATGAAGGGAAAAGGGGGAAACCCTGTTACAGATCAGCACAGAATATATATATATACTCGGCCAACATGAAAATACCATGCAAAGACATAAATAGCCTTCAATCTAAATCACACAACAGAATAAATATAGACAACTTATCTTTGGTGGAGCAGCAAAGAAAGAGGAAGATATAAAGAGGACACTGCTTATTATAGGATCTGTCAGGGGAGGGTCCTTGGTTGTTTTGATTATGTTAATTTTTCCTTTGCTGCTATTGGTGGAAGTAAAGAAGGAGATAGCAATACGAAGCCTCCGTGTCTTGCTGTAAAACTCAGGATCAGTACAGGATAAGTAATGTAATGTACACTCACCTAAAGAATTATTAGGAACACCTGTTCTATTTCTCATTAATGCGATTATCTAGTCAACCAATCACATGGCAGTTGCTTCAATGCATGTAGGGTTGTGGTCCTGGTCAAGACAATCTCCTGAACTCCAAACTGAATGTCAGAATTGGAAAGAAAGGTGATTTAAGAAATTTTGAGCGTGGCATGGTTGTTGGTGCCAGACGGGCCGGTCTGAGTATTTCACAATCTGCTCAGTTACTGGGATTTTCACGCACAACCATTTCTAGGGTTTACAAAGAATGGTGTGAAAAGGGGAAAACATCCAGTGTGCGGCAGTCCTGTGGGCGAAAATGCCTTGTTGATGCTAGAGGTCAGAGGAGAATGAGCAACGTTGACTGAAATAACCACTCGTTACAACCGGGGTATGCAGCAAAGCATTTGTGAAGCCACAACACGCACAACCTTGAGGCGGATAGGCTACAACAGCAGAAAACCCCACCGGGTACCACTCATCTCCACTACAAATAGGAAAAAGAGGCTACAATTTGCACAAGCTCACCAAAATTGGACTGTTGAAGACTGGAAAAATGTTGCCTGGTCTGATGAGTCTCGATTTCTGTTGAGACATTCAAATGGTAGAGTCCGAATTTGGCGTAAACAGAATGAGAACATGTATCCATCATGCCTTGTTACCACTGTGCAGGCTGCTGGTGGTGGTGTAATGGTGTGGGGGATGTTTTCTGGGCACACTTTAGGCCCCTTAGTGCCAATTGGCCATGGTTTAAATGCCACGGGCTACCCGAGCATTGTTTCTGACCATGTCCATCCCTTCATGACCACCATGTACCCATCCTCTGATGGCTACTTCCAGCAGGATAATGCACCATGTCAAAAAGCTCGAATCATTTCAAATTGGTTTCTTGAACATGACAATGAGGTCACTGTACTAAAATGGCCCCACAGTCACCAGATCTCAACCCAATAGAGCATCTTTGGGATGTGGTGGAACGGGAGCTTCGTGCCCTGGATGTGCATCCCTCAAATCTCCATCAACTGCAAGATGCTATCCTATCAATATGGGCCAACATTTCTAAAGAATGCTATCAGCACCTTGTTGAATCAATGCCACGGAGAATTAAGGCAGTTCTGAAGGCAAAAGGGGGTCCAACACCGTATTAGTATGGTGTTCCTAATAATTCTTTAGGTGAGTGTATATACACAGTGACTGCACCAGCAGAATAGTGAGTGCAGCTCTGTAGTATAATACAGGATGTAACTCAGGATCAATACAGGAGAAGTAATGTAAGGTTACTTGATCCTGAGTTACATCCTGTATTATACTCCAGAGCTGCACTCACTATTTTGCTGGTGCAGTCACTGTGTATATACATTACATTACTTATCCTGTACACAGTGACTCCACCAGCAGAGTAGTGAGTGCAGCTCTGGAGTATAATACAGGATGTAACTCAGGATCAGTACATGATAAGTAATGTAATATATGTACACAGTGACTGCACCAGCAGAATAGTGAGTGCAGCTCTGGAGTATAACATAGGATATAACTCAGGATCAGTACAGAATAAGTAATGTAATGTATGTACACAGTGACTCCACCAGCAGAATAGTGAGTGCAGCTCTAGAGTATAACATAGGATATAACTCAGGATCAGTACAGGATAAGTAATGTAATGTATGTACAAAGTGACTCCACCAGTAGAATAGTGAGTGCAGCTCTGGAGTATAATACAGGATGTAACTCAGGATCAGTACAGGATAAGTAATGTAATGTATGTACACAGTGACTCCACCAGCAGAATAGTGAGTGCAGCTCTGGAGTATAATACAGGATGTAACTCAGGATCAGTACAGAATAAGTAATGTAATGTATGTACACAGTGACTCCACCAGTAGAATAGTGAGTGCTGCTCTGGAGTATAATACAGGATGTAACTTAATGATTTTCCTATTCCATGACGTAAAGTCATAGTTTTATTAAGGACACGGAGGCGAGTATTGCTATCTCCTTCTTTACTTTTCACCAATAGCAGCAAAGACAAAATTTACATAATCATAACAACTAGGGCTGCACGATATGGGAATTTTGTGCGATTGCGATTAGGGCCCTAAAAATTGCGATAACGATATGCGATGCGATATTTTAAAGGAATTGTGCTAGAGGTCTATTTGCTTGGATTTTCCCATATGAGCCGCTGACGCGGCTGGGTATGACGCTGTGTTGTGGGGGATCTGTGGAGGACGCTGTGTTGTGGGGGATCTGTGGAGGACGCTGTGTTGTGGGGGATCTGTGGAGGACGCTGTGTTGTGGGGGATCTGTGGAGGACGCTGTGTTGTGGGGGATCTGTGGAGGACACTGTGTTGTGGGGGATCTGTGGAGGACGCTGTGTTGTGGGGGATCTGTGGAGGACGCTGTGTTGTGGGGGATCTGTGGAGGACGCTGTGTTGTGGGAGATCTGTGGAGGACGCTGTTATATGGGGGATCTGTGGAGGACGCTGTTATATGAGGGATCTGTGGAGGATGCTGTTATATGGGGGATCAGTGGAGGGCGCTGTTATATGGGGGATCAGTGGAGGATGCTGTTATATGGGGGATCAGTGGAGGACGCTGTTTTATGGGGGATCAGTGGAGGACGCTGTTATATGGGGGATCAGTGGAGGACGCTGTTATATGGGGGATCAGTGGAGGACGCTGTTATATGGGGGATCTGTGGAGGACACTTATGGGGGACCTGTGGATGGCACTGTTATGGGGGATCTGTGGAGGGTGCTGTTATATGGGGGATCTGTGGAGGACGCTGTTATATGGGGGATCTGTGGAGGGCGCTGTTATATGGGGGATCTGTGGAGGGTGCTGTTACATGGGGGATCTGTGGAGGGCGCTGTTATATGGGGGATCTGTGGAGGGCGCTGTTATGGGGGATCTGTGGAGGACACTTATGGGGGACCTGTGGATGGCACTGTTATAGGGGATGTGTGGAGGACACATAGGGCCATGAGAGGGGCCAGCTTAAGACATATAGCATCTTATGCTGGTCCCCCTCATGTGTCCTAAACTGGGCACATAACTGCCCTTTGCGTGTAAAGTGTTTTACTAGTGTGTGTGTGGGTGAAACACTCTCTCTCCTAACAGGTCCGGCCTCTGTACTCACTATGAATGCAATGCACTGCAGCGAGGTGGCCGGCCGGCGCGTGACTGAAGTCACTTAGTAACGCTCCTGCTTCCTGAAGTGGGAGGAGCGTTACTAAGTGACGTCAGTCACGCGCCGGCCGGCCACCTCGCTGCCGCTCGCTGCAGAGCATTGCATTCATAGTGAGTACAGAGGCCGGACCTGTTAGGAGAGAGAGATTGTTTCACCCACACACACACTAGTAAAACACTTTACACACAAAAGGCAGTTATGTGCGCGGGGCCCCTTTTATATATAATCGCTGCATTTTCCGGTCGGCCAAATCGCCATATCGCATTTGCCGATTATCGCGATTCGATTATTTTTTCGATTTATCGTGCAGCCCTAATAACAACAAAGGACCCTCCCCTGACAGATCCTATAATAAGCAGCTCCTCTTCTGAATCTTCCTCTTTCTTTGTTTCCGTGACACCAACCGCATAACTGAACCGGAACTGGAAATGGCACTGGACCCAAGAAACGACACCCACTCTGGTCCGCCAACCGCAGAAACAAGCCAACCTGGCTAACACTCCCGCCAACTCAGAACGAAGGATAACTCCACACACCGTGTAAACTCAACTTGAAAAAGAACAAACAATATAGCCAGTGTAAGAAACAGGCATAAAATTGCACAAAACCGACCCCGGAAAGGGCAGTAAACCGTAAGGCCGTCGGCAAAATAGAATAACAATAAATATGCAGATATATAAACATACGTAATAAATAACACTAAGTCACAGTGCAAACATACAATAATCACAAAATCGAAAGGGTGGGAAGAAAAAACCCAGGGCGGGCAATACTCGCCTCCGTGTCTTTAATAAAACTATGACTTTACGTCATGGAATAGGAAAATCATAAAGTTTTACATCAAGACACGGAGGCTCATATTGCAAGTTCAAAGCTGATCAATAATAGATGAGAACACATGAGGAGGCGGTCGGAAGTAAAATTCCCTAAACGTCGTGGCCCTAGACCAATCGGCCAAACGCAAAATGTCCTCCAGACGAGCCCCCGAAATGGCCAGGGCAGTGGCAGACGCGCCTCTGGCCGAATGTGCGGTAAAGAGCGCCGTATCAACCCCAGAAAGGGACATGACCCACTTCATCCAACGTGCCAAAGTGGGACTAGAAACAGGGCCAAAAGGATGGCGAATAGAGAGGAACAGTTGAGGGATATCCAAAGAACGGTGAGCCCGATTGCGCAACTCGTACTCCCGCAAACATGCTACGGGACAGAGCGCCGGGGCAGACGGAAAACAGGGGTAGGACACTGACCGGATATTGGTCTTGGTGCCTTGTGTAATGTTAAAAGTGATGCCCTCGGGAGAAAAAGACCTCGCATCATGATCAAGCGCCCTGACGTCGGAAACCCTCTTATAGGAAATAAGACAAAAGAGGGTCAGCAACTTAGCTGACAGCTGACGGAGGGAAAGAGCCGCGTTGTCAGGCCACGCAGAGAGGAAGGAAAGGACCAAGGAAACGTCCCACGTAGTGGTGAAGCGCGGCCGGGGAGGACGAGCCAAGCGAGATCCACTTGTAACAAGCGGGAAACAGAAGGATGTTGACCAGCTGGAACACCATCGAAACCCTGATGAGTAGAAGAAATCGCCGAACGGAACAGGTTAATGGTCCGATAGGCCTTCCCCGCTTCGAAAGGAGACGTAAGGAATTGCAACAGATGGGTCACAGACGCCGAAACGGGATCCAGGTCCTGTTCCACGCACCAGCTAACCCAAGATCCCAAGGCTGCCCGGTAAGATTTTCGGGTGCCGGGAGCCCACGCGTTGTCCAGGAGGCGTCTAGTTGCCTCCGAAATTCCCTCGACTTCTCCGGGCGTCCTGAGATTCGACACGCCAGAAGCTGAAGGGAGCCGTCTATCAGCAGGGGATGGTGCAAGCCCAGAGGGCCCTGGAGGAGATCCGTCCTACCCGGAAGCAGGAGAGGTACGTCCACCAGGAGCTCCAGGAGGTTCGGGTACCAGGCCTGAGTCCCCAGAAGGGAACCACCACCAACAAGTCCGCCCCCTGACGACGAGTCTGTAACAGCATCCTCGGAATCATGGCAAACGGCGGGAACACGTAATGCAGAGCGGACGACCAGTCCTGGAGAAATGCATCCATTGCCTCCGCTTCCGGGCGCCAACTGAAGAACCTGAGTAGGTGAGTATTGAGTCGGGAGGCAAAGAGGTCTATGGCAAAAGGACCCCAGGAGTCCAAGATCTCGGAAAACATCTCCGGTGCCAGCCTCCAGTCGCTGCCGTCCGTGAAGCATCGGGAACTCCAATCCGCTCTGTAATTGTGTAGACCCGGAAGGTATTCCGCCTGCACCATGATGTCCCTGGAAAGACAGTAGGACCAGAACTCCTTCGCTAGTCGAGCCAACGTAGCCGACTGGGTGCCGCCCAGGTGATTGACATAGCAGACCGCCGACACATTGTCCATGCGTAAGCGGATGCATGCATGGGCGATGCCATTGGTAAAACTCCGGATGGCAAACGAACCCGCCAGGAGTTCCAAGGCGTTGATGTGAAGTTGGGTCTCGACCTCCGACCATCGACCCCCTGTGGAAATACCCTCGCAGTGGGCACCCCAGCCCTGGAGACTCGCGTCCGACTCCACCGTGAATTCTGGTTGAAAGTCGAAGATCGCTCTGCCGTTCCGCGCTTCCAAGTTGTCTATCCACCAACGAAGTTCCTCTCGAGCCTCCTGATCCAGAACCACCGTGTCCGCAAACGTGGCCCTGGCACGAAGGTGGGCAATCTTCAGACGCTGTAGAGCCCGATAATGGAGAGGAGCGGGGAACACCGCCTGAATCAAAGAAGCCAGCAGGCCAATGATGCGAGCCAGGTGGCGCAGGGACAGGGAGGCAGCCGAGAGGGCGCGTCTCAATTCCTTGCGGATCGCCCGCAATTTCTGTGACGGAAGACTGAGAGATTCTGCAACAGAGTCCACTGTGAAGCCCAGGAACTCCATCCGTCGAGACGGCGTGAGGCAGGATTTCTCGGGGTTCAGCAGAAAACCAAGAGCCGTCAGGAGGTTCGAGGTCCACTGGAGGTGCTGTAGCAGAGTTGACTGACGTTGGTGCATAATGAGGATGTCGTCTAGATAGACGACTAGACGCACGCCCCGACTCCGCAGCCAGGCCATGACCGGGCGCAGAAGCTTGGTAAAGCACCAAGGCGCCGAAGAAAGGCCGAACGGGAGGCAAGTGAAACGCCACACTTCACCCCTCCACAGGAAACGCAGGAGATCCCTGGACGTAGTGGCAATTGGGACCGTCAGATAGGCATCTTTGAGGTCCAGCTTCACCATCCAGTCCCCCGGAATAAGCAAGTCCTGAAGGAGGTGGATCCCCTCCATTTTAAAGTGGCGATAGTGTACCACAGCGTTCAGGGCGCGGAGATTTATCACCGGTCGCAACTGACCGCCCTTTTTCTGAACGAGAAAAATGTTGCTGAGCACACCCCCAGGAGTAGGAGGGGCCCTTTCTATCGCCCTTTTTTGAAAAAGGGAAAACAGCTCTAAGTCCACGAGCTCCCTGTCTGGAAGTACCAGAGACAGTGTGTGGGGGGGGGGGGGGGGGTTCTATATGGAATCCCTGCACAGTGGTCAGCACCCATGGGTTGGACCAAACGTGGGAACAATGACGGAGTCTGCCCCCGACACAAGGACCCAAAGAAGTCCCCACTGAGGAAAGACTTACCGAAGGATTTTCGGAAATTCTGATTCCCTCTAACGGACCTCGATCGCCATTGGCCGCCTCTGGCCGGGAAGAATGGAGGAGGGTTCCTCTGGTCCTGGAAGGGTGGTCTTTGGGCGAAGGAGCCTCTGCCCGAGCTGCGGGCCTGGAAACTGGAACGGCCGGACAGGCGGCCCCTACTACTGCCGGCCCTAGTGGAGACCCGTCCCTGAAAAACCCTGCGCATAAAGGACTGGGCCTTGTCCAGGGCAGTAAATGCCCCCACAAATCTACTGAGGTCCTTAATAAAGGAATCCCCGAAAAGTAGACCCTGCGCATCCTTCCCTGCCTCAGTGAGTGCCAGGTTAGCCAATTTCGGATCTATTTTGAACAGGATGGCTTTACGCCGTTCAATGGCCAGGGACGAGTTAGTGCTGCCCGCAATGCAAATGGCTCTCTGTATCCAGCCAGTAAGCTCCTCCGGATCTATCGGAGAGCCGTCCATTCTGGCCGATTCGGCCATCTCAAAAATTTTGGCAAGGGGACCAAATATGTCTAGGAGCTTGTCCTGGCAGCTCCTTAGTGCTGAATCTAACCCTTTGCGGGGGTTCCAGCCGGTCTTCGCCAAGAACTGGGTCATCTTGGGATCGACTGACGGGGTCTCACAGACCTTGTTGGGAACCAACGGTCTAGGGCACTCAGATCTGAGTTTACTACGCGCCTCTTTGCTAAGAGGGCGGCGTACCCAGTGCTCCAGATAATTGCTCACATGAGCCGCTGGCAGCCACTCCGCCGACCGAGGGTGGTGGAGGGCATCAGGGTCGAACAAAGGGGCGCCAGAGTGATCCACCAGAGCAGATGCCGCATTAGGGGTGCTAGAGGCTGGACCCATAGACCCAGAGGTAGAAGGCATAGGGCCAGCAGTGCCTGGTAAATCAGACTCCATCTCTTCCTCAGAATGACAGCTCGCCTCCGCAAAAGCCTCTGTATCAGACTCCAAGTCTGATTCAATATCACTATTTTGTGCTCTAGCACACTTCCACGTGCGCGCCCTTTCTGCCTGGCGCGGTAAGGCTCTTTTGCGTGATCTATGCACGCTATCATGGGTGGCTTGCATCACACCAGTCAGATTCTCCTGAGTGGAAGGAGTTTCACAAACGGCAGGCTGCGGATTAGGTATAACAGGCGACTGAATAGAGGGGCTAGGGGCATGGGCAGACAAGGCCTGGGAGATGGTCTGGGATATCATGGAAGACATGGACCCCATGGCTTCTATAATTGTGCTTGAGGCCGAGCGCTGCAAATCCAGGGCCTGCGCATTCGTGTCTGGCATTCTGGGCTCCCCAGTGGATGGGGGGGGGGGGGGGTATGGCCCAGAGGGGGATTGCTCAGAAGACATAACTAATATGGCCCAATAGACTATCGCCCCCAGTGAAAATGAAGACACTAAGCTAAAGTGAGCAGCAAGCTAAATAAGACCGCAATGCCAGTGGCACCTAAACTAACCAGCAGAGTAGGGTTAATCACCCCAGAAGCCGCAGAGCAGGAGCGCCGAAACGAGCCACCGGAGAGGAGTAGTGGCCGCCGAAATCCCGCGATATTTAGCATGAGACGAGCCAAGATGGCCGCAGAGATCTCGCGACCAGCAGAGGAGAAGCGGGACCGACGCAGAAGGAAAGCAATATGGCCGCCGGGATCGCATGAGAGGACGCGATAAACGGGGGGGGGGGGGGGGGGCGCCAGGCACAAGAGCGCGCACAGGTGAGGCGGAGTGAGGAGGGGGGAAGGGGCGGGAGCAGTAGAAAAAAACGCTGCGCCGCGGACAAAAACCAGAACAACCCCCCAATGAGGCAGCGCAAGCGAAGTGCTAAAGGGACCAGAAACCCCCCAAGAATGGCAGGCGAATGATGGCAAGAAGGTGGGGAGACAAATCAATCCATAAACAAGGGGTGGCACAAGCACAGCAAATAATACAGAGCCCCAGAACAAAAATGAAGTTCAGGATTTAACCATTTAATACAAGGCAACCATACCATAGAAATTAATACACTAAAAGAGAAATGCACAGATGTTACTTATCTTGGTGGAAGCAGCAAAGAAAGAGGAAGATTCAGAAGAGGACACTGCTTATTATAGGATCTATCAAGGGGGGGTCCTTTGTTGTTATGATTATGTAAATTTTGTCTTTGCTGCTATTGGTGGAAGTAAAGAAGGAGATAGCAATATGAGCCTCCGTGTCTTGCTGTAAAACTCAGGATCAGTACAGAGTAAGTAATGTAATGTATGTACATAGTGACTGCACCAGTAGAATAGTGAGTGCAGCTCTGGAGTATAAAATAGGTTGGAACTCAGCTTGTTATGTAAATTAATTTTACTGTAAGATTGTATTTGGGTGAATTTTGTGCTTCATCAATATGTTATATCGCTCACATATAAAGTGTGACGTGTCTGGCGCTTCGCTGGAAGACTGATGTATATTTAGGCTGGGGCTTCTCACTACACTATTGACTGTATTGATTTGATAGTGTAGACATACAAACGCAGATAATTAGGTGTATGTTGCTCCCTGGTGAGTATGTATCTTTAATGAACTCAAACTCATTCATGCCTCATGCAAGTCCAGTCAGATTGCTAATAATATACATATAGAAACCACGGCACTATACACAGGTCCCACAATAACTTTTAAAACGAAGACAAAGACTACTTCCACGTCTTGCCAAGTATTATCCAACCTGCCCCTATATGGCACATTTATCCATATACTTGCGATAGACATCTATTGAAGTTTTAATATTATGTCTAACATCTTGTCTTGTTTTGACAGTTTCTGTATTAATTATTGTCCATCGAGTGCCGTGGTTTCTATATGTATATTCTGATTGACCTCTTCCACTGAGCACCGACCACCACAAACCAGGAGTGCCATCCACTATAATCACTAGATTGCTAATAATAACTGTTTTCATGTAAATGTAGGAACAGGAACTGTATGTAACAGCTATATGTCAAATAGTAGTACCTGATGCTTTATAGCATTATGATACAAGTCACGCTCTGCAGGAAATATAATGTAATTAATCAGCAAAGCCAATAAACAGATAACGAGTAAAGCTCGTTAAATAGTCAGCATTAAGGTAGGTCTTGTAATACTATTAATAGAATAAACAATAAGAGAGAAGGTGGATCAGAACATTAATATGAACATAAAAGCGATGCATACAGTATGTCATGAACCAGCGGGTGTGAACCCACTGTGCCACGTGACCGACCTCCTCTAAGGGCGTTGTCTAAGTGAACCCCCTCGTTCTTTGCAGTAGCCTTTCTCGAGGGGAACAACAGGTCGCTACTTCTTGAGGAGGATTGGCACATGAGTCAGTTGATCCAGGCGGACCAGGGGGTACCAGTGCAAGGTACCAGAAGTACAGTCGTAATCAGCAGGCCGAGTCGTATCCAGGAGCAACAGTGCAGAACCGAAGGATGAGG
Source organism: Bufo gargarizans (assembly GCF_014858855.1). NCBI lineage: Eukaryota > Metazoa > Chordata > Amphibia > Anura > Bufonidae > Bufo > Bufo gargarizans. The sequence goes on from NC_058084.1 coordinate 7,981,414, forward strand.
CAGAGGCAAAGTCAAACAAGCATTGGGTCAGGGCAGGTGGCATAGGTACAGGTGAGGCAATCCAGTTCAGCAACAGGAGAGTCGAGGCAACCTGGCAGGGATCAAACAGGTAGTGAAGTCCAGAAACACAAGCGCGGGTCAGGTAAACAGGAACTCAAGTACAGACAACAGCAACAAGGCCCTTTGACGCTCAGGCACCTGGGAAGAGGGCTGGACCACATATATAGTCGCAGGAGGGCTAGAATAGGTCAGCACGGTCACATGTGCTAAACGAATAAATCACAGGAAGCCATGCGCGCCGGCCCTTAAGGAAGTGCTACAGGGAACAGGCTGGAAAGCATGCTGTGTCCAGGGCTGGAAGGAAATCATGGATCGGATTCCAGAAAGGATGATGCCTGTAATGACAGATCCCATGACTGCGGCAGTGAATGGGGAAACACTGGCAACTGATGACGGCTGAACATGGAGCCCAGGACCATGGCGGTAAGTAGAGGAACAATGGCGGACAGCAACCGCTTCTACAGTAAAACCCCTTACGCCCCCTCTTCTTAAGTCCAAGACAAGACAAGAATCTCTTTACTAAATTCGGAGCATGGATGTTCTCCTCTAGTTCCCAAGACCTCTCTTCAGGACCAAAGTCCTTCCAGTCCACAAGATAGTAGATGTTGCCATGCTTCTTGATATCCAGGATGTCTTTGACTTCGAAGTAGATGGAACAGTAGAAAAGCAATTTAGAACTACCGGTTTTAGCAAGGTCTTTTCAATAGTTCAAAGGGTCCCAGGAACCTAGGGGCAAATTTGAAACTGGGAAGCCTTAAGCAGATATATTTATAGGAGAGCCATACCTTATATCCTGAAGAAAAATGAGGCGGTCCCCTTCTTCTCTTGTCTGCATTCACTTTCATACGAGTCACCGCTTTGTTGATGCAGTCTGTGGTCAAACACCAAATCTTCAAGAAATCCTCAAAAGAAGAATCCACAGCTGGTACCCCAGAAGACTTAGGAACAGGAAGAGAAGTCCATAAACAACAAGAATAGAAAGGAACCAGTAGACTCACTAGAATGGTTATTATAGGAGAACTCTGCCCAAGGTAGCAATTGTACCCAGTTGTCATGTTGGGCCAAGATAAAATGCCGGAGATAGTTCTCTAATATTTGATTGACCAGCTCTACTTGACCATTGGTGTGGGGATGATATCCCGAAGTGAAGTCTAATTGAATGTCGAGCAGCCGGTAAAGAGCTCCCCAGAGAACTATGTGCAAAGGTAGGCCATGTAACTGGAATATGTGCTCTACAAACAATTTAGCAAGTTTAATGGCCGAGGGCACTCCAGATAAAGGAACAGGGTAAGCCATCTGGAACAACCGGTCCAAAACCAGATAGCTGTACATCTGGCAGAGGGTGGAAGCTCGTGACAAAATCCATGGCAATGTGTTGCCACTGGGCAACCGGAAGAGGTAACAGCAGCTTGGGTGGTTTGGTCCTTGAGACTTTGTTCTCAGCAGAGACCGTGCAGGCAGACACATAATCACAAACATCTTTTGGAACTGTGGGCCACTAGTAGTGGCGTGATAAAAGTTCTAAAGTCTTGCTGATCCCCAGATGACCGGACAGTTTGGAGTCATGCCCCCATGCTAGTATGCATATCCTTTTGGCTAGTGGCACAAAGGACATCCTGGCAAGAATGTATTTTACCTGGACAGGAGCCACAGTGATCAGATGTGCGAGCTTGACAATGTATTTGGGTTCCTCTTGATGGTCCGAGGAATCAAACAACCGGGACAGAGCGTCCACCTTGATGTTTTTGTCGGCTGAAAATTTAAATCAGAAAAGAGTGCCCATCTGGCCTGGCGAGAATTTAGAAGCTGTGCTGTTTGAAGATTAGTGATGAGCGGCATAGGCAATTTGTTTTCGCGATATTTTGCAAATTTGTTGCATAATATTCGCAATAAATTTGCAAGTTCTAGAATTCTTGATCTCCAGTCATTTTTATTTGCAATTGCGCAAATTGCCACTAATGATGCGCATATTTTTTGCACAATTCATGCAACTTCACATTTTATCAGGTCTGATTTGATATTACTGATTGGAAGTATTGTTGTGACATGACATCACAGCACTATGTCTGTAGCCTGTATGTATGGACAGCAGAGAAACAGTAATTCCTATCACACTACCTAACACCCTGCACTGGAACCTATCAGCTACACTATATAACTATCTAACCTACACTGACTATCTCCCATCAACTATCTGTATTATATATATGAGGTAACTATCTAATGTAATTGGATAAGGAATAGGATCCAGATGAAAGCACAGAGCACAGCAATGTCACTGCTCTCTCAGAACTGCAAAAAAAACAGCAGAAAATAGCTGCTGGGGAGGTTCTTATATAGTAAGGGGTAGGCAACTTTCCTATTGGTTGCTAGGGATGTTGATAACCTCTGACAAAGACATTGCAGCCTTCTCATTGGCCGACAAGAAAGGGAGGTTACTGATAAAAAAAAAATCTAGAATATTCGCGATTACGAATACATAGCACTATATTCTGCATCAGGCATCCTCAAACTGCGGCCCTCCAGCTGTTGTAAAACTACAACTCCCACAATGCCCTGCTGTAGGCTGATACCTGTAGGCTGTTCGGGCATGCTGGGAGTTGTAGTTTTGCAACAGCTGGAGGGCCGCAGTTTGAGGATGCCTGTTCTACATGTTCGTGAATTCTCGAAGTGCCAATATTCACAATAAAAATTTGCGATTAGAATATTCGTGATCAACACTATTGAAGATATGTGAGAATCTTGTGGTCGGTGAAGATGACCACTGGATGTTCGGAGAAAAACCTGCCGGAAATTCTTTGCTACAAGATTGTACCAGCTCCTATGGAAGAAGCATCCAAACTCCATGAAGGACTGTCTGGATACATCAGGGTGAAGAATAGGAGCAGAGGCAAAGGATTTTTTTTTTTAAATAGGAGCAATATTATAGTAGTTATATTCTTGTACATAGGGAGCAGTATTATAGTAGTTATATTCTTGTACATAGGAGGCAGTATTATAGTAGTTATATTCTTGTACATAGGAGCAGTATTATAGTAGTTATATTCTTGTACATAGGAGGCAGTATTATAGTAGTTATATTCTTGTACATAGGAGCAGTATTATAGTAGTTATATTCTTGTACATAGGAGGCAGTATTATAGTAGTTATATTCTTGTACATAGGAGGCAGTATTATAGTAGTTATATTCTTGTACATAGGAGCAGTATTATAGTAGTTATATTCTTGTACATAGGAGGCAGTATTATAATAGTTATATTCTTGTACATAGGAGCAGTATTATAGTAGTTATATTCCTGTACATAGGAGCAGTATTATAGTAGTTATATTCTTGTACATAGGAGCAGTATTATAGTAGTTATATTCTTGTACACAGGAGCAGTATTATAGTAGTTATATACTTGTACATAGGAGCAGTATTATAGTAGTTATATTCTTGTACATAGGAGGCAGTATTATAGTAGTTATATTCTTGTACATAGGAGCAGTATTATAGTAGCTTTATTCTTGTACATAGGAGGCAGTATTATAGTAGTTTTATTCTTGTACATAGGAGGCAGTATTATAGTAGTTTTATTCTTGTACATAGGAGGCAGTATTATAGTAGTTATATTCTTGTACTTAGGAGCAGTATTATAGTAGTTATATTCTTATACTTAGGAGCAGTATTATAGTAGGTATATTCTTGTACATAGGAGGCAATTTTTTTGTATAAAACAAACATAAATACAGAAATACTTTTTCATCATAATTCATTCAGTATAAATCAAACATGTTCATAAGAAAATAAAATGTATATTAACTGTAACTTAAAAGTACATTTTAGCTAAAGCAGGAAAAGAAAAAAATAGATAAAAAAGTAAAATAAAATAAGAAAACAAACAGTCACATCATACAATTGATCCGTCAGTCTAGATGGACATTCCTCCATAGTTTTATATTTTCCCCTGACCTCTAATTACCTGATCCACCTGAGTTCTGAGATGATGAGGGTTATAGCTGTGGTATGATGGAATAGCTCGCTATGGATAGACACTCGGGTTCTGGTTTGCCAGTGTTAATATTTCATGACAGTGATTATCAGATACATGGTCCCCCAGTCGATGTTATTCACATGAGATGTGACCCCATAAAGGATTTCTGAGTATTTTAGGGACTGTAATGATGGGATTTTTATCTTGGCGGCTATGTCATGCCAGATTTTCCGTCCACCCCAGCACTCTCAGATAAAATGAAGCATAATATCCTCCTGCTGACAACCTCAGGGACACATGCGGTCTGACACATTGAGGAATTCTAGATCCCCGCTGACAAACAGTTTTCCCTGCAATGAGAGCCAGGCAATATCACAGAGCTTAGTGGGCAGCCTCAGTCCATTGAGAAGCCTCAGACTATCCTGCAAGGTTGTGGTTGGACAGTCTGTAAGTGCTAGCTGTAAACAATAGAACGTCCTACATACTCTGGAGTATAGATCTTTCCTGATTTTACTCTCAATGAAAGACTTGTCTATACCCCATTTCTTCAGACATCTTATACCATAGTCCAGGTACTCGGGGAGGTAGTCACGAGTCAATCGGCCCCTCTTGAGACTGCCACCTGGCATCCAAGATTCTGCAAAAGGCAATATCCAATCCCTGATACTATTCACCCACAGGGGACTGTTGTTTGAGTCCAGGTCACCAAAATTACCTTTAAGCAACATGGAGTCAAAGAAAACCCTTGGATTAAACATATCCAGCCCACCCTCTCTTTTCTGTAGGTAGGTGATCCCTCTTTTTACTGGGTTCAACCTGTTCCCCCATAACAGCTGGAAGAACAGGCTAAAGAGCCTAGCCGAGAAAGATTCTGACAAAGGAAAGACGACAGAGATGTACAAGAAGACAGGGACCAGGTAAGTGTTCAACATAGTAACCCTTTCTCTATAGGTTAGCCTCCAGTTCTTCCTTCGCTAAACCTTTACATTTCCGGCATTCAACTTTTCCTCCCAATTTAGCTTGGCATTATCTTCCCTACCAAATTTAACCCCAAGGATTTTAATATGGGTGGAGGCCTTCGCAAACTGTGGCAGATCAAAATTAGGGCCAGTATTCAATGTCCAGAAAGCTTGACTCTTCTCAAGGTTGACCAGAGACCATGAGGCCTCAGAGTAACTTCTGATGGCTGCAGATAACATCTCCACCTGATGAGGTTCAGATATGACCACCGTTACATCATCTGCGTAGGCAACAACATCCAGAGGCAAGCAATGGTAGGCCAGCACCCCCTGAAAATCACACCGCTGCAGTGATCTCAGGAACGGGTCTAAGGCAAACACATACAGCTGTGGACTCGACGGGCAACCCTTTTTTTCACCCCCACCTCAACCCTGAATGTGTCACCCTGCCAACCATTGATTAGAGGAAAGCTCTCTGCCTCTCTATACAATATTTTCAGCCAATCTACAAATTGTCCCAGAATATCGTACTTTGATAAAGTGGCCCATAGATACTCATGGTCGACTCTGTCAAAGGCTTTAGGTCCAGACCTATAACATACCTCCCACACCTCCCACACCTCAGAGCTTTACATCTCTCAAACATCTCCCTTATCGAGATGACTGCTCCAGAGATGTTCCGCCCTTTTACTGTGTCAAACTGACAGCCTGCCAACAGTGCCCGGGACAAACAGACTAACCTAGAGAACCAAATTTTAGCCAAAATCTTCCTGTCGACATTCAAGAGGGCAATCGACCTCCAGTTCTTCATGTCACCAGGCTCCTTACCTTTAGACAGCAAAATTAACGAGGACACCCTCATGGATGGAGGCATCAGGTGATTTTCTAGACAATTTCTGTACACATCCACTAGGATTGGAGCTAAGAGGTCTCTGAACTTCTTATAAAATTCTGCGGTAATACCGTCTGGACTTCAGGTGTAATTTATCAATCGCCTCTTATCTCTTCCACCGTTATTTTTGCTGTTAAAGGAGAAACGTCCAAATCTCTAGTATCAGGCCCTGGAGAATTTGGTCACTTTTTCCTTATCCAAAACCTTCCTCTGAAACAAATCAGTATAATAAGATCTCACCACCCCCAGGATACCCTCCCGAGATTCTTTTAAAACACCCTGGGAGTCAGTGAGACCTGTGATCAGTTTTTTAGCCACGCGCTCCTGGCAATTCTCAAAGGGATCAGGAGCCTCTAAGGACCCATAATCCCGTTCAGCTACCAGGGAGGTGTACCTGCTGTACTGATACTGCCGTATTCCTGGACAGAGCTATCATCTAAAAGACTAGAATTCAGTTTCCATAGCCCTCTACCAAGATCTGGATGCTTTGTGGCACCCAAAAAAAAGTACATGGCCAAATGATCAGAATAAGGGACTGTATTTTCCCTTCGTTCACTGATGGCTTCACTAGGACTCACCAGAGCCAGATCTATCCTACTACTGCATCCTGCACAGGTGTAAGTGAATTTTGGACTCCTACCACCCTGTACAAAAACATCAGACAGGCCGGCCTACAGAATAATATTGCTTAGGACCTTACAGTCCCTAGTAAGGGGTCTACCACTAGGCCTGTCGCTGGTTGTAGTGGTGGAGTTAAAGTCTCCAGCCATGATAACAGGAAAAGATATGAATAAGTATGGCTTAACATCATAAAAAAACGGAGTCCTTTCGCTCACTGTCTGTGGCTCATAGATGTTAATAAGCCGGAGTCTTCTACCTCGGATGGTAATCTCTAGCAGCAGGCACCTTCCCATCGAGATGTCCGTTAATCTATGTACAATTACATCACGGTTGCTAAACAAGATAGTAATCCTGGCATAAGGCTCCACAGACATCGACCAAAAGGACGGACCAGACTGCCATTCTTGCTCTGCCTCTCATATGAGACCTAAGGTGTTTAAGCATGTCTCCTGAAAGAAAAACACATCAGCCTTGAGGTATCTCAGGTGTTCGTAGATGGCATGTCTGGTCCTTCTAGCTCTAATGCTATTCACATTACTGGTGACCCCACTTTAAGATGGAAGTCTGCCATCAAGAGAAGAAGAAGAAATATAACCCCCATCATCATAAATCAGAGTTGTCTTGCTGACTACCAGTTTCCATTTCCCATACAGACTGTGACTCGGCATGAAGTGGTCTCCTTTTTGTGGGAGGATCCCTTCCTGGGTCGTCATCACATTCCGCCATCATACGCTTCAGCTCTCTCTCTTTTTCCGCCTCTCCATCTGACTCGGACAGCACACTGTATCTGTTGGTTGTTACAGTTACATCAGCCTGTCTGTCCACTCTCATTTTACTGGGTTTTTGGACGGTGGTCCATGCACCCTCAGGCCTGAGACTGGACTCATCTTTTTTCTGTTTTTTAAGTTTATTTTCCCCAGTGGTGGGTGCTGGGGAAAGGGAAGAGACAGACACTGGATGCTCTACAGGCTGCTCCACAACCTCCATGTCCCCCTCTGTGTTAACAGCCTGTGGGTGGTCCAGCACAGTACTACTCTTGTGTGGGGTCTCTGGTACAATGACCCTGACAATAGCGCTTTCTCCTCCTGCTCCTCATCTGGGACATCCACCCCTTCCACCAAGTCCTCATCAGGGAGATCACTACAGATGTTAGGGTACTTTCACACTAGCTTTAAAGTTTTCTGGTATTGAGTTCTGTCACAGGGGCTCAATACCGGAAAAAAACTGATCAGTATTATCCTAATGCATTCCGTTCAGTATGCATTAGGATGTCTTCAGTTCAGTCACTCTTATGGTATTTGGCCAGGGAAAATTCCGTCCAAAATTCCGGACCACTTGCCATTATTTTCCTTTGAAATGCATTAATTCCGGATCCGGCACCAAGTGTTCCGGCAAAACGGAATCGGTTTTGCGGTCTGCGCATGCGCAGACCTGTAAAAATGCAATAAAAATAAATACCGGATCCGTTTTTCCTGATGACACCGGAGAGACGGATCCGGTGTTTCAATGTATTTGTTAGACGGATTCGCATCTGAATCCGTCTACAAATGCTATCCGTTTGCAGACGGATTTCCAGATCCGGCAGGCAGTTCCGGCGACGGAGCTGCCTGCCGGATCTTCACAACGCAAGTGTGAAAGTACCCTTATGACGCGCTTCAGGACAGTCTTTATGGGGGTGACCGATGTTACCGCACAGGTTACACCTTATGTTCTGGCAGGTGGCCCTCAGGCTGCACTTCAGGGCTCTGCTACCTGTTGTCAGGGACGGCTCTATAATAAGGCAGACCAAGCGTCTGCTTGAGGGCGCAGAGAAGGGGGGAACGGCGCCAGGGCATTTTAAAAAAAATACATTACTTGCCCGGCTGCCCTCCCCAGCCTGCAGGTGTGCCGTGCAGCCCCGGCCCTCACCTCCACACAGAGCGGCATACAGGCTCAGCAGCAGCACGGCATCGGCAACACAGACAGTCATGGGGTCAGGGGGGTGTGACTGCCGAGTGGCGGCAGGCAGCAGCAACTGGTGTAGACTGGGGAGCTGAGGTCTGGAGACTGGAGGCGGAGCTGTTGGTGGTGATTAACTGTGTGGACAAATGTCTGAGTAGTCTGTCTGTGCGGCCCGCAGGGAGAAATGTATGTGGCATCGGGGGATGAAATAGACATGATGGAGCAGCATTACAGTCCTCAGTATTAACCCCCTGCACATCACAGTCCTGAGCGTCCTGCTCATATACACCCTGAGGTGCTGCTACAGTGTTACCTGCAGATGTCAGTCCACAGTCCTCCTGCAGTGCACTGCCTCCTGGGACTTGTGGTGTCTGCACTGCCACTTCACTGCTGTCATCAGGAAGAGTTCACAGTTTTCGTTTTGTGTAGTACTTACTGCTGGGATCTGTAGTACCTCACCGGGGGCTGATGCAGGACTTGGCTGTTGTTGCTCAAATGTAATTTGGGTCTTACTTGGGACTGCAGGGTTTCAGACCTAGATGTTGATGTATTCTCAGAGCTCTTGTCTTTCTCAAACCTCTGCTGGTTCCTGTATGTCTCTCCCACCGGTTCCATTTTCTCCAAGACAGAATCAATCTCCTGCACATTGTCAGCAAGTTCCTTGGCCAGTGAGTCCAGCTTCTTGTCCGGTAAGGCCTGCCTCCCTGGGTTTGCAGCCTTCAGTTTGTATGTGCAGTTTATCTGTTTTTGCAGGTACAGTTTATGTTTCTTTAGTGTCTCCATTCTTCTCACCAGTGTTGGGATCTGATCAGCCAGGTGGTGCTCAGGTGATTGCTCTGGAGGCCTCTTATTGCTGCTGGGGAGTTTTGCAGGCTGTTTGTTTGCAGTACAGGTTTCTGTCTTTCCTGGCGCAAGGAGTTTTGTGGCTGCTGTGGCTGCTCTTGGGTCACAATCTCCTGATGGGCGACTGGATCCCGGATGTGTAGCAGAGACGGCACTGGTAGCACCTTAAGGTCTTCTTCCATTACTGCCTTTATCTCCTTCACAGCTTGTATGCCCCTAGACCTTCTGCGCTCAGATTCTTTCACCACACGCTGCTGCAGATTCTTTTGGATAGTTTGCTTTTCCAGAGATGTCCTCCTCTGCCTTCCTTGAGTGGAGGTGAATTGTCTAACCTCCTGCACACTCTGCATGGTTCTTACTTCTGGACTCTCCAACAGTTTGGTCTTGCACACAGGTGACCCTTCATTCACACTGGCAGGTGGTTTCACAAGGCACTTACTTCTTGCTTGTTCTGGCCTTACACTGGAACTAGTACTGCTGACATACGTCCCATACATAGAGACTTTGGGATTTACATCCCCTGACTGAGTTGTCTGGGTATTGTTTCCCAGATTTGGCCTAGAAGCCTGGGCCTTGCTTGGGGAGATTCCCGTCCCAGGGTGGTCCCTCCCTGGGCTTTCTCCAGACATCCAAAGACTCAGGAGAGCTACAGATACACAACCTCTTAGCAAGGAGGCAGTATTGTAGTAGTTATATTTTTGTACATAGGAGGCAATATTATAGTAGTTAATACGGTGTCAAAGCAAGTGGATATTAACAGTGGGGACCCAAGCGGGGCAGCCAAGGACGGATAGCGAAGGAGACAAGACCCAGCATGGGGAACAAGTAAGCAAGCATCCCTGGGTTTGACAAAAATCCCCAAAAAGTTGGCTAACCCCCTTATTGAGAGGCACTCTGATATAGCACTCTGGGCAAAAAAACTGCTGACATATTTCTGGTCCTTGACAAAGTCAAACAGAAGCGCGACTGTGGAAAGCTTCCGAAAAGGATATCAGCTATATATGAAAGCACCTGTTTCTAGACAAGTTCAAGAAGAATTACCCTGATTCTCTGCAATGCCAGCATCTCATCCTCTACAAATCCATACCGCCATTTCTTGATATCAATAAGGTTTCCTGAACTTTATAACACTGTTGGTAAAATGTAGATCCACATATAATCACCTGCAAGGGCATAAGCAAACAAGGCTAAATCAATGTTATTTGAAGTCATGCCTGTAAAATACCCGTCAGACTCGTTCATCGAGGTACAGCAGCCAGGCATTATTACACATTCCTGGCACGTGATATTATTGGTTGTACTAATGAGCCACAGACCATAAAGGGGGAAGAAAACACGGCACAATTAGTAAAGAAGCATTTCTAGGCAGTTATAGAAATGAAGGTAACACAGTACCCTACATTGATCCAGAGACATTGATCCTACATTGATCCAGAGTATCTGATGGCAATTGTGCCAAACTGATATACCATATTTTTCGCTCTATAAGATGCACCTAAGTTTTAGAGGAGGAAAATAAGAAAAAATAATATTTTTCATTAGACCTCAGATCCGACCTCCAGTGTTATTCAGAACTGAGCTCAGTACCCCAACTAGACCCCTAATGTTATTAAGACCCCCATTCAGACCTCAGCTCAGACCCTCAATGCTCATAAGGCCCTCAATCAGACACAATGTCAATAAGAGGCACCATTCAGACCTAAGATCAGAGCCCCAATGTGAATGACCTTCATTCAGACCTTCATGCTTAGAGCAGGCAAAAAAGGAAACAAATTCAACTTGCCTCTCCTGCTCCGGACATCGCCGCCGCTCCTGGCATCCAATGCTCTTCCTTGTTCTTCCTGCCACGCTGTGCTGTGACCCGACACACACAGCATGAAGTCACAGACATCCTCACGCTTTGCACAGTCACAGCAGAGCAAGGGGCTGAGGCAGACCAGAAAGCAGTGAGTACATGCAGTGGCCGGGTTTGGGGTGGCCCCAACGCTACGCTGGGTCCCCCGGACACCGCTGAGGTGTCACCACGTGTTGCTGCTCTCTGGAATGGAAAATAAGGCGTGGTGCGCCTCAATGGGAAATAAGTCCAGAGAGTCAGGGTCTGCAATAAACCAGTGTGCTTCTTTACTGGATGCCTTCTTTACTAGAGGCCTGAGCAAACTGTCAGTCTCTCTCTTCAGAAGGCTGGTACCCTGGAAAAAGGCCCACAGTCTGTGGTTCAGTAGTCTGGGTGGCTCCTTGGTAACAGAGATGGTGACCCATGGTCTGTGGCTCAGCATCCCCATCTCAGCGTCTTCTTCCAACCACTCATGCAGACTCATGCATTCTTCCCCTCAGAGCGATGGTCCCTAACTGCAGAATACCAGGGGCTCTTACTGTTCTCCTTATATACCATTTCTAGCTAGACTAGAACATTCTAGTGGGAGGGATGAAGTGGAGAAACTCAGCACAAACAAATACATTGTAACACTTTCCATCTCTCATAGACTTACCGTATTGTTTGCCCTATAAGAAGCATTTTTCCCCTCAAAAAGTTGGGGAAAATGTCCCTGCGTCTTATGGGGCGAATACTAATGAGCGCTTCAATTATGGAAGTGCTCATTAGTACTGGAGGACCGGGAAGCGGTGAAGGCTCTGCTTCCTGGTTCTCGTTTGTCGACTGTGCTGTGGCTGCGCACAGCGTGATGACGCTCTGTGACCTCATGCTGTGCGCACCGCTTCACAGCACAGCTGGCAGCAGGAGGAAAAAAATCGCTGGCTGTGAGGAGTGGAGGCATCCGGACCAGGAGAGGTAAGGTTTTATTTTATTTTATATGCCCTGTGGTTGGGGAGCTGACATGAGAGGCAATGGGGGCTGATTAGAGACATGGGGCTCTTATCTGAGGTCTGATTAGGGGTCATTCACATTGGGGTCTGAGCTGAGGTCTGATTGGGGGTCTGATCTAAGATCTTATTGGGGTCTTATTAACAATGGGGGTCTGATCGGGGCTGTCAGCTATGGTCTAATTAACATTGGGGGTCTGATTGGTGGTCTGACCTGAGGTTTAATGAAAATATTTTTTTCTAATTGTCCTCCTCTAAAACCTAGGTGCGTCTTATGGGCAGGTGCATCTTATAGGGTGAAAAATACGGTACATTAGAGCTTCAATGAAACCCAGTGGCAATAGCACAGCAGTTTTTCCAGACAAAAACAAGTTTCCATACATAACAACAGAGCTAAACACAGGCTAAACACAGACATTCAAAAGGTCTAGTTTTGGTGGTAAACAACTAGGTGATTTTCCTAGTCTATGACGGAAAGTCATGGTTTTATTAAAGACACGGAGGCGAGTATTGCTATCTCCTTCTTTACTGTCCACCAATAGCAGCAAAGAAATTTTTTTACATCACATAACGTAACCATAGTAACATCACCCTCCCCTCACAGTCCATATAACTGACGGCTCCTCCTCTCAATCCTCCTCTTTCTTTACGAGCCTGACACCATGACCGGAACCACCGAACACGAAACCGGAACCTGGAAACGGGAAACGACCAGCACGGAACCACCGGAACATCCCAACGAAAACCAGCAACCCGGATCACCGGATCTTCTTATCAACGAAAGCCAACATGGCTATAACTGGAACAGGGCAATGGAGACCCGAAGCGAATCAACTTCCTCCTGAAAGCAATAGACAGGTTAAGTAATGGGCAGAACAAAACATCGCAAGTCAAACGCGATCCTGCCAGAATCAACATCTTAAGTCGACATAGCCGACACATAATGCAAAACAGACTGAAAACTGCAAAAATACATCGTAAGGGAGGGAACCCCAGGGCGGGCAATACTCGCCTCCGTGTCTTTAATAAAACCATGACTTTCCGTCATAGACTAGGAAAATCACCTAGTTTTACAGCAAGACACGGAGGCTCCTATTGCTAAGTTTAAAGTTGAGCAATAACAGCAGAAAACAAATGTGGAGGCGGCCTAAAATAATACTCCCTGAATGTGGACGCCGAAGACCAGTCCGCCAGACGTAGGATATCCTCCAACCGAGCACCCGAAACAGCCAAAGCGGTAGCCGATGCGCCTCTAGCGGAATGAGCAGTAAATATGGAAGTATCAATTCCTGCTAACGACATAACCCACTTCATCCAGCGCGCCAAAGTAGGGCTGGACACAGGACCAAACGGATGCCGAATCGACAAGAAAAGCTGAGGAACCGAAGACGACCGGTAAGCACGCGTCCGGGACTCATACTCCTTCAAACAAGCCACCGGGCAAAGAGCCGGCGAAGAAGGAAAAGACGGATAAGACACCGACCTAATGTTGGTCTTCGTACGTCTGGAGATATTGAAGGTGACCCCCTCCGGAGTAAAGGACCTGGCGTTGTGATCAAGCGCTCGAACATCGGAGACCCGCTTGCAGGAAATAAGGCAAAAAAGAACCAATAACTTGGCCGACAACTGCCTCAAGGTGAGATCAGGGTTACCAGGCCAGTTGGACAAAAAGACGACAGACACGTCCCAGGTCGTGGTGAAGCGAGGCCGGGGAGGACGAGACATGCGGGAACCGCGAAGCAAACGGCACACAGAAGGATGCTGTCCCGCAGGGACGCCCTCAAAACCCTGATGCGTGGACGAAATCGCGGACCTGAACAAATTAATCGTCCGATAGGCCTTCCCCGCCTCGAAAAGAGAAGTAAGAAAGTCCAAAAGATGAATCACAGGGGCCGAAACGGGATCCAAGTCCCGTTCCACGCACCAAACAGCCCAAGATCGCCAGGCTGCCCGATAAGATTTTCTGGTGCCGGGAGCCCACGCGTTGTCCAAAAGGCGTCTAGTTGCCTCAGAAATATCGACGACCTCTCCGGGCGTCCTGAGATCCGGCATGCCACCAGGCGCAGGGATCCGTCCGACAGAAGAGGGTGGTGAAAACCCTGAGGGTCCTGGAGGAGATCTGCTCGAGTCGGAAGAAGAAGAGGAACATCGATCAGGAGACCCAGGAGAGACGGGAACCAAGCCTGAGTCCCCCAAAAGGGGACCACCACCACCAACTCGGCCAGCTGACGACGCACCTGCAACAGCATCCTCGGGATCATCGCGAACGGGGGGGAACGCGTACATCAGGAACCCGGACCAGGATTGGAGAAACGCGTCCACTGCCTCCGCCGCCAGATCCGGACGCCAGCTGAAAAAACGCGGGAGTTGGGTATTGAGGCGCGAGGCAAACAGGTCGATCCCAAACGGACCCCAGTATCCGGACAACGCGGAGAAGGTCTCTGGCGCCAGCATCCAATCGCTGCTGTCCTTCAGGTAGCGAGAGCCCCAATCGGCTCGGCTGTTGTGAAGGCCAGGGAGATATTCCGCCTGAACCATGACCTCCCGGGAGAGACAAAACGACCAGAAGTCCTTCGCCAACCGGGCCAAAGTCGCCGAGCGTGTTCCTCCCAATCGGTTGATGTATCGCACGGCAGAGACATTGTCCATCCGTAAACGAATGCACGCGTGAGCCATACCACTGGTGAAACTCTGAATGGCAAACGAACCGGCCAGGAGCTCCAACGCGTTGATATGCAGCCGAGTCTCGTCCACAGACCACCGACCGCCTGTGGAGATTCCATTGCAGTGGGCCCCCCAGCCGTGGAGACTGGCGTCCGACTCGATCGTGAGTTCGGGCTGGAGACCGAAAATCGCCCTGCCGTTCCACGCCCGCAGGTTGTCGATCCACCACACAAGCTCCTCCCTTGATTCTGGGTCCAGGATCAGAGTGTCTGCGAAGGAAGCGCCAGCGCGGAGGTGCGCAATCTTCAATCGTTGAAGAGCCCTGTAATGAAGAGGGGCCGGAAACACCGCTTGGATCGAGGAGGCAAGGAGGCCGATGATCCTGGCCAAATGGCGGAGGGATAATTGCGGCATGGCGAGGGCACGTCTGAGTTCCTTGCGAATGGAGACTAACTTCGACGTGGGTAGAGAGAGGGAGGTAAGTACGGAGTCCACTGTAAAGCCCAAGAACTCCATCCTCTGAGACGGGGTCAAACACGATTTCTCGTGGTTGATCAGGAACCCAAGACGGGAGAGCAGGTCCGTCGTCCAGCGCAGGTGGACCAGTAAGGTCGGGGCCGATTGATGCATGAGAAGCATGTCGTCCAGGTAGATTATGAGGCGGACCCCGCGACTGCGGAGCCATGCCACTACCGGACGCATCAACTTCGTAAAACACCACGGGGCCGAGGATAGGCCAAACGGGAGACACGTGAATCGCCAGATCTCCCCGTTCCACAGGAAACGCAGTAAGTCCCTGGAGGGAGCGGCAATAGGAACCGTCAAGTAAGCGTCCTTGAGGTCCAGTTTCACAAACCAGTCGCCCGGCAGGAGCAGATCCCGAAGTAGATGGATGCCCTCCATCTTGAAGTGGCGATATCGGACAATCGCATTCAGAGCCCGCAGGTTGATGACCGGGCGCATCTGACCCCCCTTCTTCTGGACCAAGAACATGGAGCTGAGCACCCCCCGTGAGCCCCGCGGGGTCCTTTCGATGGCCTGCTTGTGGTAGAGGGAAAGGAGCTCCAGATCCACCTGTGCGGTGCCGGGGTGGGAGAAAAGGGAGGTGGGAGGTGGGGCAATGAGGTCTGGAGAGCCCACCAGTTCCACGTGGAAACCTTCCACCGTGGACAACACCCAAGGGTCGGACGTTATCTCCGCCCAAGCGGGGGAAAAACGACGGAGTCTGCCCCCTATGCAATGATCCAAAGAATCCCCCGAGGGGGGAGGACTTACCGTAAGGGCGTCGCGAAGATTGATTTCCTCTATAGGATCTGCCACGCCACTGTCCACCTCTGGCCGGGAAGAAGGGGGGTGGGAACTTCTGTTCCTGAAATGCGGGACGTTGATGGTAGGAGCCTCTGCTCGCGTTACGGGCTTGGAAATTGGAACGGCCGGACAGACGGCCCCTAGAACTGCCGGCCCTGGCGGAGACCCGTCCCTGAAACACTCTCCTAATGGAGGACTGGGCCTTATCTAGGGCCGTAAAAGCACCTACGAAGCGGCTCAGATCCTTAATAAAGGAGTCGCCGAACAGATGACCCTGGGCGTCTGCGCCGGACTCCGTAAGAGCCAGGTTGGCCAATTTGGGATCCACCTTAAAAAGGATGGCCTTGCGTCTCTCTATTGATAGAGATGTGTTGGTATTCCCAGCGATGCAGATCGCACGCTGAACCCAGCCCCTCATCTCTTCCGGGTCAATCTGGGACCCATCCGACCTGGCGTTCTCCGCCAATTCAAACAACTTGGCCAGGGGACCAAAGATATCCAGGAGCTTATCCTGACAGCTACGGAGAGCTGAGTCCAGACCCTTGCGGGGGTTCCAGCCCGACTTGGCCAGAAATTGGGTGACTTTGGGGTCAACCACGGGTGTGTCACACACCTTGTTAGGCACGATAGGCCTGGGGCATTCAGCCTTCATCTTATTGCGCGCCTCCTTACTAAGGAGGCGGCGGACCCAATACTCCAGATATTTTCCTACATGATCTGCAGGAAGCCACTCCGCCGATCTGGAATGGTGGAGGGCGTCAGGGTCAAACATGGGTTCTCCCAACGGGTCAATAAGGGAACATGCAGGAACGGCTACAGAAGAGACCCCCTTCACTTGGGAAGTAGAAGGGGTGGGGCAAGGGGCGTTACTGGGCCCCGAATGAGCCTCTTCCTCTGAACCTGCACTAGCTCCAGCAAATGCCTCCTCATCTGACCCAAGCTCGGCGTCAGAATCACTCATTAATTGCGCTCTAGCGCATTTCCAAGACCGCGCCCGTTCTGCCTGGCGTGGAAAGGCTCTTTTGCGCGATCTATGCGCGCGTTCATGGGTGGCCGGAGGCGCACCAGTCAATTGGTCCTGTGGCACAGGAGGATTCACAGTAGGAGGTTGCTGAGCTAAAGAGGCCGCAGGCTGCACAGGCCCTGAAGTAGGGCAGCTAGCCAGTGCCTGTGCTATCGTCTGGGACAGCACAGAGGACATTGAATCCATCGCAGCAGCAATTGCGGCAGAGACAGAGCGCTGCAGCGCTACTGCCTGGGACTCATCCCTATCCTGAATCTCCCTCACAGGGGAGGAAGGAGCTGCGGTCTCAGGGGTAGGATCTGAGAGCGGCATGGTATGGAGCTAATAAGAGGTATGCCTAGGGAAAAGCAACACTAAGTAGACTAAGGTCTGGGAGGGAGCAGGGGCAAAGCGGAGAGAGAAGCAAACCTAATAGGCCGACAGGGGAGCGAAGGTAAATCGGGTTAGTCACCCGGTACAGCAGAGATCCAGGACGATGCGACCGCACAGCCGAACGGAAGCAGAGAACTAAAATGGCCGCCAAAGTCTCACGAGACCCGGCTGGAAGCGCAGGAGAAAATCCAAGATGGCCGCCGAAATCCCGCGAGAACAAGCGGGAGGCGGCCGAAAAGGAGCACCAAGATGGCCGCCGAGATCTCGCGAGATCTCGCGGCCATAGAGAAGACGGTAGCGCGGGAAACGATGCGCCCGAAGAGGTAAACATCCACTGAAAGGGGGACAGAGGGAGAACCGGAGACACCGCAAGCGGCACAAAAGAGGGGGGGGGGACAAAAGGATCAATCCATAAACGATAAATAAGATAAATACCCCCAGCAATGAAAACGGCCCCAGGGTAAGAAACCCCCAAGAGGCCACAACACAATAACTGCACTGGGAACGTGCAGAGAATCCCAAAAACGCTAAAATAAGCCAAAACTACAGAACAGGCATAATCAGATTAAACATAAATGAGCTGCCATAAAAAACATGTACTTATCTTGGTGGCAGCAGCAAAGAAAGAGGAGGATTGAGAGGAGGAGCCGTCTGTTATATGGACTGTGAGGGGAGGGTGATGTTACTATGGTTACGTTATGTGATGTAAAAAATTTTCTTTGCTGCTATTGGTGGACAGTAAAGAAGGAGATAGCAATAGGAGCCTCCGTGTCTTGCTGTAAAACTCTGGGTTTTTCCCTCCAAAACATGATCTTCTTTAAACCTTATATGGCAGCAGTGGAAAATTGCCAGATTCTTATTCAAAGTCCCAAAAGTCTCTCAGTATTCATTAACCCTTTCCACAGAGCCACACACAAATACAGTGCAAATGAACAGGATATATATAACAACATATCAAATTCAGTTACATGATATTGATCAGTGCAACTTACACGTAACACTTTTAAGTGAAGTAAAGTAAGAAGTTTATAACTTTGCATAGGGGAAACAGGGGCCGATGTTCACAAATGTCCAGACTTCACAATACCCCTGCTTCAGAGCATAGGGAGCGCTGCATTCACTGCTCCCAGGTCCTATTGTACTGACATTTTCCCCCCACTTTGGACAAAAAAATACAGTAAATGGCAGTAACATACTAAACAAACTTATCTTTCTTATGACACGTGTGCTGAGAAAAATAGTGGTAGTTCATTATAAATTCATTGCAACCAGGTGCAGGACAAGGAGGATAAGTAGGCAGCTTACTAGGGTGCTATTGGTGGAAGGGGGCACAATTGCTTTTAAAGGTGTTTGCATTTCAGTGCTGTAAAAGTAGTTGGTATATTCTTGTACATTTTTGGCAATATTATAGTGGTTATATTCTTGTACATAGGAGCAGTATTATAGTAGTTATATACTTATACATAGGAGACAGTATTATAGTAGTTATATTCTTGTACATAGGAGCAGTATTATAGCAGTTATATTCTTGTACATAGGAGGCAGTATTATAGTAGTTATATTCTTGTACATAGGTGCAGTATTATAGTAGTTATATTCTTGTACATAGTAGGCAGTATTATAGTAGTTATATTCTTGTTTATAGGAGCAGTATTATAGTAGTTATATTCCTGTACATAGGGGCAGTATTATAGTAGTTATATTCTTGTACATAGGAGGCAGTATTATTATAGTAGTTATATTCTTGCACATAGGAGCAGTATTATAGTAGTTATATTTTTGTACATAGGAGCAGTATTATAGTAGTTATATTCTTGTACATAGGAGGCAGTATTATAGTAGTTATATTCTTGTACATAGGAGCAGTATTATAGTAGTTATATTCTTGTCCATGGGATGTATTATTATTGTACTGTAATTAAATTCTGATCGTCTTTGAACTCTTGTTCTCTAGAATGAACTGAAATCTTAATTAATGAGTGGCTGTGATGCCAGTTTTGTTTTTAATATAAGCAGGTCATTAGTGATTAATATGGTAGTCTATATATTATAGCCATCTGGATACAGTGATTGATATTACAGTATATGTTGTGCATGGTGTTTTCATATCTGTTACTTCTGATATGGAGCGATTCCTTTGTACAACTTGTGGGTAAATTATTGCTAAGTAATTACAGTATAAAGAAGTTTCGGAGTGTGAAGGTCGGAGGCGGCTCTTTGTACCTGAGCCAGGGACAGTCTGTTCAGATACAATCCTAAGCACCTTGTCTTCTATGTACAGACACAAAACATCCAAACCCCTAAAAAAACATGCTGTACTTAAAGGGCATTTTCACTGAAAATAGAATCACAGTCCTTGATTTCACCTCCCGTCTTGGCACATTCTGTGCTTACATTTCTTATCTGTTTCCTGGAAAGTTGGGTTACTACTAATATATCCTCACCATGGTTGCCAACCGTCCAGAAATTTCTGGACATTCCGTAAAAACAGGTGACTTTTTTTTCCTGTGTCCGTGAAAAAAAATTGTCGTGTCCATAATTTTTTTTCAGGCTGGTGTTAGTTGACTAGATTATTTTGGTGGCAATTATCATTTTACAGCTCACAGTAAATGCTGGTAATGAGTTCTTATCAGTATACTGAGCTATAGACATGCGTGACTTATAATATTTATCATCCATTATGGTTTTCCAATTTGTCTGTAAAAAATGTTGGCTGTCTGCGATTTTTGGGATAAGTTGTCCAGAAAAAAGAAAATTTCTGGTTGGCAACCCTGATCCTCACCCACAGCTATCACATTGATTATGGCCCAGCATTTCCAGATTACTTATATATAATCTGCAGTAGTAATTCCCACTGTACACACTTTGCTCACTTGCCATTCTGGACTATAGGCAAGCAGAGTGGCCAGCTGTAAAGATATAGGTGGTCATATATTTCACAGCACACAGCAGTGTCTCCAGTCTGGCTGAGGTATGAATGCAGCCAAGTGATTGATAATGTCCACATGGTTTTTGCAAGCAATTAACAGTTCTAGACAGCTTCAAATTTTCCACGCAGCAGCCACTGGTGGAGACTTGTGGTATTACAAGAACCCATGAGCAAACGAATGTCCTAACACGTAATATCAATAATAATCTTTATTTATATATAGCACCACCATATTCCGCAGCGCTTTACAGTTCAGATGGTTCATGTACAAATCAAAATACATCACAAAATTGCAGGGTAATAATTAAAACACCAGCTCGCAAGAGCTTACAATCTAAGAAAATGGGGGTGACTCAAAAGGTAAAGTTTATTGACTTACAAAGCGGTCCAGCCTCCTGTATACTAGATAGGGTTTTGCAGGCCGAGCTGCATTGGGTGTGGGGATTACTGTCAGAAGATGGGGTTCAGTTCTGAATAAGGGTTGGGGGAGGTGCGGGGATTCAGTTTAGGTAGCCTGATAAGGCTACTTTCACACTTGCGCTGTTGTTTTCCAGTACTGAGGATCTCAATACCGGAAAAAAAACGTTTCCATTTAGTCCTCATGCATTCTGAATGGAAATAGATCTGATCAGGATGCATTCGGTTCCTTCAGCATTTTTGTTTTGTGACCGAAAACAAAACCGTTGCAAGCTGTAGTTTTGTGTCCGGTCATAAAAACGAAAATAAATAAATAAAAAAAAAAAACGGATCTGACACTGAAAACAATGTAAGTCAATGGTGATGGATCCATTTTTTTGGGGGCTTTAAAAACTCGATCCGTCGCCTTTTGACTTTTAATGTATTTAGTGACGGATCAGTTTTTCTTCCGTTTTGATTTCACACTACCGCATCCTATGGATGGATGCATCCTGATGTGCAAAAGCAAAATGGATCTGTTTAATTCCAGTATTGAGATCCTCTGCCGGATCTCAATACTGGAGATAACAACGCAAGTGTTAAAGTAGCCTAAGGCCCCTTTCACACGAACGAGTTTTCCACACGGGTGCAATCCGTGACGTGAACGCATAGCACCCGCACTGAATCCTGACCCATTAATTTCAATAGGTCTGTGTACATGAGCGTTGTTTTTCACGCATCAGTTCTGCATTGTGTGAAAATCGCAGCATGTTCTATATTCTCAGTTTTTCACGCAACCCTGGCCCCATAGAAGTGAATGGGGCTTCAGTGAAAAAAGCATTGCATCCGCAAGCAGGTGCGGATGCGATGCGTTTTTCACTGATGGTTGCTAGGAGATGTGGTTTGTAAGCCTTCAGTTTTTTATCACACGCGTGTAAAAACACATCAAAACGCTTTTCACCCGCGCGGAAAAAACTGAACAACTGAACACAATCGCAGACAAAACTGACTGAACTTGCTTACAAAATGGTGCGAGTTTCACTGAACTGAAGTAGGGTGGTAGATGGAAATGAGGGAGGAGATGTATGGAGGTGCAGCACTGTGGAGAGCACGAGTAGGGTGGTAGATGGAGATGAGGGAGGAGATGTATGGAGGGGCAGCACTGTGGAGAGCACGAGTAGGGTGGTAGATGGAGATGAGGGAGGAGATGTATGGAGGGGCAGCACTGTGGAGAGCACAAGTAGGGTGGTAGATGGAGATGTATGGAGGTGCAGCACTGTGGAGAGCACGAGTAGGGTGGTAGATGGAGATGTATGGAGGTGCAGCACTGTGGAGAGCACGAGTAGGGTGGTAGATGGAAATGAGGGAGGAGATGTATGGAGGTGCAGCACTGTGGAGAGCACGAGTAGGGTGGTAGATGGAGATGAGGGAGGAGATGTATGGAGGGGCAGAACTGTGGAAGGCATGAGTAGGGTGGTAGATGGAAATGAGGGAGGAGATGTATGGAGGTGCAGCACTGTGGAGAGCACGAGTAGGGTGGTAGATGGAGATGAGGGAGGAGATGTATGGAGGGGCAGCACTGTGGAGAGCACGAGTAGGGTGGTAGATGGAGATGTATGGAGGTGCAGCACTGTGGAGAGCACGAGTAGGGTGGTAGATGGAGATGAGGGAGGAGATGTATGGAGGGGCAGAACTGTGGAAGGCATGAGTAGGGTGGTAGATGGAAATGAGGGAGGAGATGTATGGAGGTGCAGCACTGTGGAGAGCACGAGTAGGGTGGTAGATGGAGATGAGGGAGGAGATGTATGGAGGGGCAGCACTGTGGAGAGCACGAGTAGGGTGGTAGATGGAGATGTATGGAGGTGCAGCACTGTGGAGAGCACGAGTAGGGTGGTAGATGGAGATGAGGGAGGAGATGTATGGAGGGGCAGCACTGTGGAGAGCACGAGTAGGGTGGTAGATGGAGATGTATGGAGGTGCAGCACTGTGGAGAGCATGAGTAGGGTGGTAGATGGAAATGAGGGAGGAGATGTATGGAGGTGCAGCACTGTGGAAGGCTTTGAGAAGTATGAACTGTATTCTGTGGTGGATGGGCAACCAGTGAATTGACTGGCACAGGGTGGATGCATCAGTGTAGCGGGTGGAGAGATAGATGAGCCTGGCTGCAGCATTTAGGACAGACTCAAGGGAGTGAGTTTAGTGAGGGGAAGACTGATTAGTAATTAGTTACGATAGTCAAGACAAGAATGAATCAAAGCAACAAGAGGGGTTTTGGCAATTTCCACTGTGAGAAAAGGATGGATTCTGGTGATGTTCTTGAGGTGCAAGTGACAGAATAAGGAAAGATCTGAGTCAAACATAACTCCATGATAGTGTAAAGATAGGGTAGGTAGATAGGGTAAAGACAAGAATTTCAGTTTTTGAAAGATTCAGTTTGAGATAGAGAGAGGACATGATGTTAGAGGCAGCTGTCTGACAATTACTGGTGTTTTTTTTTTTTTTTAGCAATGCAGGGGTGATATCAGGTGATGAGGTGTATAGTTGTATGCCATCAGCATTGAGATGGTACTGAAAACCAAATCTACTGATAGTCTATCTGTTAGGGGCTGTGTAGAAAGAGGACCTAAAATTTAACCCTGAGGAACCCCAACATCAAGAGGAAGAGAAGAAGTAGATACAGCAAATGATACACTAAAGGAGTAGCCAGAGAAATAGGAAGAGAACCTGGAGAGAGCAGTGTCCTTAAGGCCATTTGAGTGGAGCATGGTGAGAATAAGTTAATGGTCTACCATATCAAATGATGCAGAAAGAGACAGAAGAATTAGTAGAGAATAGTTGCCATTTTTTTTTTTTTGCCGTCAGGAGATTGTTAGACACTTTGGTAAGGGCAGTTTCTGTAGATTGGAGGGGCAAAATCCAGATTTGTAAGGAGTCAAGATCAAGAAGAGAGTTTGCAGAAAGATAGCTTATTAAAGGGACACTGTCACCTGGATTTCACTTACTGAGCTATTAACATCACCACATAAGTCTCTACGATTGATATTAAAATATACTAGTATTACTGCCCTGTGTCTTTCCATTTGTCTAGAAAATAGCTTTTAATCATATGTTAATTACCTCGATAAGTAGCCCAAGGGGCTGTCCCTCCGGCCATTGGAGCCCAGCCACGCCCATTATCTTGGAGCCCAGCACCGCCCCACTTCTAATTTATTCACTGCTTATCGCCGACGTAATGTGTTTGTTGCACCAGAAATTTTGCGCATTTCCCGATCGAGCGAAGCAGCCGGAGGGACAGCCCCTTGGGCTCCTTATCGAGGTAATTAACATATGATTAAAAGCGCTTTTATAGACAAATGAAAAGACAAAGGGCAGTAATAAAAGTATATTTTAATGTAAATCGTGGAGACTGATATGGTGATGTTACTGGCTCAGTAAGTGAAATCCAGGTGACAGTGTCCCTTTAAGCAACAGTAGACGAGACCTTCCAAGAGTTGAAGAAGAAATTAGAAACAGATCAGTAGTTAGCAGTACAAGTTGGGTCAAGACATTTTTTAGTAGTGGGTTTATAAAAGATTGTTTGAAAGAGGACGGAAAGATACCAGGAGAGAGAGAGGTTAAATATTGTAGTTAGGCAAGTAATGACAGCCAGGGAGAGGGACTGAAGAAGGTGTGAGGGAATAGGATCACTGCTGCAGGTCATGGGTTGAGAAGAAGAGAGAAGTCTGGAGACTTCTTACCATTCTAGGGTCAAATGAGGAAAGAGAACATGAGGAAGTGTGGGAAGGGGGATGACTGAAGCTGGTTGGGGACTGAGAGATTATTTCCTGCTGGATGTTACCAATCTTATTTCTGGTCTTCAGCACAGAGGTCGGTGATGGACAAGTGCCCGTTGAAAGTATCAAAGTAATTTTGAGTTCTTTGAGAGGAGATAAGAGAGGTGAAGTAGTTCTGTTTGGCAATGTGGAGGGAACAAATCGCTAAATAAAGTGGCCTAACTGGGAGGAAATGCTCAGAACCCCATATACTGTGGCATATTTATAACCAGGGGAGCAAAACCTCCACATGTGATCCGCTGCAAACGGCAATCCCCAGCAATTAATGCATACAATGGAGGATGCCGGCAGCGGACCACATGTGCCACAAAAAAATCCTACACAATATGGAATAAAGTGTAGATTAGACCATGAAAATAAATAAATCACTGCAAAAGGTGCACTACAATATATGCAAATGAAAATACAAGGCTAATCCCTCACGCTAGATGTTAAAATTTGATTTTAGCCAATATATTCTGTTCAAGAACATATCGGAGCCCGCGCACCCTGTCAACGTATCTCAGTTGGCACGGGACCTACCGCTAAACCTACCGATAGTGTGCGAACACTGTCTGATAGGTGTTAAGATCCGACTTACAGCCACACTTCCACAAACCTCACAGGGGAGATTACAAATACAATGGGAGGAGGGAGGAGGCTGTGAGCCCCACCTATAACAGGCTAGTGTGACACAGGCTACCAGGTGCACCAGAATGTTATCAAAGATAAAGAATGGCACATTCCATACATATAGAAACAAATCACTGAATAAAGTGGCCTAACCGGGAGGAAATGCTCAGAACCCCAAATACTGTAGCGTATTAAAACCCGGGTGTCACGGATGTAGTAGGGGAGAACACCAAAAGACAACAAGAAGGAAGGTAAAAGACACTAGGCCTCACCGCTAGGGAAGGAAAAGGGTCACCACCTATAAAACCCTGCTCCTGGCCCTAACTCTTATCCGTATGGGCACCTCTCAATGGTAGAGATGTCCATACACAGGAACCTAGAAAACCCTGGTGGCCCTCGGATGCCCTAATGGTAATGACAGGGCAGAGGCGACCCGCTCCTTCCCTGGTGAAGGAACCAGCATCTCGATGATGTGCCACAAAAAAATCCTACACAAAATGGAATAAAGTGTGGATTACACCATGAAAATAAATAAATCACTGCAAAAGGTGCACTACAATATATGTAAATTAAAATACAAGGCTAAACCCTCATGCTAGATGTTAAAATGAGATTTTAGCCAATATATTCCGTTCAAGAATATATCGGAGCCCGCGCACCCCGTGGAGGGCTAAGTTGTAGATTTTGAGCATACATTTATAATGGAGGAAATCTGCAGGTTATAGATAGCGAGTTCTCCAAAGTAATAGCATTTTTAACACTAATCCTCTGCTCTGGCTAAAAGGCCTCCATATATCCCAATTAACCATTTTAACCACTTACCTCAAATGGACATACTGTACATATACTACTGTTTAAAGGTTTAAGGTACCTCTAACAGAAGTGTTAAAAGTTTTTTTTTATCAATTAACAAAATGCAAAGGTAATGAACAAAATAGAAATCTAAATCCAATCTAAATCTAAATCCAATCAATATTTAGTGTGACCACTCTTTGCCTTCGGCATCAGTTCTTCCACGGTAGATACACGTGCACAGTTTTTGAGGGAACAGCAGGGAGGTTGTTAATCACAGATCTTCTGTGGATGTAGGCTTGCTCAGATCCTTCTGTCTCTTCATGTAATCATAGACAGACATTGAGATTAGGGCTCTGTGGGGACCATCTCATCACTTCCAGGACTCCTAGTTCTTATTTACATTGAAGGTAGTTCTTAATGACATTGGCTGTATGTTTAAGGTCGTTGTCCTGCTGCAGAATAATTCTTGAGCCAATCAGACAACTCCCTGATGGTATTACATGATGGATAAGTATCTCTGTGCATTTCTCTGGATTGAGGACACCATTAAAGGGGTTGTCCGGGATCAATTTTTTTTTATTAAAACCAGTTAAATTAAATTAATAGCGGTTTGAAGGTCCCCCCAGATGTTTTTAGGTATTTTTACACTTCAGCAGGGCTCCTACAGTCCCCCACTGATTGTTTACCTTTCTGTTTATGTGTGCGGTAACTTCCTGCCTCAATGCTTTCTGGGTCCCAGCGCAGCTAAACGCCTCCTTCCTTACTAAGAATGCGCCCTGCTCGGCGAGGGGCGTGGCTTAGCGCCGTGGGGGCGTGGCTTCGTGCTTCTGTTGCCGCATAGTTACTGCCCCTCCATGCGCTTGGAATAATTAGAGGCTGACGGTGACGTCACTGGGCTCCTTGTGAAGCGGAAGGAGAGGCTTCGCTATGCAGAAAGGGACCCGGTACGTCACTGACGGTGATAGAAACTGCACTTCCGGCTGAAAATTTGGGAAGTGAAAAAGGGCCATCAGAAATGTCTGGTAAGGGAAGGACAGGCATGAATGTAATATTTAGGGGACCATTGTACATGTAGACCCATGTCCCCAATCCCGGACAACCCCTTTAATCCTGATCAAATCCTCAACTTTATTTGCTGATATGCAGCTCCCAACGAACCTCCATCAAGCTTTAATGTTGCCTACAGACACTCATTAGTGTACTGCTCTCCAGCCTTCTGTTACAGCCAAATATTTCACATTCCAACTCATTAGTCCAGAGTACCGGCTGCCGTTTTTATGCACCCCAGTTCCTAAGTTTTTTCCTTAGTTGAGTCACTTGGAATTATTTCATTGTCGAACGTATGGCTTTTTGGCCACAGTCCTTCCATGAAGACCACTTCTGCCCAGACATCTCCAGGCAGTAGATCGGTGTACCTGGGTTCCACTGGTTTTTGACATTTCTGAGCTGATGGAATTGCTGGGCTGCTTCCGATTTGGTCAGGATGAATGCTGTCCTCAATGCTGAGAAATACAGTCATCATGCAAGACCAGGCATCTGATGGGCTTCAGATTTATTCTACAGCAGGACAATGACCACAGACATGCAGCCAATGTCATTAAGAACTATCTTCAGTGTAAAGAAGAACAAGGATCCCTGGAGGTGATGATATAGTCCCCACAGAGTCCTGACCTCAACATTATCGAGTCTGGGATTACTTGGAGAGACAGAAGTTTCATAGCAAGCCTACAGCCACAGAAGATATATAGTTAGCTCTCCAAGATGTATAGAACATCCTCCCTGTCAAGTTCCTTCAAAAACTGTGTGCAAGTGGGCCTAGAAAAACTGGTGTTCAAGGCAAAGAGCGGTCACACCAAATATTGATTGGATTTAGATTGCTCTCTTGTTCATTCACTTTGCATTTTGTTAACTGATAACAATAAACTACTGATGCTTCAATTTTTTAAAGCACCATTACTTTGTAGCATTTTTTTTTCCACACCTGCCTAAAACTTCTGTACAGTAATATACCGGTTATGCCATAATTGTGAGGGAATTCTTTGCTCACATGCAGTCGTTTGGAATCAGTTGTATACAAAAAAAGAGCGAGGGTATATCATGATAAAAAATCTCATTTTATTCAATACAATTAGCAATCAATAAAGGTAAGAGCACAAAGGGACAGGACATGGAGACTGAGCCACGATGGGGCTCTATAATGTGGAGAATCACATTTGCAGATGATTTGATCATAAACAGCAGGTAACACCACAAATTACACAGAAGCTAAAGATACTTGAGTAGTTGCGGGTGCAATTGCTGTTCCCTAATGATAACTCAACTCCTCTCAGTCTCAGCATCTAGCATGCAGGCACTGTAGGTAATGGGAGGACGGTGAAATACTATACATGAAGATGACATGTATGCAGATGACTATAGCCACTCGTCCCACCCTACTACAGATACCATGTTACCTACCCATGTTGCTGCTGTGAACTGGTCACACCACTCCCCAAATGTATCAACCTCAACACGTGTTTCGCCACGTAGGCTTCGTCAGGAGGTACAAACACACTAAGACAAGAGTGGGCATATAAAGACTAAAGGGGAGGGATTGATTACCACTAACCATGATCATCTGTATCAGGGGCGTTCCGGCGCGATACCACTCATGTTGTGAGGCTGCCTCCTTCAGTGCTTACTGGTCATCTATTTGCAACCTAATTCAAGCACTTCCGGATGGCAGTCGCACAGCGCATGCGCCGGCCGCGTCATCCCCCAATCACATGATCGCCAGCAGGTCACCTGGTCCTGACGTCATGGGCACACGACAATCTCCCCGGTCCTTCAACCATAGCTAAACTGTTCACAGGTCCTAAACACTCCTACACCTTCTCATAGACCTAGTGAACATCAGCCTTTAACCATTGACCTGACGCTAAATTCCTATGACTCTTCTCCACATCTAAACTGTCTCCAGTTTCAGCTATTAACCCATTACATCACATAAAAAATACAAATTTGATCTCAATAGCACTTCTTAAAAAGATTATCATTATCATGATTGAGTTACAGGGAAAAAAAGGGGGGGTGCGGAGGGGGGGGGGGAACAACCATCCTCTCGTCCATTCATACAGGGAAGGCACAAATCCAAATTACTAAGTGAATACATAATCTTTACATTTAACTGATCCTCCATCCCGAGGAATAAAGTGCATTTGTGCTCCAATGATGTCAGTACTCACAGTGGCATTTCATATAAATACATTTATAACTAATGTGCATGACATAATAGGCGACTCCAACCCCCAGCGGTAAGCTGCAGGGCGGCTGATCCCAGGAAAAATGGGAATCGCCCGCTCCGCAACCGACGGTGGCAGGTCAGACCCGCCCCTCTCAATTGAGTGAAATTAGTGTCCAGATGAGGAAGGAACAAAACCACCCATTGGGGTGGCCCAGTCGCACATCAGGTGGACAGTGTACCAAGTGATTAACCCCGCAAGGGTGCTGAATACAATATTGCAGGTGCACCCACCTCCTAGTGGGCTACAGCAGAGAGGCCAATCCAGTACACGGAGTTGACCTGTCCTCCGTGCGCAGTGGAGGGTGGGCATCATCCACACACAAAAATAACAAAACTGTGGGTCAGCTGTCCACCTAAGGGCGGACTGAACCACCTATAACCATGAGGCCCCAGTCCTATATACAAAAGGGGATATAAAATACATGAATCTATATTAATCTTCAATTTCAGGTGATAAACTGTCTCCATAATTGTGTCAAAAAAAATATAAAAAGAAATAAAAAATATACAAAGTGCTGCTTCGCTGATGATAGGTGACAGTCCCATGAATAGTGTTGGATAAGGGTCCGCCATGAGGACACCCCCCGTATTTCCCTCTCAAATCACGTCATGCAATTGATAGACTTTCTTATGGTTCGTGGTTGTCCACCATCCAATCTTACTCCATTTTAAATCTAAATCTAAACAGAAAATGAAAATTAGAAACATACATATAAAAAAAAAAGCTTATATGCCCGTGATAAAATTCACGTATTACAAAAAGGACTTGTAGCTATTATACTCATTTAAACCACCTGGAACCACTGTATCCAGCACAGTAATCCACTTTTTTTCTTTTTGTAGTAACGCTTTCTTTGCGTCACCACCCCGCACCCCCAACCTCACTCTGTCTATCCCTCTTACCCTCAGGACGCTAGGATCACTATTGTGGCACTTGAGTAAGTGCCGTGGAACAGATTGTAATTCATCCACGTCCTGGTCTTCACATTGTGAGGCTGTGCGGATTTTGCTGGCGTGTTCCAGTATCCGAGTTTTCAAGGCTCTAGTTGTCATGCCGATATAAATCAATCGGCACGGACAAGTTAGCCAATATACGACTTTCTCTGTGGTACAGGTTATGTAATGAACGATCTTGAACTCCGTGTCCCCGGAGGCGTCATAGAAAGTGGTGGAACGTTCCATATACATACATGCGGCACATTTGCCACAAGCTCTCAAACCCCACGAGGGACCCTTGCTCCCAAAGATCCCCTTGGGAATATCTGCTACATAATGACTCCTCGTCAGGATGTCCTTTAACGTTCTGGACCTTCTCCAAGTAATTTGGGGATAGTTCGGTAGGGAAGACCGCAGATCCCTGTCAGTCATCAACACTGACCAATGCCTTTTCATTATCTCCTGCATTCCGCGCCATTCACTATTGAAAGGAGTGATGAACCTGACTGAGCCATCTTTAGATTTCTCAAATAGCTTTTTTCTACACAGTAAGGCATCCCTCGTCTTGGTTTTAGCCATCTCATAGCCCTTTTTCACCACCCCCATCTGATATCCCCTGTCCAGGAAGTGTCTCATGAGATCTGATGATTGTTGCTCGAACCTCTCATCCTCGGAGCATATGCGCCTCATCCTCATGAATTGGCCCTTTGATATGGCCTGAATTACCTTGGGATAATGTGATGAGGTAGCATGCAACAATGCATTCACCGATGTAGGTTTCCTATGTACATTTGTCGCTACCATCCCCCTATTCTCCTTCTTGAT
Organism: Bufo gargarizans; assembly: GCF_014858855.1. NCBI lineage: Eukaryota > Metazoa > Chordata > Amphibia > Anura > Bufonidae > Bufo > Bufo gargarizans. Next base: position 8,012,501 of record NC_058084.1, read on the forward strand.
CATGATATCAAGAAAGTCGACCTCCATCGGGCTGTACTTTCAGGTGAGCTTGATGTTGAACTCATTAACATTGAGGGCGGCCAGAAAGTCCTCTAACTGCGACGTGGAGCCCTGCCAGATAAAGAACACGTCGTCGATATACCTCGACCAGAGCTGGGCCGCATTAAAACCCACTGAATTCTGGACGATTTCTCCTTCCCACAGCCCCAGGAACAGATTTGCATACGAGGGCGCACAAGGCGCCCCCATCGCAGTCCCCTGGAGCTGTAGGAAGAAGCGATCCTTAAAAAGAAAATAATTATGAGTTAATAAAAACTCCAATAATTTCAAAATCAACTCAATAAGATCATCGTCCAGATTCGTCATCGTGAGAAAATACCTGGACGCCCTCAAGCCCTGGTCGTGGCATATCGACGTGTACAGGGACTCCACGTCGCAGGTGACCAGAAGCATATCATCCTCCAGGCACAATCCCTCCAACCTCCTCAGGATGTCAGACGTGTCCTGCACAAATGATGGCAGAGTCTCCACACAGCCCTTAAGGTAAAAATCAATAAACTTCCCAATATTGGCACACAGTCCACCAATCCCCAAGACGATTGGTCTCCCCGGAGGATTGGTGGCATTCTTGTGTACCTTGGGCAACAAATATAACGTAGGGCTGACTGGAGACTCCACCATCAACCCCTCCATCATTTTGGGGCTAATGACATTGTTCGTCACTGCCTCATGTAGTAGCATATATAATTCTGCCTGGTACTTAACCAAAGGGTTACCATTCAAAGGCATATAACATGATTTTACATTAAGTTGCCTGAAGACTTCCCGCTCGTACTGCTGCACCGGCCAGATCACGACATTACCCCCCTTGTCTGCCTGTTTAATAACCACCTCTTTGAGAGATTTTAACTCTCTCAATGCCTTCCTTTGTGGTGGGGTCAAGTTGTGTTTATATTTTTTAGATTAAATTTTCTTAAAATCTTCTTTCACTAATTTAGTGAATATATCCACTACTGGACAAAGCGACCTGGGGGGGAATGTCTGTGATCGACGGAGCAGGTGCACGGGTGCAAGCGTCTCAGGCTGGCTATCCTGTTCCTCTAAGAGGGACATCAGATCCTGAAGTGCTTGCTGTTCAGCTGCATTCACAGGCACTGATTTGTCATCTTTCTTGTTGAAGTGTTTTTTCAACAGTAATTTGCGGGAAAAATTACTTAACCCTCCATCCATATTGTTTGGAATCAGTTGGACAAATTTATTAAAGGGGAACTAAAATCTGAAAATATAATTTACACAAATACATTTAATCCATAATTCACACATAGCTTTGTCTACAAGGTGCTCCCCAAACTACTGTCTTAAGTACTGTAGGAGAAATCTTGCAGACAAAGTACTTTTTCTTTCCCTTATTTCCATCTTCTGCTATAGAACAGCTAGGTGAACAGAAAGTTCAGGAGAAGGGCAAGGATTAACCAGCCACACTGAAATGCAAGCAGATCAATCTATTTGAATTTGTATACGACCCCTTGGTCCCAACGGGCACTATCTCTCCCACTCCCCTGAGATCTATCTTCTGCCTCCCTGCCTCATAATCTTGCTCAGTCCACTCCAGCAAATATGATTTCACAGAGCTCAGCAGTGCAGAGAAGTGGTGAAGGACCTGTGTGATGCCATCCTGTGTGCGCTGTGTGTCCGTGAGAGGTTAGTGTTTCCCTCTATAATTTGTCAAATACTAGGAGTTTTAGTTTTCTCCTCTTATATCCCTCTCCCTATAAGGTTCACAAATGCCCCATAATAACAGTCTGAATATCATGGGAGTTGTAGTTCTCTTCTCATATCCCTTTTTATGTAATGGCCAGTGATGCCCCTTAAAGGGGTTGTGTAACTTCAGCAAATGGCATTTATCATGTAGAGAAAGTTAATACAAGGAACTTACTAATGTATTGTGACTGTCCATATTGCCTCCTTTGCTGGCTGAATAAATTTTTCTATCACATTATACACTACTTGTTTCCATGTTTACGACCACCCTGCAATCCATCAAGCATGGTGGTCGTGCTTGCACACTATAGAAAAAAGCACCAGCTGTCAGTATGGGATCCACGTCTCCACCGCAGGGTGGCAGATCGCTGTCTGCACATCGCAGCACTATGGGTCCCAGTACTGGCTTACCTTGTAGGAGACGCAGGCGCCCGCCAGCATACCGCCGCATCCGTACTCACTGCCAGGTGTCATCTGATGCGCTCTAGCACGCGTGCGCGCACCTCTCCCACAGGCTCCTACTGTTCCTGCTGTCCCTGTTGCGGCTGCAGCGCAGCCAAGTGTTTCCGGACCACGATTATCTGCTCCGCCTGTTACAGCGGCAACCCGAAAGCCTGTCGTGGGTTTCTTAACCAGTGTACAATTTACTTTGAACTGCTTCCTCATCACTTTCAATCAGACCGGGCTAAAGAGGCGTTCATTATCTCCACTCGGCTATCGGATGAGGAACGTCGTCTTCGCATGTCTTCTGGACTCTGCCTCTACTGTGGTGGTCCGGGTCACCGTGTCCGCAACTGTCCCCAGAAGTCGGGAAACTCCAATGCTTAGGGTCTTTGGGAGAGGCGGCCCTAGGCGAAAACTGTTACACTCTCCAAATTCCTGTGACTCTGGTTTTTGGGGGCATCAAGGTCTCCATATCCGCTTCCTTGGATCCCGGGTCTGCGGGGAACTTCATACACCAAGCTATGGTGAGTCAATACCACATTCCTGTACGCCTGCTTAAAAATCCCCTGCTGGTGACTGCCGTCAGTGGACAAGTACTGACGGATCCAGTGCGGTTCGTCACTGAGCCGTTGGAACAGCGGGTAGGGTGGTTACATGTTGAAAAGATTTCTCTATATGTGCCCCCTGAACTGTCCCATTCTCTTTTGCTGGGGTTGCCCTGGCTTAGAATGCACAATCCAGTAATTGAGTGGAGCTCTGGAGAGGTTCTTCAATGGGGACAGCTGTGCCAAGGCAAGTGCTTATGTTCTATTCAAAGAAGGGTCTCTATATCCCTCCCTAAAAACCTGGAGGCCTTGCCGGTGGTCTATCATTCCTTTGCGGATGTGTTCAATAAAAAATAGGCTGAGACACTACCACCCCATCGCCCCTATGACTGCCCAATTGATTTACTACCCTGGACATCTCCTCCTCGGGGTCGTGTTTATCCTCTGTCTTCCTGCTGAATCGCAGGCTACAGCAGATTACATTAAGGAGAACCTTGGGAGGGGTTTCATAAGGAAGTCTACCTCACCCGCAGGGGCAGGATTCTTTTTTGTGAAAAAGAAAGATGGGTCTCTTCACCCCTGTATAGACTACCGTGGTCTGAATAAGATCACCATCAATAATAAATACCCTTTACCGTTAATTTCTGAATTATTTGATAGACTCGGATCGTCTCTAAGCTGGACTTGCGGGGGGCATATAATTTAATACGGATTTGTGAGGGTGACGAATGGAAGACAGCTTTTAATACCAGGGATGGCCACTATGAATACCTCGTGATGCCTTTCGGACTCAGTAATGCTCCTGCTGTCTTCCAGGAGTTTGTCAATGATATTTTTCGAGATCTGCTCTATTCTTGTGTTGTTGTCTATTTGGATGATATTCTTATTTTTTCCCGAGACATCAGAACTCATCGCAGGCATGTGCAGATGGTCTTACAACGAGAGAATCGTCTGTACACTAAATTGGAAAAGTGTGTCTTTGAAAAGTCGTCCCTGCCTTCCTGGGGTACATCATCTCGGATCATAGTCTCAAAATGGATCCTGGAAAGGTGGCAGCAGTGCTCGACTGGCCCCGTTCCTCCGGCCTGAAGGCAATACAAAGGTTCTTGGGTTTTGCCAATTACTATTGTCAATTCATCCGTAATTTTTCTACCCTGACAGCTCCTATTTCCGGTCTGACTAAGAAGGGTGCCAATCCCAAACAATGGTCCCCTGAAGCAGAGACGGCATTTTACTCCCTCAAGCCTTTTCTTCAGCTCCAGTCCTTAGACGCCAAGAACCCAACAAACAGTTCTTCTTGGAGGTGGACGCATCCTCCGTGGGAGTAGGGGCGGTCCTGTCACAGAAGAATGCCTCAGGTCGTTTTGTCTCCTTGTGGTTTTTTTTCTAAGTTATTTTCCACTGCCGAAAATAACTATTCTATTGGGGACAGGGAACTACTAGCAATTAAGTTGGCTCTAGAGGAATGGAGATATCTTCTGGAAGGTTCTAGCCTACCGGTCATAATTTTACACCGATCATAAGAACCTGACCTATTTGCAGACAGCTCAACGACTTAATCCTCGTCAGGCTCGTTGGTCTCTCTTCTTTGCCTGATTTAATTTTCAACTGCATTTTCGGTCCGCTGACAAAAATATCAAAGCGGACGCTCTCTCCAGGTCCTTTGAAACCACAGATTCAGAAGACGAACTCCAGTTCATCATTGAACCAACTAAAGTAGTCTCAGTGGCTCCAGTTAACCTGTCCAAGGTTCCCCCAGGTAAGATCTTTGTTCCGGAATCTAAACGAAGGAAGGTTTTACAGTGGGGGCATGCATCCAAGATTGCTGGCCATCCAGGTCAACGGGGACCTTGAATCTCATCTCCAGACATTACTGGTGACCATCCATAACCGCGGATATTGGAGACTTTGTGGCTTCCTGTACCTTGTGTGCCCAGAATAAGTCTCCCAGACTGAAACCTGCAGGTTTATTATTGCCTCTTCCGGTGCCTGAGGTCCCCTGTCAGCATATTGGTATGGACTTTATAACCGATTTACCTGTCGGCGAGGGCTGTACAGTCATTTGGGTTGTCGTTGACCATTTTTCTGAGATGTCACACTTTATTCCACTTCCAGGTCTGCCATCTGCTCCTTGTCTGACTGAGCTATTCATTTTACATATCTTCCGCCTTCATGGATTTCCTCTCCATATCGTCTCGGATAGAGGAGTACAATTCACCTCCCGATTCTGGAGATCTTTATGTAAGTCTCTGAATGTCTCTTTGGACTTTTCTTCTGCCTATCATCCACAGTCTAACGGCCAGGTGGAACGCATGAACCAAATATTGGTCAGCTTCCTGCGACATTTCACCAATGCCCATCAGGACGACTGGGTGAAGCATCTTCCCATGGCAGAATTTGCTCATAACAATAGAGTCAACCAAGCCACAGGTAAATCTCAATTTTCTGTGGTCTATGGACGACATCCAAGTGTTCCTCTTCCCGTGCGGCCTTCTTCTGGAGTTCCTGCGGCAGATTCCTTTGTGGAGCAGCTGTCTCGGGTCTGGTCTGACACTAACATATCGCTTCGGAGAACAGCGGACCAGATGAAAAGGTCTACGGATAAGAGGCGCAGACCTCCTCCTCAGTTTGCCATTGGAGACAATTCTAAGATTATCCGTCTCAGACTTCCCTCTCACAAACTGGCTTCTTGGGACCTTTTTCTGTGATCAAGAAAATTAATCCTGTTGCCTACAAGCTCAAACTACCTGCTACCTTGTGGATTCCCAACTCATTTCATGTTTCGTTACTTAAGCCAGCTGTCTTTAACAGGTTTTGCAAAGGCACTTCACAGAACCCTCCTCCTGTCACTATGGATGATGAGTTTGAAGTCAAGGACATTCTAGACAGGAGGATTATCAGAGGTGAGACCTTTTATTTGGTGGACTGGAAGGGCTACGGGCCTGAAGAAAGGTCATGGGAATCTGCAGAGAATATTCATGCCCCTCTGTTACTGAAGAAATTTCTCTCCAGGTCAGCCATGTGGAGGAGGGGGTGTAAGAGGGGGGGTACTGTCAGTATGGGATCTGCGTCTCCACCGCAGGGTGGCAGATCGCTGTCTGCACATCGCAGCACTATGGGTCCTAGTACTGGCTTACCTTGTAGGAGACGCAGGCGCCCGCCAAGCATACCGCCGCATCCGTCCTCACTGCCAGGTGTCATCTGATGCGCTATAGCACGCGCGCGCGCACCTCTCCCTTTCTTATAGGAGTATGCAGCTGGTTCCTGATTACCATCCCCACCCGGAGGCGGGACTATTTGTATTTAAGGCAGCTTCACTCATCATGAAGTGCCCAAGCGTGGTTGTTGTATCTCTTGACTCCCGCTGAAGCGTCCCACTGTGTCTGTTTATTGTATTTCCTGGATTCTGACCTCTGCTTCATTTGACTACGCATTTGCCTGCCGTCTGTTTATTGGATCACCTGGATTATAGACCTCTGCACTGCCTGACTACGCGTCTGCCCATCTCCTCCTGTAAGTCTGCCTGGATCCAGACCCTGCACTGCCTGACAACTGAGACCGCTTATATCTGCACTGCCTGACTACGCATCTGCCCATCTCCTCCTGTAAGTCTGCCTGGATCCAGACCCTGCACTGCCTGACAACCAGACCGCTTATATCTGCACGCTATATTGCTCTGAACTTTGTGTTGCCTGTGTCTGTCAAGTGACTTTTAAGTACTGTCTGCCAGTAAAGACCATCTGTTCCTTTATTCTGCCTTTGTTGGATGCTGTTCACACTACTGCAGGTAGCTGCATTCAAGGTAACAGGTGCAGACACCAGGGTCCTGACTCTGAGAGTCAGCAATCAGCAATATTGGACTAATTCCCAGTCCTCTATCAGCTAACACAGAGGATCCACATCCTCTGGTCGTAACACCAGCCTATATGCACTCCCACAGTCCCGGCCACCAGAGAGACCAGCTCTTTTCCCTATAGTGTGCAAGCATGACCACGAGGATGTATTGCAGGGTGGTCTGTAACCATGGAAACGAGAAGTGTATAATGTAATGGAAAAATGAATCCAATCAGCAAGGGAAGCAATATAGACAATCACAATACATTAGTAAGTGCCTTGTAGTAACTTTCTCTACATAATCAATGCTGAAGTGACACAACCCTTTTAAATGCAATTCTACCTAGCAGTGGTGCTATTTAGGACTGGGGATGAGGCTTTATCTTAGTAGATTTAGTATTCTGCATTCTACTACAGTCCCATATGATTGTAACTCTGCTTTTCTAGGACCCTGAAAGACAAATCTGAGTAGCTATAGCACTATTTAGAGGAGGAGGCAGTTATACTGAAAAGATTTAGTATTCTGCAGTCTATTACAGTTCCACATGGTGGTAACCGAGCTTTCCCAGCAACCTGAAAGACAAATCTGCCTTGCTGTGGCACTATTTAGGAGTGAGGAGAAGGATTTATCGTAGTAGATTTAGTTCTCTGCAGTCTATTACAGTTTCACATGGTGGTAACCCAGCTTTCCCAGGAAGCTGAAAGGCAAATCTGCCTATAGCAGCATTTAGGAGTGAGGAGTGGTAATAATCTTGGAAGATTTAGTATTCGTAGTCTATTACAGTTCCACATGATTGTAAACAAATCTATGCTGTACTATTACTATCTAGGAGATTCCTTTCAACAAAATGGCCACTTTTGTTGTGTAGACAAAAATTATCGAGACTAATCCCAGCCCCCTCCTCCTATACTTTATGGCTCACGTGTACTAGCATGAGAGGGGGAGAAGGAGGGGTAGTAGACAAGGCTGCAGCCTGAGAGAACAATACACCGCTTTTCTATTGTATTTTTCATGATCTGCAATTGTCCAAGGAATCTAGAGGAAATAACAAAGACACATGAGGTAATAATGTTATGTTTTGTTGGCTGTTCTTTCCTTGTGTTTAAACTCTGGCTTTCACTTCTCTTTAGGCCTTTTGCCCCTGATAGAACAGTACTATACTTGTCCGTTATGCAGACAATAATAGGACATGTTCTATCTTTGAATGGAACGGAAATACGGAAATGGAAGGCATACGGGGAGGATCCATTGAAATGGATGGTTCCGTTTACGGTCCGTGTACAGAACGCAAAAAACGGAACGTAAACGAAAAAAAACATTTGTGTGCAAGAGGCCTTAATGTGATTGAGCCTGGACTTTGTGGAAAATATTTCAAATTTAGCACATTTGTACCACTGCTTGTGTTTTTACCTTGGAATTTTATGAAGATTAAATAAAGATCAGAGAATTGTATTCTGCAACTGGGTGTTACTTCACATTTTTTCTGTATTATAGTAGTTATATTTTTGTACACAGGAACAGTATTATAGTAATAATCTTCTACTTAGGAGGCAGTGTTATAGTAGTTATATTCTTGTACATGGGAGCAGTATTATAGTAGTTATATTCTTGTACATAGGAGCAGTATTATAGTAGTTATATTCTTGTACATAGGAGGCCGTATTATAGTAGTTATATTCTTGTACATAGGAGGCAGTATTATAGTAGTTATATTCTTGTACATAGGAGCAGTATTATAGTAGTTATATTCTTGTACATAGGAGCAGTATTATAGTAGTTATATTCTTGTACATAGGAGCAGTATTATAGTAGTTATATTCTTGTACATAGGAGGCAGTATTATAGTAGTTATATTCTTGTACATGGGAGAGAGTATTATAGTAGTTATATTCTTGTACATAGGAGGCAATATTATAGTAGTTATATTCTTGTACATAGGAGGCAGTATTATAGTAGTTATATTCTTGTACATAGGAGGCAGTATTATAGTAGTTATATTCTTGTACATAGGAGCAGTATTATAGTAGTTATATTATTGTACATAGGAGCAGTATTATAGTAGTTATAGTCTTGTACATAGGAGGCAGTTTTATAGTAGTTATAGTCTTGTACATAGGAGGCAGTATTATAGTAGTTATATTCCTGTACATAGGAGCAGTATTATAGTAGTTATATTCTTGTACATAGGAGCAGTATTATAGTAGTTATATTCCTGTACATAGGAGCAGTATTATAGTAGGTATATTCTTGTACATAGGAGCAGTATTATAGTAGTTATATTCTTGTACATAGGAGCAGTATTATAGTAGTTATATTCTTGTACATAGGAGCAGTATTATAGTAGTTATATTCCTGTACATAGGAGCAGTATTATAGTAGGTATATTCTTGTACATAGGAGCAGTATTATAGTAGTTATAGTCTTGTACATAGGAGGCAGTATTATAGTAGTTATATTCCTGTACATAGGAGCAGTATTATAGTAGTTATATTCTTGTACACAGGAGACAGTATTATAGTAGGTATATTCTTGTACATAGGAGCAGTATTATAGTAGTTATATTCTTGTACATAGCAAACAGTATTATAGTAGTTATATTCTTGTACATAGGAGCAGAATTATAGTAGTTATATTCTTGTACATAGGAGCAGTATTATAGTAGGTATATTCTTGTACATAGGAGCAGTATTATAGTAGTTATATTCTTGTACATAGCAAACAGTATTATAGTAGTTATATTCTTGTACATAGGAGCAGAATTATAGTAGTTATATTCCTGTACATAGGAGCAGTATTATAGTAGGTATATTCTTGTACATAGGAGCAGTATTATAGTAGTTATAGTCTTGTACATAGGAGGCAGTATTATAGTAGTTATATTCCTGTACATAGGAGCAGTATTATAGTAGTTATAGTCTTGTACATAGGAGGCAGTATTATAGTAGTTATATTCCTGTACATAGGAGCAGTATTATAGTAGTTATATTCTTGTACATAGGAGACAGTATTATAGTAGGTATATTCTTGTACATAGGAGCAGTATTATAGTAGTTATATTCTTGTACATAGCAAACAGTATTATAGCAGTTAAATCCTTGTCCAAAATATCTAATTTTGCAGTGGAATTATACAGGTTTATCTTCTGCTGCTATGGTGTCATACTTGTTGGTAAGAATAATCCTTTAAGCCACACTGAGGCATGATGGGATTGACATTTACAAGTTATCCCAGTTTTGATATATCTTTAATATGGAAACATGTTCTGCAGCACTAGTGCATTGACCAGAGAATGCTGTTATACATACGGTATAACATTTCATATTGAAGAGTTAAATAAACACGATCTTCTTCTATTTCCAATGCAGGTGACAGATTTGTTGTGAGACTCGGCATCAGTGACGCTTTTTGCGGTTGCTGATTAGTTCTGCTGCGGATCAGTTATGAATGAGGATGACTCATCTGACGTAACCATAAATCATCCGAGGGGGGGGGGGCACATATTCATCTCGCTCAGACACTGTGTCACCTGGTGACGAATATGTTACATCTACGTATTCTCTGAAATCTTGTGTCCTCGATTAGAAAACTATAATCTCACTTGTGCAGTGTAATGAGGTGCCCAGTATGAGGGTATTGGCCCAAGAATACCCAAACTGGTATAATTCTACTTGAGTATGATTGTATCACAAGATGTCTTAAGCTACATGAGGATGATATCTATCGGGGTGTTAATTATGAAGCAGAGCACATAACAGTCAAAATCACCGTCAGAAATTAAATCTCCATGTGTGAACCCTGCAATTTCGAGCTGACGCGTTTTATGAAAAATCAATCTAGGAGTGTTATGGTCTTAGAGCGATTTCCCAGCATGACAGGGAACTGACTTCAATCCCTTTAAAAAAAAGTAAGGAAAATCTGTCTCCTAAGTGGGTAATCGCACGGCCATCAACTTCAAGGCGACATTGCCCGAGACGGAAACTACTTGACCGTAGAAGGTGGCGGCTCAGAGAGCTGCAGTGAATGTGAGTTAATATCGTGTACCGCTCTTTTATTTCATTCTGAAAAATATTATTGAGTTTTTAGAAGTCATTTTCTCAGAGGTCTCCTGCCGCTGTCATTGATCTCACGCAAGGGAAATACTATACAAATGAGTCAGGCCTCATGCACACGACCGTTCCGTTTTTTTCAGTCCGCAAACCGCGGATCCGCAAAAAAATGAAGCCACCCATGTGCCTTCTGCAATTTGCAGAACGGAACGGGCGGCCCATTGTAGAAATGCCTATTCTTGTCCGCAAAACGGACAAGAATAGGACATGTTATATTTTTTTTGCGGGGCTACGGAACGGAGCAACGGATGCGGACAGCTTTTGCGGCTCGGATGAGGAACAGAACTACGGTCATGTGCATGAGGCCTCAGGTAGTGTTATGGTATCTTGTACGTAACATGGTGAACGACATGGACATAATGTAACATGTTGTACGTATCTGCTGTGGGTTGATGTGTCTGTTCGCATAGCATTATTGGGGCATATTCCGCAGCTCTTTTCAGACATTTTCATCGGTAATAACTCGGAGACGGCAGGCAGGGTGGCACTGCGTATAGTCCCCTGTATTAATCAGTGTGTCTCCATGAGCGGGTCTTTTCATACAGTATAGGCGGTGCTCTAGTCTTGTATTAGGCTTCAAAAATGCAACATAAAAAAAAAAAAGACCCTAGGATTGGATTACCTCTATGTTCAGACCTGACGCGCTGTAATATCAGAGTTTACATGTTCCCTAAATCTCGCGTAGAGGCTCCTGATCGTCTTTCCTATACAGTGATCCCTCAGTATACAATATTTTCAGCATACAGTGGTCCTTTCTGGACTCATCATAAGTTGAAACTAGACTCAACATACAATGTCTCAGACTCAGATCCAACCAATCAAGGCCACTTCTCTGGTAATATAGCTGGATTAGGCTACTTTCAGTCTCGCGTTTTGTGCGGATCCGTCATGGACGGATCTGTTCAGATAATACAGCCGTCTGCATCCGCTCAGAACGGTTCCTTTTGTATTATCTTTAACATAGCCAAGACGGATCCGTCCTCCATTGACTTTCAATGGTGTTCAAGACGGATCCGTTTTCTATTGTGCCAGATTGTGTCAGTGAAAACGGATCCGTCCCCATTGACTTACATTGTGTGTCAGGACGGATCCGTTTGGCTCAGTTTCATCAGACGGACACGAAAACGCTGCAAGCGGCGTGTTGGTGTCCGCCTCTAAAGCGGAATGGAGATGTAACGGAGGCAAACTGAGGCATTCTGAGCGGATCCTTTTCCATTCAGAATGCATTCGAATGCAAACGGATCCGTTTTGGACGCTGAGCCCTGAACGGATCTCGCAAACGGAAAGCCAAAACGCCAGTGTGAAAGTAGCCTAATTAGCTGCTAGTTATCAGCTATTCCCGACTGTTATATGTAAGGACTTGTTTTTTCTGTCTTAGTTATCTGCTCATTTTTCTTAAATCTTAATTTTCTCTTATCTTGGATGACATTTCGGGGCTTTGGAACCGATTACTCAACTAAGGCTACTTTCACACTCGCGTTTTGGGCGGATCCGTCATAGATCTGCAAAAACGGATCAGTTACAAAAATACAACCGCGTGCATTCCGCCATGAACGGATCCGTTTGTATTATCTGTAACAAAGCCAAGACAGATCTGTCATGAACTCCATTGAAAGTCAATTGGGCACAATAGAAAACGGATCCGTCCCCATTGACTTACATTGTGTGCCAGGACGGAACCTTTTGGCTCAGTTTCGTCAAGTAGACAGCCAAAAGTTTTGGTTTTGGTGTCCGCTTCCAGAGCAGAATGGAGACTGATCGGATCCTTTCCCATTCAGAATGCATTAGGGCAAAACTGATCCGTTTTGGACCTCTTGTCAGATCCCTGAACGGATCTCACAAACGGAAAGACAAAACGCGAGTGTGAAAGTAGACTTACAATGGTTTCAGCATACAATGGTAGTCCTGGAACCAATTAATGTCGTAACTTGATGGACCACTGTAGAGAATCTACCACATTTACACATTGCCGAGTATACCACATATTTGCTTCTACATGTTATTAGGGTATTAACCTTATGATGTGTCCCTCCAAAACTCCAATAGTAACTCTAAAATTATAGTTGCAATAGACACACATTCAGTTTCTCTTCAACAAAACGACTCCTGACTAATCGGTCTTTAAGTGTATGACTTCTCCTAAATGCTACCAGTGGTTTCATATCAGCGATATCACTCAAACTGTCATCCCTCGACAATATTTCCCAATGATCACATATCACGTTTCTTATGGTGTCTGCCATTGGGCTATATTTATGAGAGAATACAAAACGTTTCTGTTCCTTCTCCTTATTTCTTGTGTTGTTCCTCCGGCCAGTAAATCACCCTGGGGGAACAATGAGGATTCCTCCATAGCTTCATTAAGCACCTTCATTGGGTAACCCCTAACTAACAACCGTTTTTTCAAATCCAGGACCTGTGCCCTATAACTCTCCTCCGTACAATTCATTCTCTTTAACCCAATAAATTGTCCAGATGGGACTGACCTTTTTACACTCCGAGGATGATAACTGGAGTAATGCCATAGCGAGTTGGTCGCCATCGGTTTTCTATACCTCTCCGTGACCAATCCACCATCTTTCACAGATACCAGCACATCCAAGAATTCCAAAGTGGAACCTCCATAATTGTGGGTGAACTTCATATTCATCATCCCTCACTGTCCCCAATGGAGCTCACAATCTAACTCCCCTATCAGTCTGTCTTTGGAGTGTGGGAGGAAACCCAGGCAAACATGGGGAGAACATACAAACTCCATGCAGATGTTGTCCTTGGTCGGATTCAAACCTAGGACCCCAGCGCTGCAAGACACCAGTACTAACCACTGAGCCACCATGCTTTTATCTGGCAAAGTACAAGGATTTCGGAATGAAATGTGTGCTGTATTTTGCCCAAAATGTTCACAATAATAGTAATTTTCTTTGGGACATTATATTAGTACACAGAGCTGGTTTGGCTATATTACATGGGCATAGTGGCTGGTGCTGTTTTGAAGGCATTGTGTCTGTCACTAGTATGTGGACATAGTGGTTGGTACTGTTTTATGAACATTATGGCCATTGCTGTTAGGAACACATAGGTTCCCCGGGCCACATAGCTACATGATGTATTTTTGTATCCACTCTGACTATATCGGCCTAAGGATGAGCCAGGTCTGCTAAGGGGATGTTCGCACAATGGATTTTGAAAAGGTGCTGAAAAAGTCAGCTCGGAATCCGCACTAATTTTCTGTGCCGTTTTGGTGTGGTTTTTGGTGCATTTTTTTTTTTTTTTACTTTTTTTCAGCTTCCTATTCATTGAGAAGGGAGAATACGCACGGATTCCACTCCAAGATAGAGCATGCTGCTTCTTTTTTCCATGATGCTTTTTTATTGTGCAAAAAAACAACAAGTTCTGACTCCCATTAAATGAATGGGAGGCTATTTCGAGGCTTTTGTGGTGCAGATTCTGTGCAGAAAACGCATTAAAAACAGCACTAAAAAATTTGTGTGAATGGGCCCTTAGAGGTATTCCATCTATCTTGACTTACAACATTTATCACTTTACCAAGTTTATTTTTCAGGTGTTATTTTTTTTTTCTCCAGAGAGACCAACCTGATTTTGCCTCAAGTAAATCCTTGAGAAGGCAGACAGCAGAGTGAAGAGCTACAACCAGCATTAAAGACACTGCTGTAAGGTTAGGGACTAAGGCCTCATGCACACGACAGTATTTTTTCACGGTCTGCAAAAACGGGGTCCGTAGGTCCGTGATCCGTGACCGTTTTTTCGTCCGTGGGTCTTCCTTGATTTTTGGAGGATCCACGGACATGAAAAAAAAGTCGTTTTGGTGTCCGCCTGGCCGTGCGGAGCCAAACTGATCCGTCCTGAATTACAATGCAAGTCAATGGGGACGGATCCGTTTGACATTGACACAATATGGTGCAATTGCAAACGGATCCGTCCCCATTGACTTTCAATGTAAAGTCTGGAGTCTCAGACGGATCCGCTCATATAATGCAGACGGTGGCTCCGTTCAGTACGGATCCGTCTGCATTATATTGTTAAAATATTTCTAAGTGTGAAAATAGCCTCAGACGGATCCGTCCAGACTTTCAATGTAAAGTCAATGGGGGACGGATCCGTTTGATGATTGAGCCATAGTGTGTCATCTTCAAAAGGATCCGTCCCCATTGACTTACATTGTAAGTCTGGACGGATCCGCACGCCTCTGCACGCCTCCGCACGGCCAGGCGGACACCCGAACGCTGCAAGCAGCGTTCAGGTGTCCGCCTGCTGAGCGGAGCGGAGGCTGAACGCTGCCAGACTGATGCATTCTGAGCGGATCCGCATCCACTCAAAATGCATTAGGGCTGGACAGATGCGTTCGGGTCCGCTTGTGAGCCCCTTCAAACGGAGCTCACAAGCGGACACCCAAACATTTTAACTTCAAGCGTCCCCATCACCATGGGAATGCCTCTATGTTAGAATATACTGTCGGATATGAGCTAGATCGTGAAACTCAGATCCGACAGTATATTCTAACACAGAGGCGTTCCCATGGTGATGGGGACGCTTCAGGTTAGAATATACTGAAAAACTGTGTACATGACTGCCCCCTCCCTGTTTTTAACTCATTGGTGGCCAGTGCGGCCGCCCCCCCCTCCCTCCCCTGTAGTTAACTCATTGGTGTCCAGTGGGCCCCCCTCCCTCCCCTGTAGTTAACTCATTGGTGGTCAGTGCGGCCGCCCCCCCTCCCTCCCCTGTAGTTAACTCATTGGTGGCCAGTGCGGCCGCCCCCCCTCCCTCCCCTGTAGTTAACTCATTGGTGTCCAGTGGGCCCCCCCTCCCTCCCCTGTAGTTAACTCATTGGTGTCCAGTGGGCCCCCCCTCCCCTGTAGTTAACTCATTGGTGTCCAGTGGGCCCCCCCTCCCTCCCCTGTAGTTAACTCATTGGTGTCCAGTGGGCCCCCCCTCCCTCCGCTGTAGATAACTCATTGGTGGCCAGTGGGCCCTCTCCCCTCCTAATTAAAATCGCCCCCCCTTTTATTGGTGGCAGTGGAGATTACCGATCGGAGTCCCAGTGTAATCGCTGGGGCTCCGATCGGTAACCATGGCAACCAGGACGCTACTGCAGTCCCGGTTGCCATGGTTGCTTAGCAATTTGTAGAAGCTTCATACTTACCTGCGAGCTGCGATGTCTGTGACCGGCCGGGAGCTCCTCCTACTGGTAAGTGACAGATCATTAGGCAATGCACCGCACAGACCTGTCACTTACCAGTAGGAGGAGCTCCCGGCCGGACACAGACATCGCTGCTCGCAGGTAAGTATGATGCTTCTACAAATTGCTAAGTAACCATGGCAACCGGGACTGCAGTAGCGTCCCGGTTGCCATGGTTACCGATCGGAGTCCCAGCGATTACACTGGGACTCCGATCGGTAATCTCCACTGCCACCAATGAAAGGGGGGGCGATTTTAATTAGGAGGGGGAGGGAGGGGAGAGGGCCCACTGGCCACCAATGAGTTATCTACAGCGGAGGGAGGGGGGGCCCACTGGACACCAATGAGTTAACTACAGGGGAGGGAGGGGGGGCCCACTGGACACCAATGAGTTAACTACAGGGGAGGGAGGGGGGGCCCACTGGACACCAATGAGTTAACTACAGGGGAGGGAGGGGGGCCACTGGACACCAATGAGTTAACTACAGGGGAGGGATGGGGGGCCCACTGGACACCAATGAGTTAACTACAGGGGAGGGAGGGGGGGCCCACTGGACACCAATGAGTTAACTACAGGGGAGGGAGGGGGGCCCACTGGACACCAATGAGTTAACTACAGGGGAGGGAGGGGGGGCGGCCGCACTGGCCACCAATGAGTTAAAAACAGGGAGGGGGCAGTCATGTACACAGTTTTTCAGTATATTCTAACCTGAAGCGTCCCCATCACCATGGGAACGCCTCTGTGTTAGAATATACTGTCGGATCTGAGTTTTCACGAAGTGAAAACTCAGCTCTGAAAAAGCTTTTATGCAGACGGATCTTCGGATCCGTCTGTATGAAAGTAACCTACGGCCACGGATCACGGACACGGATGCCAATCTTGTGTGCATCCATGTTCTTTCACGGACCCATTGACTTGAATGGGTCCGTGAACCGTTGTCCGTCAAAAAAATAGGACAGGTCATATTTTTTGGACGGACAGGAAACACGGATCACGGTCTCGGCTGCAAAACGGTGCATTTTCCGATTTTTCCACGGACCCATTGAAAGTCAATGGGTCCGCGAAAAAAAACGGAAAACAGCACAACGGCCACGGATGCACACAACGGTCGTGTGCATGAGGCCTAAGGATAAGACACCCATCACCTAGAATACTACTAGGCCAGTACAATACTAGTGTAAACTGAAGCCATTCAACCTGCCCCCATATTCCTTACTGGTGCCAAAGAACTGCACTTGAAATCAGCTGCTCATCAATGTACCTACAGTTATATTTTGCACTTAGTAAAAGAGACTTTTTTACGTTTAATCCTGGCCCCATTCTTCAAACTACTGAACATTTCCACTGCACCGAACCCCAGGGAGCTATGGCCTGAGGGAGTACACTGTGACAACACCTCATTAGGATCACTACCACTCCCATCCTCTGCACTGGCTCCTCTGGGGCTCGCTGCAGTAGTCAACCCCTTTAAAGGAGTATTCTTGACAGAACAAAACAAGGATCAGGCATAACTGTTAGATTGGTGAGGGTCCGACTGCTGAGACCCCCACTGATCACAAAAATGGGGGTCTCATACCGTTCTTGCGCCCTGCCGCTCCATTCATCACAATGAGACTGCTGGAGTACATCTCTCACAATCTCTGTTGGTCCCATAATGTTTTAATGAAGCAGCGCACGGGGTACTGGACGCCAATTCTTGTAATTGGTGGAGGTCTGCTTTAGGACAGTTATCCCCTTATCTAGGAATACCTTTTACGTTTCATTGGGACATACGTACAATAATGCCAGCTCTTGAGATTTTCACTCTGTTCATTCCCTACGTTCACTTCGTGGTAACACAAACCATATTTGCTGCCGCTCTTTCAGTGCATTTGTTTCTGTCTATCTATTTAACTAATAATAAGTCAGATATGTTTGGGAAGCGACGACGTCTGACCTCAGTCCGGGGGCCAGGACTGCTTAAAGCCTGTCGGGGAAAAAATTTGCATCTGAATCGATGTCACAGAACGGACTGACTTACAATTGAGCTCAGCGAGGTTAATTAACATATCATCCAGTAATACAATTGCTTCAGTGCTATAATCTGCAGTAATTATATCAATTCTACATTACGACCGTCCAATTGCCAGACCAAAGGCCAAATTAATCTCACACAAAGGTATTTTTTCCCCTTTAAGCTCCTCTCTAGCTACGATTCTGGTATACTGTATGTCATGAAGATCTTAATTGGGTCAATTTTACAATCAAGTACTGAAAGAAGAGACCCAACTTTGATTAAAATTGGCTTTCTAGACCTGCAAAATCCTGTATCCTTGTCATTATTATTATTACATTGCCTGGAGACTGTCAAAAAGCAACTAGCTACTGCGAAGGGGCCTTAACATGGGTCTATTTTCATCCTAATTTTAGCTGCCTGAGGTCATTAATACTGGGGCATATGAAATACATAATTAGGATAAATAATAAAATAGGCCTGACCAACCACACTGCTGGTATAGCATAGGGCAGCTGTGGAGCTCTAATTGAGTCACCACCCCTCACTTCTCCTTGGTCACACTGATAGTCCGACAGGACTGCTGGTATCCAGGGAAACAGGGGAAGGGGTACCACCTTTAACTCACCCTTGGCCCCTTTACCAACCTTGACCCATAACAAAAGACACCGACAACTGTATCATTTTATTGCTGGGTGTCACGGTCACGGATGGTGTTGCAGAAAGCTGGAACTATAAATAAACATCCGACTGGCTTGATCCCAAACTAAGGAGCATACAGGTGAGCCCTATAAAACCCCTAGAGCTCTCCCTGACTGCTATGCCCATGCAAAGGTCTTTATGGTAGACGATTGCATGCCCTCGTACCTTTACTATGTGACACCTGAAAACCCTATAATAGTGAGGAGACACGACCACCGGCTCCCTGCACTTAATACGGACGGAGTCAGGGTCACCTACAATCAAGCCAGGAAGGAAACACAAATAAAGGAAACATACTTATCTGAGGAATCAGGAGAAGCAGCTTCCAGCAGTGAACACAATCCAGGAAGAAGTATAAACCGCAAAGTGAGGCAGTATGGGAGGAAATATAAAAGGGACACAATCAGTGCAAATAGTTACAAATATACCAGTGTACAGCGGCTCACCCCACCACTTCCAAGGACCCGGTGCTCACTCCGCGGATTCACCCAAATCCGTTAAGAAAAAATCAAATGAATAAAGTAATTGGAGGGCACTCAAATATCTGATCAATAATCCTAATTTATTTGCATAAAACAAATGCATTGGCATAAAACTCATAAAATCTACATACATATAATATAAAACATATGTCCATGTAATACTCAGTCAGCCCTGTGACCATAAATCATCGCCAGGTCGGCGTCAATCGTAAATGTCCACACTAAATATAATCGCCAGATAGCGCTTGAGTCACTTATGATTGTCCGCACTAGATCACCCGTTCAGGCGTCTGCATGCTGTGGGGGATTAGCTCTTTTCCGGTGGTTGCAATCACACATTTCTTCACAGACACCAGGATTTAGGGGCCAAACTGTGCTTTATTGTGGCACACGGCATAAAGAAAAACACACAAAGCCAAAATAAAATACCTTGCCCGTCTGGGCCCTAACTAAACACATAGGTTTCCCTGACTCACCTAAAGCGTAACACAGTTCACACCCGTGATGAGATGCGGCTTTCCCAGCCCAACCTTCAGCAGCCTCCAGGCTGCTCTCACACCAGTGTCTCTTGGGGGATAGTGGTCTCTCAGCCCTCCCGGCTCAGACCACACAGAGCCACTCCAGCCTTCTGTGTGCAAGTCCCCTCCCCCTCTCACTCTGAGGAGTCCTTTATCCCCAGGTGATTACTGCACCTGGTCTTTCTTCAGACCTGGTGATTCTGGGGAAGACACAGCAAATCCTGCCATATATCTCTCCTAACAACCATGAGGCATGTCACTGCCTCACATACCTCCCCTCTTTGTTCAAGCCTGTAGGGGTGAACACTAGCATCAAATCCAAATGCTCGTGAACGGGCATTAACCTGGCCTACAGTCTTCCCCTTATTCTGCCAGACCCAGGACAACAGCGCTTGGTTTGTCACCCTCATGAGTTTATTACAGAGCTGACAAGGCCTCTGGGTATTTCTTGTCCATCTCATGAGCAGGTACTGTCTTTTTGGCTTCTGCACTGGCCCCTCACGTCCTTTCTTGGACTGCGGCAACTCTTGACTGAACTGGACCCAGTCATGGTCGTGTCCCAACCCTTTCTCTTTTGCCTTGCGGGGCTCCTTCAGCAGAGCAGGTTTCTTATGTCTCGCTCCTTTTCCACGCATCTGGACCCCTTTACCATTATTATCAGCAGGTGTTTCTTCGGGTTTGGAGCCAGCTTCAGAGTCTTCTGCGTCTTCAGTTGCTTTTCCCACTTCAGCAGTCGCTCTTTCCGCCCTAACCTTGGTCTCTGGGACAACCAAGGTTTTCTCCCATTTCAAGAGCTCGGCCTTAGCTTCCTTGGCCTCTGTCTCTTTGGCCTTTACTTTATTAGCCTTCTCACCATTCAGGGACATGGCATCATATCCTTGCTTTCTTAATTCCTCCTTCCCTTTCGCATCAAGGTTGGAGGCACTGGGGTCTTCAGCATACTTCTGGTCTTCTGGCGTTTTCTGGGGGAAGACACAGGAAATCCTGCCATATATCTCCCCTAACAACCATGAGGCATGTCACTGCCTCACAATGCAATAAGAATCACTGGTATAAACTCTTCAAATAAGCCCCATAGGGCAGAGTACTTTACCCCTCCTCTGTTCCTGTGGACTCATCCAGCAGCAGCCGCTTAAACTCACCCGGCGTCCCGAGCGGTTAGCAGGTCTCAAACACGGCTTCCCACGTAATACACACTGCTCTTGTGAAAGGCTGGTGATGCGCTGCTCTGTGAAAGGCTGGTGATGTGCTGGGTCCTAGAATCCGGACCGTATATTGATCTTTATATCGGATTGCCGCTGAGGAAGGGGCTTGATCCCCGAAACGCGTACGGTTCATGACAGCACAGGACTCCACTATGGAATATTGAGGTGCCAATAGCATCAGGCATCCCACCCCTAGGACCCCTTGTGAACGACATCTGATATAAAGATCAATATACGGTCGGGATTCTAGGACCCAGCACATCACCAGCCTTTCACAGAGCAGCGCATCACCAGCCTTTCACAAGAGCAGTGTGTATTACGTGAGACACAGCTAGGTCACGTGGGACGCCGCGTTTGAGAACTGCTAACCGCTCGGGACGCCGTGTGAGTTTAAGCGGCTGCTGCTGGATGAGTCCATAGGAACAGAAGAGGGGTAAAGTACTCTGCCCTATGGGGCTTATTTGAAGAGTTTATACCAGTGATTCTTATTGCATGCAGACGCCTGAACGGGTGATATAGTGCGGACAATCATAAGTGACTCAAGCGCCATCTGGCGATTATATTTAGTGTGGACATTTACGATTGACGCCGACCTGGCGATGATTTATGGTCACAGGGCTGACTGAGTATTACATGGACATATGTTTTATATTATATGTATGTAGATTTTATGAGTTTTATGCCAATGCATTCGTTTTATGCAAATAAATTAGGATTATTAATATCCTGCCTTGAATGTGGTCAGATATTTGAGTGCCCTTCAATTACTTTTTTCAATCAGTGCAAATAGGTGACAGCTAAGAGAAGGAAAAGAGATGAGAAAGTGAAACCAAAACAAAGAACATCATACAACAGGTAGAGAAGAACGTCTGCCAGATCTTCTCACAGAACTGGCGGTGACAGTACCCCTCCCTCTACGGGTGGACTCCGGACACTCAGAGCCCACCTTCTCAGGAGGAGACCTATGGAAAGCCCTGATGAGACCTAATGTCCACCACTGGGACCCACATCCTCTCCTCAGGACCATAACCCTCCCAATGAACGAGGTACTGGAGAGAACCGCGGATAATGCGAGAATCCACAATCCTAGAGACCTGAAATTCAAGATTACCATCAACAACAATCGGAGGAGGAGGCAAAGAGGAGGGTACAGTGGGTTGGACATAAGGTTTTAATAGGGACCTGTGAAAAACATTATGGATCTTCCAAGTCTGAGGAAGATCAAGACGGAAGGCAACGGGATTGATGACGGACAAGATCTTGTAAGGCCCAATAAACCTAGGACCCAACTTCCAGGAGGGAACCTTCAGTTTTATATTCTTTGTAGACAACCACACCAGATCCCCCACATTCAGGTCCAGACCAGGCACACGTCTCTTATCCACCACACGCTTATATCTCTCACTTATCCTCTTCAGATTACCCTGAATCTTTTGCCAAATAAATGACAAAGACGAGGAAAATCTCTCCTCATCAGGTAAACCAGAAGACCCCTCTCAAGAGAATGTCCCAAACTTCGGATGAAACCCATATGCACCAAAAAATGGTGACTTATCAGAGGACTCCTGGCGACGGTTATTTAAAGCAAACTCAGCAAGGGACAAAAAAGAACACCAATCCTCCTGATTCTCCGCCACAAAACAGCGCAGATATGTCTCCAGATTCTGATTGACGCGTTCGGTCTGACCATTCGACTACGGGTAAAAAGCAGAAGAGAACGACAACTGAACCCCCAAGCGAGAACAGAAGGCCTTGCAGAATCTGGAAACAAATTGCGTGCCCCTATCAGAGACTATGTCTGAAGGAATACCATGCAATTTAACAATGTAATCAACAAACGCTTGCGCCAGCGTCTTAGCATTGGGTAACCCAGGAAAGGGAATGAAATGCGCCATTTTGCTAAAACGGTCCACTACTACCAGAACGAGGCAGGTCCGTAATGAAGTCCATGGACATATGCGTCCAAGGACGGGAAGGAATGGGTAACGGGAGGAGAGAACCTGATGATGAGGGACCTTGGCACGAGCACAGGTCTCGCAGGCTGCCACAAAACCGTCTTACGAAGAGCCGGCCACCAGAATCTCCGAGCAATGAGATCCACTGTGGCTCTGCTCCCCGGGTGCCCAGCAAGGACAGTATCGTGGTGCTCCTTAAAAACCTTGTGTCGTAAAGCGAGAGGCACAAACAACCTCCCAGGGGGACAAAGATCAGGAGCCTCTGCCTGGGCTGCCTGAACCTCTGCCTCCAAATCAGGATAAAGAGCAGAGACGACCACCCCTTCAGCCAAAATGGGACCCGGGTCTTCAAAGTTCCCCCCTCCCGGAAAACAACGTGACAGGGCATCTGCCTTCACATTTTTAACCCCAGGGCGGAACGTAACAACAAAATTAAACCTAGAAAAGAACAAAGACCATCTGGCCTGTCTCGGGTTCAGACGCTTGGCCGATTCCAAGTAGGCCAGATTCTTATGGTCTGTAAACACGGTAATAGGGTGTCTGGCTCCCTCTAACTAATGGCGCCATTCCTCAAAAGCTAATTTGATGGCCAACAACTCCCTATCTCCCACATCGTAATTTCTCTCTGCAGAGGAGAGTTTTCTTGAGAAAAAGGCACACGGTCGCCATTTGGCAGGAGAGGGACCCTTTGTTGAGGAAGGGTTGAGACGCATGCATATATATACATACATGCATGCAAACACGTGCATGCAGGTATGATATATATGCATGCATTAATGATCACTTTATGGGAGGATGTGTGCAGATGTGCCCAGCATCTGCGCACGTCTGCCCATGGTGACCCACAGGGGCTCATGGTGGCCCCTGTGGGAAATATGTGCCTCCTTTAGACCGTGCCCCTTATAATATAGGGGCTGTGCCCCCTTATAGTGTAGAGGCTCTGCCCTCTTATAGTATGGGGGGTGTGCCCCCTTATATCCCCCTTCATAACATATATGCCCACTGATCAATGTATACATGTGTATGGATGTGCCCCAAGCATCCATACACATGTATATTATATAATTATATCCCCCCCATCTCCATAGGCTGTAACCAGGTGCATCGGTGTGAATGGGCCCCAAGCATTCACACCGATGCAATCTGGCTAATTGCATCAGAATGACCAGACAAAGGTCCGGTCATCCTGAAGACTTCAAAGGACTCAGATTCAACAGAATCTGAGTCCTTTGTTGTAATTACCTGCAGTGCTGCTGGAGGTAATTACGCATGATAGGAGGAAGGGAGAAGCCTCCCCTCCTTCTATTATGCGCATTCCGGCAGCAAAATTAACATCTCGCTGGCCGGAATGCAGAGTGCCACAGACGGGAGATCAAAGGCTTCTCCCGCCTGTTGGTGTGTAGCGCTTCCCCGATGTGCGGGCCGGCGCAATGACGTCATATCACTGCGCCGGCCCACGTGGCTCGGATGGGCGGGCGCGCGCACGCGCCCCCTGGTGGGCAGTGCTGGAGTGCGGGCCGCCGGGGATAAATATCCCGCCTGTGGCCCCCCCCCCACCTAAGAGGAGAGCGCATCCTGCACTCAGGAAGAGGACCCCTGCCGCCCCCCCCAGAAGTAGGAGAGCGCGATCGGCGCTCAGTACAGGGCGGCCCCCTGGCTGGCGAGGATCACCCTAGACGAACGAGCTAAGACTGAGTATCCCCCTCTTATTAACCCCTATCCCACCAACGATCCCTGACCCCCTACCAATTAACCCTTACACTATCCCACCAACGATTTCTCCCCTTGTTAATCCCTGACCCCCTACACTATCCTATGCCCCTGATTTACCCTTCCCCTACCCTGATATTAACCCCTGGTGGCAACCCCTGCATCCCTGCCACACACACCCCCCTCACTGTACACTTGCAGGGTATTAACCCCTGCATTGCTGTACAGCCCTGATCATCCCCATTGTTAACCCTTTGTGTTTGTGGTCTGCTTACACCCCTGTAAGACCACTGTTAACCCTCGTCGTACCCCATAGGGATAGTATAGAACCAGGTGGGTGGGCTGCTAATACTTATGTATGTGTGAACTGTATAGTTAGTTTATGGGTGGAATTTGGGAACGTGTAGTGTAGTTTAGTATTGTATATTTAGTGCTGTATTGTTAGTGTATTGCGTGCGTAGTGTATTGTTAGTAATAAATACTGTGTTACTTGTAACTATCTGTGTAATGTGTAGTTATTGGCGATAGTTAGTTCAGTAAGGCGCATGCAGCTAGCGTAGTGATTAGTGTAAGTATAGTGAAAGTAGTGTGAATATTGTTATATAAAGGTATAAATAGGCGGAGTCATCAATAGACGGCTCCTCCTATTTATTAATAATAATTATTGATATTTGCATAAATATTGGTGATTAATATTCCCCCTTTACACCCTGAGATAAGACCGCACCCACACCCACCTCAGAAGCATCCACCTCAACAATAAAAGGTAGAGAGACATCAGGTTGTACCAAAATGGCAGCGGAAGCAAAACTCTCTTTAATACTAGAAAAGGCTTTAAGCGCATCTAACGACCACAAAGAAAAATCTACCCCCTTTTTAGTCATATCAGTGAGTGGCTTAACAACAGAGGAATAATTTAAAATGAACTTTCTGTAATAATTGGCAAAACCCAAAAACCGCATCAGCACCTTCTGATTCTCAGGAAGCTCCCAATCAAGCACAGCGCGGACCTTCTCAGGGTCCATGCGAAAACCCGAAGCGGAGAGAAGACCGCAAACACACATTTTTCCAGTTTAACGTACAATTTATTATCCCGCAGAATCTGACGTAGGTGGTCCCGATGAGTCTTGCAATCAGGAGAAAAAAAATCTAAATGTCATCCAGATACACCAGTACAAATTTCCCCATTAAATGATGAAAAATGCTGTTCACAAAATGTTGGAAGACGGCCGGAGCATTCATCAAACCAAAGGGCATAACCAAATTCTCGAAATGACCCTTAGGGGTATTGAAGGCTGTCTTCCTGTCACGGATGGTGTTGCAGAAAGCTGGAACTATAAATTAACATCCGACTGGCTTGATCCCAAACTAAGGAGCATATGGGTGAGCCCTATAAAACCCCTAGAGCTTTCCCTGACTGCTATGCCCATGCAAAGGTCTTAATGGTATGCGATTGCATGCCCTCGGACTGCTATGCCCATGCAAAGGTCTTAATGGTAGACGATTGCATGCCCTCGTACCTTTACTATGTGACACCTGAAAACCCTATAATAGTGAAGGGACACGACCACCGGCTCCCTGCACTTAATACGGATGGAGTCAGGGTCACCTACAATCAAGCCAGGAGAAGCAGCTTCCAGCAGTGAACACAATCCAGGAAGAAGTAGAAACCGCAAAGTGAGGCAGTATGGGAGGGAATATAAAGGGAGACAATCAGTGCAAATAGGTGACAGCTGGGAGAAGGAAAAGAGATGAGAAAGTGAAACCAAAACAAAGAACATCATACAACAGGCAGATAAGAACGTCTGCCAGATCTTCTCACAGAGCTGGCGGTGACACTGGGTGGTGATCGGCTACAGCTTCTTTATTAAAGCGGCAAACCTTAATAAACCATAATATCGGAGCGATATGCCAAAGCCTGGACTCCCAGCGGGCAAGTTAAACCGTAATCATCAGAGCGGTCTGCCAACCGCTGGACTCCCAGCGGGCAGTTACGCCATCTGCTACCACCATATCTCCTCTGAACTTAAATGCCGCCAGCTGTGACATTATAAACTCGACCAGAATTCGCAGCTCTCAAAAGCCATAATCATCGGAGCAATATCCAAAACCGCTGGACTCCCAGCGGGGGCTCTTAAGAATAGAAAAAAAAAACAACTGAATAACCAAGTATCCATAACTGCTCAGAACCGTGCACCTTGACCCGCCTCCCAAGAATAACCTGCAAAGGGAGGGAGGGCCAATCTGCTTCCACTTGCAAGAGGAAGTGACCAGGACAGAGAGGAGGTATATGTGACCTTCAGGATTTCCTGCACCGCCCCCATCCTGTCTAAGGAGGATCCCCAGGGAATTAACCCTTAATGACCCTAATCTGCAACCTACTTAACCATTACTAAGACGGGGCTAAATCCCTAAACGCCCCTAAGGGGAAAAGGGGAGGGGGGAGGACCATCAGTCCCTAAGCACCCTCCCTATACAGTCGGGCGTTTGCCAAGAGTGTTAAGTAAGACTCTCTGCTGCGCTCGAGGTCCAGGTAGAGAGAAGTTAAAGACTCTGGAGAGGAAGTAGTAGTATACATGGGGTTTTCAGAGATTTTTTAAACTGTGAATGAGACATCAGTATCTGATTGGTGGGGGTCCTACACTTGGAACCCTGCCGATCATCAGTTTGAGAAGGCACCACAACTCACAGTAGAACTGTGCTTGGCATCGCAGTTCAGTCCCATTAACTTCAATGGGGCTGCACTGAGGCTACGTATGTGACCAATAAACGTGACGTCATATGGCTTAGGCAAAGCTGCAGGAAGGCTGTGTTTCTATTGCAAGTGTCTCTGCTTTCTCAAACAGCTGGATAGTCTATCAGTTACGCAGTCTTGGAAAAGTCCCTTAAAGAAATTTGAAGATTGATATAAAATAGCCCGAACTAGCCACACTACTATGAAATCATAGGGAAGATGTGTAGCTGTAGTAGAGTTGCCACCCCTCAGTTTTTCTTGGTCAGACTGATGTCCTGAGAGTGTTAAGTGAGACTCTCTGCTGTGCTCAAAGTCCAGATGGAGAAGTTAAAGAATCTGGACAGAAAGTATTATACATGAAGTGACCTAAAAACATTGAGGATGAATAGACAATAGCCCTGATCAACCACACTGCTGGAATATCATCGTGGAGCGTGGGTGGAGCTCTAATTACCATCCCTCACTTCTTCTTGGTCTCACTGATGGTCTGACAGAGTGTTAAGTGAGACTCTACTGCACTCAAAGTCTTAAAAGTCTATTTGTTAAAGAATCTAGACAGAAACTAATATACACGGAGCAACTTCAAAAAGTTGCATCCAGAAAACAATAGAGTTGAGCGAATTGAAGCTGACGAAGTGGAATTCGATCCGAATTTCAGGAAAAATTCTATATTCACCGAAGCAGAATTTCCTCGCGCTTCGGGGTAACGAATCACATTTTTTCCTAAAATGGCTAGCTGCACGTGTGAGGACATGGAGAAAGGAATTCTGGTAAGGCA
This sequence comes from Bufo gargarizans, assembly GCF_014858855.1. Taxonomy (NCBI): domain Eukaryota; kingdom Metazoa; phylum Chordata; class Amphibia; order Anura; family Bufonidae; genus Bufo; species Bufo gargarizans. The sequence goes on from NC_058084.1 coordinate 8,040,467, forward strand.
GGATCACCCATAATGCCATGCATGCAGCCAATCAGCAGCCAGCCAGCCCTGTGATATCACAGCCCTATAAATAGAGGCAGCCATCTTAGATTCTGCCATTTACCATTGTACTTAGAACAGGGAGAGACGTCAACAGGCGCTAGGGACAGTGCTAGGAAAGACTTCATTGTGCTGAAAAAGTGATTTGCAAGTGCAGGGAAAAATTATTCAAGGTGTAGAGAAAGGATAGGGAGGAATCATTCCACTGCATTTATGTAGAACAGGGTTCAGTCGGGGAGGCTACAGCCTGGGTAAGAGGAACAATCCTATTACACCTTGCTGCACTGACTGCGGATCCAAACTGCCATTATACAGCTCTGTAATTCCAGCAAACCGTTCTTATTCGGGTGCAAGTGATGTTTGATACAGCCAATAACAGGGTTTATTACAAGGAAATATTTCTGTATCTTATTTGCCGTTTAGCGGTGCAGTTATATGTTCTAAAGCATTTTTTGTCTTGTATTAGTGGAAAAAAAAGGGCTTATTAGCCGTTGTGTGGTGAAGTGCGAAAGTTACAACCCATTCTTGGTGTATTACTGGCAAAACTAAAAAATATTTGCCGGTCAGCTGTGCAGTTTTCTGTTTTAAAGCCATTTTTGCCGTGTATTAGTGGCAAAACAAAAACATTTGAACATTCTGCGGTGCAGTTACCGTATATGTTTTAAAGCCTTTTGAGGCGCGTATTACCGTAAAAAGAAAAAATATATTTGCCGGTCAGCGGTGCTGTTATACACTGCCTGTCCCCAAAAAGTTGCCAACAAAAAAAAGCCTTTAGCTTTGATTACGGCACGCATTCGCTGTGGCATTGTTTCGATAAGCTTCTGCAATGTCACAAGATTTATTTCCATCCAATGTTGCATACATTTTTCACCAAGATCTTGCATTGATGATGGTAGAGTCTGACTGCTGCGCAAAGCCTTCTCCAGCACATCCCAGAGTTTCTCAATGGGGTTAAGGTCTGGACTCTGTGATGGCCAATCCATGTGTGACTATGATGTCTCATGCTCCCTGAACCACTCTTTCACAATTTGAGCCTGATGAATCCTGGCATCGTCATCTTGGAATATGCCCGTGCCATCAGGGAAGAAATCCATTGATGGAATAACCTGGTCATTCAGTATGTTCAGGTAGTCAGCTGACCTCATTCTTGGAGCACATATTGTTGCTGAACCTAGACCTGACCAACTGCAGCAACCCAGATCATAGCACTGCCCCCACAGGCTTGTACAGGAGGCACTAGGCATGATGGGGGCATCACTTCATCTGCCTCTCTTCTTACCCTGATGCACCCATCACTCTGGAACAGGGTAAATCTGGACTCATCAGACCACATGACCTTCTTCCATTGCTCCAGAGTCCAATCTTTATGTTCCCTTGCAAATTGAAGCCTTTTTTTCTGGTCGGCCTCACTGATTAGTGGTTTTATTACGGCTACACAGCTGTTCAGTCCCAATCCCTTGAGTTCCCTTTGCATTATGCGTGTGGAAATGCTCTTACTTTCACTATTGAACATAGCCCTGAGTTCTACTGTTGTTTTTCTTCGATTTGATTTCACCAAACGTTTAAGTGATCGCCGATCACGATCATTCAGGATTTTTCCCCGGCCACATTTCTTCCTCAAATACGATGGTTCCCCACTATCCTTCCAGTTTTTAGGCCCGTATTACCGTAAAAAAAAAATATATATATATATATATTTGTGGGTCAGCGGTTTTGTTATCTGTTTTAAAGCCATTTTTGTTGTGTATTAGTGCAAACCAAAAATATATTTGTCGATCTGCAGTGCTGTTATATGTTCTAAAGCCCTTTTCTACATGCATTAGTGGCACAAAAAAAAGTGTTTGCCGTTGTGTGGTGAAGTGAGAAAATTACAAAATTACAGACTTTTTTGGGGTGTTTTAATTAGCTTTTTTTTTTTTATCTAACAGTACAGGGAGTGCAGAATTATTAGGCAAGTTGTATTTTTGAGGATTAATTTTATTATTGAACAACAACCATGTTCTCAATGAACCCAAAAAACTCATTAATATCAAAGCTGAATATTTTTGGAAGTAGTTTTTAGTTTGTTTTTAGTTTTAGCTATTTTAGGGGGATATCGGTGTGTGCAGGTGACTATTACTGTGCATAATTATTAGGCAACTTAACAAAAAACAAATATATACCCATTTCAATTATTTATTTTTACCAGTGAAACCAATATAACATCTCAACATTCACAAATATACATTTCTGACATTCAAAAACAAATCAGTGACCAATATAGCCACCTTTCTTTGCAAGGACACTCAAAATCCTGCCATCCATGGATTCTGTCAGTGTTTTGATCTGTTCACCATCAACATTGCGTGCAGCAGCAACCACAGCCTCCCAGACACTGTTCAGAGAGGTGTACTGTTTTCCCTCCTTGTAAATCTCACATTTGATGATGGACCACAGGTTCTCAATGGGGTTCAGATCAGGTGAACAAGGAGGCCATGTCATTAGTTTTTCTTCTTTTATACCCTTTCTTGCCAGCCACGCTGTGGAGTACTTGGACGCGTGTGATGGAGCATTGTCCTGCATGAAAATCATGTTTTTCTTGAAGGATGCAGACTTCTTCCTGTACCACTGCTTGAAGAAGGTGTCTTCCAGAAACTGGCAGTAGGACTGGGAGTTGAGCTTGACTCCATCCTCAACCCGAAAAGGCCCCACAAGCTCATCTTTGATGATACCAGCCCAAACCAGTACTCCACCTCCACCTTGCTGGCGTCTGAGTCGGACTGGAGCTCTCTGCCCTTTACCAATCCAGCCACGGGCCCATCCATCTGGCCCATCAAGACTAACTCTCATTTCATCAGTCCATAAAACCTTAGAAAAATCAGTCTTGAGATTTCTTGGCCCAGTCTTGACGTTTCAGCTTGTGTGTCTTGTTCAGTGGTGGTCGTCTTTCAGGCTTTCTTACCTTGGCCATGTCTCTGAGTATTGCACACCTTGTGCTTTTGGGCACTCCAGTGATGTTGCAGCTCTGAAATATGGCCAAACTGGTGGCAAGTGGCATCTTGGCAGCTGCACGCTTGACTTTTCTCAGTTCATGGGCAGTTATTTTGCGCCTTGGTTTTTCCACACGCTTCTTGCGACCCTGTTGACTATTTTGAATGAAACGCTTGATTGTTCGATGATCACGCTTCAGAAGCTTTGCAATTTTAAGAATGCTGCATCCCTCTGCAAGATATCTCACAATTTTTGACTTTTCTGAGCCTGTCAAGTCCTTCTTTTGACCCATTTTGCCAAAGGAAAGGAAGTTGCCTAATAATTATGCACACCTGATATAGGGTGTTGATGTCATTAGACCACACCCCTTCTCATTACAGAGATGCACATCACCTAATATGCTTAATCGGTAGTAGGCTTTCGAGCCTATACAGCTTGGAGTAAGACAACATGCATAAAGAGGATGATGTGGTCAAAATACTTATTTGCCTAATAATTCTGCACTCCCTGTATGTCAGACAGAGAAGTGCCAGGCCCTGCACAGGGGAGTGGCAGAGGCCTAAATGTTTCTCGCAGCAGAGTAAGGGGACGTGGCAGCAGGGGTCGCAGCGAGAGACATCAGACACCCCTAACCAACAGTCGGTGGGTTCGTCAGACACAACCCTTAGTTGGCACGGCCTGGGAGCAGGCCATGTGCCCTCACCTGTTCTCAACCCCATGGCGGTCCCGCGATTTTGGATGTAGAACCCCTTCAGTGTCCTCCACAGATCCCGCCCTTCAGTGTCCTCCACAGATCCCCCCTTCAGTGTCCTCCACAGATCCCCCCTTCAGTGTCCTCCACAGTTCCCCCCTTCAGTGTCCTCCACAGATCCCCCCTTCAGTGTCCTCCACAGATCCCCCCTTTCAGTGTCCTCCACAGATCCCCCCCTTCAGTGTCCTTCACAGATCCCCCCTTCAGTGTCCTCCACAGATCCCCCCCTTCAGTGTCCTCCACAGATCCCCCCTTCAGTGTCCTCCACAGATCCCGCCCTTCAGTGTCCTCCACAGATCCCCCCTTCAGTGTCCTCCACAGATCCCCCCTTCAGTGTCCTCCACAGATTCCCCCCTTCAGTGTCCTCCACAGATCCCCCCCTTCAGTGTCCTCCACAGATCCCCCCTTCAGTGTCCTCCACAGATCCCCCCCTTCAGTGTCCTCCACAGATCCCCCCCTTCAGTGTCCTCTACAGATCCCCCCCTTCAGTGTCCTCCACAGATCCCCCCCTTCAGTGTCCTCCACAGATCCCCCCCTTCAGTGTCCTCCACAGATATCCCCCCACCTAGAGCCGCGTCCTAGCTAATTTATTCACTGCACTTGCCTCTGGGATATTAAAGAGAAGCTCCGTAATCTCGCACAGGCGCACTGGCAGAGGCATCGAAGTGCGCATGCACCGTCTTCCTGGCCTCTGCCAGTGTGCCTGTGCCAGATTACGGCGCTTCTCTTCAATTTCACAGAGGCAAGTGCAGTGACTAAATTAGCTAGGAGGCGGGGCTGGGCGGGCAGATTGCAGGCACAGGCAGCATCGCTTTGCTGCCTGTGCCGTTTGCAGCGCGCCCTGCGCTGATAAAGTCCGGTCACTGCGCGGGCGGCATTTGGCCCGCGGGCCGTAGGTTGGGCCTCACTGGTCTAAGGCTAGTTTCACACTTGCGGCAGGACGGATCCGACAGGCTGTTCACCATGTCGGATCCGTCCTGCGGCTATTTCGCCGTGCCGCCGGACAGCCGCTCCTGCCCCCGTCCCCGGATAGTCAATGGGGACGGGGGAGGAGCTCCGGCGCAGCACGGCGGTGCACGGAGAAAGGCCGCCGGACTAAAATTACTGCATGTCAGGCTTTTTAGTCCGGCGGCTTTCTCCGTGCACCGCCGTGCTGCGCCGGAGCTCTGCCCCGTCCCCATTATAGTCAATGGGGACGGAGCGGCGGTCCAGCAGCACGGCAAAATAGCCGCAGGACGGATCCGACATGGTGAACAGCCTGTTGGATCCGTCCTGCCGCAAGTGTGAAAGTACCCTAATGTATACATAAAATGTATATGGTAACAAATGCCTCATACTGACACCATGCAGTGGCAGCCGTCACCATAGAGTCCAATTGTAAAAGAAAAATATAAAAAATTATACGTTAACGTATACGTTTTTTTTTTAACAGACTTTGCAGGATACAAAAGCAAAGTGTGCTAAGCTTTTGTATCCCTTTTTTCTAATGTATACATCAAACAGAAGGAAAAAAACCCTCCCTTACATGAACCCTCCCTTACATATGCACACATACAATGCCAGGATAATCATGGAGGGGGGGGCCCATACAAAATGTTGCTGTGGGGCCCAGTCAGTTCTAGCTACGCCCCTGCGGGGCGCCTAGATCTCACGGCCACATGAGCACTGTGGGGGCTGAACTGGAGGAAGAGGAGGACATTGGAGCACAAGCAATGTGTAGTGAAGTGGGTGGTTTTTCTACACAGGAGACAGGAGAGAAGGAGAAGGAGCAGCCAGAGGAGCTACAGGGCGATGAGGAAGACAAGGCAGAGGACCCAGACACACCGTGGCAGTATGCAGTGGAGATGGAGGCAGGGAGTCCCTCCGAGTCACTTGCACAAATGGCATAATGCATGCTCACTTGCTTGCGTAGTGACAGACGAATTGTCACCATTCGGCAGAGGGAGGACTTCTGGCTCTCCACCTTGTTGGACCCTCGCTACCGGTCCAAAATGGGGGCCTTTTTTACCCCCTCTTAGAGGGAGGACAAACTGAACTACTATAGAGATATCCTATGTAGTCAGTTGGCCGCTGCCTTTCTGCTCCATCGTCGATCCTCTCGCAGGTCTGACTGGGGGCCCTCTGCGCTCATGTTCCTCTGCCATGGCTGCTGTGTCAGAGTGGGGGGTGGGGTGAGGGTGTAGGAGCAGTTCTAGCTCCATCAGCAGCAACTTGAGTCTAGAGTCGCTGATGATCAGCTTTCTTCACCCGCCTAGTGAAGAAACTACTCACCAGCAGCAGCAGGTAGACATGGAGCAAAATCTGAACCAGCAGGTGGTGGCATACTTGGACAGCACCCTGCCACCCCACATTGAGGATCCGCTGGACTACTGGGCAGTCAAACTGTATTTGTGGCCGCAACTAGCAAAGTTTTCCCTGGAAAAGCTGTCCTGCCCGGTCAGTAGTTTGGCATCAGAGCGGGTGTTTAGTGCGTCAGGGGCCATAGTTACCCCAAGAAGAACTCGCCTATCCACCCAAAATGTGGAGAGACTGACCTTTGTCAAGATGAATCAGCCATGGATCAGCCAGGATCCATGGTGCCACACCAACACATTGACAAAAGAGACTAGTTTCTTCTGGCTACCTCCCTTAGCTACTATTCTGATGCTGTCATCCGCCTGATGCCACACATCTGATGCCAAGTGCTCCTTCTTTAACCCACCATCTTCAGCGGGTACTGGTATTGCCACCAACCTCCACAGTATGTCACCTTGCCACTCTGTGGCCTCCTGATGCCGCTGCCACCTCCACACTCTGTCATTTTTCCAGTCTGTGGTCTCCTCATACTGCTTCCACCTCCAGACTCTGTCATTGTGCCTCTCTGTGGTTTCCTCATGCTGCAGCCACCTCCAGACTCTGTCATTGGGACTCTCTGTGGCCTCCTCATGCTGCCACCACCTCCAGACTCTGTCATTGTGCCACTCTGTGGTCTCCTCATACTTCTGCCACCTCCAGACTCTGTCATTGTGCCACTCGGTGGTCTCCTCATACTGCTGCTACCTCCAGTTGTGGCCCCATGACTGCCCAAATAAGTGAAGAGCACAGTGATTCTAAGAGTGACGCCTGTCATCTGCATGTCATACTGACTCACAGTATTGTTTCTCTACCACAGCAGACTCCCTATGCGTGTTACTGCAAGGCACAGTGTTCTACACCCCTATAAAGGCTCTCTGCAGCCAGGAAATAGCCATTTTTTTATGCAATTCGCTGCGAATATATACCCGATCAAACCGGCGAATCGAATTTTTAAAAAATTCGCTCATCTCTAGTGATAATATTTTATGATACAAGTGTCTCATTAATGATGGTCTCCAGGTAAAAAAGTATAAAAATTTTGTGTCAGCTGGTAATAATCCATTGATGCAAAATGTAAAATTCTTATTGGCTGCGTAACCAGAGTCAACACAAGCAGATGCAAGACCTAATTGGCTATACTGTAAAAAACTGTTTCCCGAACTCGGTTCGGTTCCAAGGTACCAGGGAAACCCATACTTTACGAAGAGCCATGACTGCACATCTTGACACATGTTCCATAAGGATCCATGGTATTTCGGCATAGCTATGTAGCACTGGTTCACAACCTTGTGTACTTTGTGAGCCATATTCAGCTTTGAGTGGTGGATGGGAGCAACATTATAAAGAAATAGAGTGGAGACATGTTACATGTGGAGAAATACATTCTTGTGCTTATACTTGTATTATATTATGCAAATTATCACTGTTCAGTGGTTTAGATATGCAATGAGTTTGCAGGTTCTTTGCATTTTTGTGTGGGTTTCCACCCACATTCCTTACTTGGAAACAAGTATACTGGTTAATGCTAAAGCAATACTCCCTTCCTCTAAATCTTCCTCATGTCCCTCCATTTCTTGCTTTCCATTTTCTCTTTTCGTCCTGTTTTCCTACATTCCTAACTGGACTGATAGACGGGAGTCCCAGGTGTCAGACCCCCACCGATCAGATACTGATGACCCATCTAGAGGATAGGTCATGAGTTTAAAAGTCTCGGAAAACTACTTTAACAGAGCTATACCAGAATAATATCCACATCTGTGAAGCTTAGTATAGAAATAGTATAAACTATACCCTTGTAAAGCAGTATTTTGTAACAGCTGCATTGTTTCATAGGCAGAAATGTAGGAATTTAGGAGCATTTATTAAGACCATAATTCTGTACCATTTCATTTTTAGGTCCTACATTCTCTGCTGGTTTATTTGTATAAATGAGTTCTGTTTTTCTACCTTGATAAATAGTAATATTCTGGCTACCTGGAGCCACCACTAGGAGGAGCTAACTGAACAGTGGTAGCTGTATAAATCTGTGTGCAGAGGAGATGGACAGCAGAGTAGTCATAGATTGGTGGGGTCTATGAGGATCTGATGGACGTTGAAGACAAAAGGTTAAATGACTGGTTAGATAATTCTCAGAATCACTAGGAAACAAGATGGAGGGTAAAAGGCTGCTACAATTGAAACCTTAGGTGTCAAAATAAGATTCATGACCACAATAAATAGTACTATTCAGAAGAGATACAAGCAGGGGCGCGGATTGGAAACTTAAAGTGGCCCTGGAAAAAAAAATTAAAGTGGCCCCAATGTTTTAGGTGGGTCCAAACTAACAGAAGGTGTGGCAACACAAGTAGATGGGGTCAATACAAGTTGGCCAGGTCAGTAATACCATAGTGCAACACAGAATACCATCCCACAGAAGCAAATATCACAGTGCAGCACAAAATACCACCTCAGAAGCTGTAAGATATGACTCTTTTATGTTAATTTGCATATGTATCAAATCGTTTTTTTTTTTACACAATAAAAGCACACAGAGCTATGGGGACTGGGTATTGTGGATGTGCTAGCGGCCATCTAGCAGCCCATGTCCTCAGCTCTATACCCAAAATCCCGGTGACAGGTTCCCTTTTAAGTGGCCAGCCTGAGGCTGGGGAGGACTAAGGTGTATGCTCGCTGACCCTTTAAGAGCCGAAGAGAGAGCATGCATACGAGGCAGACAGGCTGAGAGGCCACAGCCTATATGGGGTGGACAGAACATTTCTACACCCATGGCCCTGCCCACCTGCAAGTGGCAGAGGGACATGGCGAGCATGGGCGGCCGGGAAAGCAGAGAAGGAGACCATCGAGCAGCAGGCACAGACCACCAGAGCAGCATCTTCCTTCCGCCTTACTTCTTTTCTTCCTGCCACCAGTCCTCCTTCCTTTCCATCCTTCCTGTCTCCTTTCCTAAATTCCTGCTTCTGTTCCTCTATCCCTTCCTGCTTCCCTCCCTCCCTTCCTTCCTTCCTTTTTCCCTCCCTTCCACCCTACCTCTCTTCCTTCCTTGCTACTTCTTTCTCTATAGCCTGAGTCAGATCCAAAGGAGCCTTATACGTGACATCCTCTACGTAAATCTGGAAGACATAAGAACCTCATAAAATGTATAAGTCTGACTCAGGGCTTTACAGAAAGCTGCAATAATCTCCTACTATTAACCGGCTCTTCCAGAGACAACATTGCTAGAAATGATTAGGATCCGGGTCCTTCAGAAAATATTGATTTTGGTGAAATCCTAAAATCAATACATATAAAAGTGGAGGAGGAGATGAAGAGCTCCCTGCGGCCGGTGGATTACATCTCCAGGTATAGATATGACGTCTCACTTTCAGCAGGAGAACTTTCTGTAAAACTTTTCTGTTTGCTGCAAAATGGACGTAAAATGGAATCTGCGAAAATCAACCAGTAATTGCATAACCCTGTGTCACAACCAGACATCTGAGAAGCTCTGACAGATGCCTTTCAGAACCTCCCCCTTGAGCTCCCTGTTTTGGTTTCAGTTTCTTATCTCGTTAGCCTGTCTCAGCTGTCTTATACTTGGACTGATTGCATCCCTTTAAATTCCTCCCCTTAATGCAGTAGGGTGCGGTTTATACTAGTTCCTGGACGGTGTGTGCTGCTTTCCTGGTTCCCTGCCGGCTACTAAGTTAAGTTCTGTTTATCTGTTATTTTCGGTTTGCTGGATCCCAGGTGACCCTGACTCCCTCCGTGTCTGGAGTAGGGAGCCGGTGGTCGTGTCCCCTCACTATTGTAGGGTGTTCAGGTGTTAGATAGTCGAGGTACGTGGCTATGCAACCATTCACCTCTGGAATCGTTGCATAGGATAGCAGCCAGGGAAAGTGCCAGGTCTGGTACAGGGGTCTCCCTCTTGGTCCCTTAGCTTTGGATCCAGTGAGTCTTATATGCATGTTGGATTGTTTTGTTTCCTGTACACTGTCCGTGACATTATAAACCGCCAAAACCGTCTCAAGCATGGATCCGGTTTCACTTTTGGCTGAACGCTTCCAGGGTCTTTCATTGGAGGTAGCTGATCTCCGTAAGACTCTTTCTCAGCTTCAAGTGACCGGTTCAGCTTGCGTTCATGGAGCTTGTTCTGAGCCTAAGATCTCGCTCCCGGATACGTTCTCCGGGGGTAGTGAGAATTTTGTGCGTTTTAGAGAGGCTTGCAAACTCCATTTTCGCCTTCTTCCCCATTCTTCGGGTGATGAAGAACGGAGGGTATGGATCATTATATCGCTGCTCAGGGGTAACGCTCAGTCTTGGGCCTTTTCGCTGCCGGAGGGGGCACGGCCCCTCCGTTCAGTGGATGAATTCTTTTTAGCCCTGGGTCAGATATATGATGATCCGGATCGTATTGCTCTGGCTGAGTCTAGACTGCGTCTATTGTGCCAGGGTGGACAATCCGCAGAGATATACTGCTCAGAATTTCGGAGATGGGCAGCTGATACTGGTTGGAATGATGCTGCACTCCGAAGTCAATTCTGCCATGGTCTTTCAGAGGGATTGAAAGATGCATTTGCCTTTCATGAAAGACCTACCTCCTTGGACTATGCTATGTCCCAGGCCGTTCGTATTGACAGGCGTCTTAGAGAGAGAGGAGAGATCTCTCCTTCCTGTCATACTCAGTCCCAGGACAGTGCAGCGGTCCCATTCTGCGCGCAGGGGTCTCAGTCGCTGTCAGCCCCTTCTGAGCAGGAGCCCATGCAGTTGGGGTTGATTGCTTCTGACAATAGAAGATTCAGCCTGCATGGGAGGGTTTGTTTTTGTTGTGGAGGTATAAATCATTTGGCAAATATTTGTCCCTCTAGGAGATTCAGGCAGTTCTCTGGGAGTAATAAAGAAACAAAGAGGAAAAAATCTTTGAAAAATGTTCCGTCTGTTACTATTGGCAGGGTTGAGGCGGAAATTGAAGGTTTTCCGTTTGCTTGTAGTTCCCGTTTTGTCCTGCCTGCTAGGGTGGCGCTAGAGAGCAAGAGCATTTTTTGTGAGATTTTTGTGGATAGTGGAGCAGCGGTCAATCTCATTGATAATCAATTTGCAATAACTCATGGTTTCCAGGTGCGCACTTTGGGAAAGGATATTCCTGTGTTTTCTATCGATTCCGCTCCACTTTCTCAAAAATCATTAAAGGGCATAGTTCACAATATCCGTTTAATTGTGAGTGATGCTCATGTTGAGGATGTGTCATGTTTCGTCCTTAGCGGTTTACCCACCCCTCTGGTGTTGGGGCTGCCCTGGCTCACTAAGCATAACCCCACCATTGATTGGCAAGCGAGGCAAATAAATGGTTGGAGTGACTTTTGCAGAGAGAATTGCCTCATGACATCTGTTTCTGAGGTTGCTACTAAGACGGTACCATCTTTTCTCTCTGAATTTTCTGATGTCTTCTCTGAGAGTGGAGTTCAGGATTTGCCCCCGCACAGGGAGTATGATTGCCCTATTAATCTCATTCCAGGCGCCAAGCTGCCTAAATCTCGTTTATACAATCTTTCCCAACCTGAAAGGGTCGCTATGCGTGCTTATATCTCTGAGAGTCTGAGAAAGGGACACATACGACCCTCGAAGTCACCTGTTGCCGCTGGGTTTTTCTTTGTTAAGAAAAAAGATGGTTCTTTAAGACCTTGTCTGGATTTCAGGGAGCTGAACAGTATCACAATTCGTGACCCTTATCCGCTTCCTCTGATCCCGGACCTGTTTAACCAGGTTGTTGGGGCTAAAGTTTTTTCCAAATTAGATTTAAGAGGGGCATACAACCTGGTCAGGGTCAGAGAAGGAGACGAATGGAAGACGGCCTTCAACACTCCTGAGGGCCATTTTGAGAATTTGGTTATGCCTTTTGGTTTGATGAATGCCCCAGCCGTTTTTCAGCATTTCGTGAACAGCATTTTTTATCATTTGATGGGAAAATTTGTATTAGTGTATTTGGATGACATTTTGATTTTTTCTCCTGATTTCAAAACTCATAAGGAACATTTACGTCAGGTCCTGCTCATCCTGCGGGAGAATAAATTATATGCGAAACTGGAAAAATGTGTGTTTGCGGTTCCAGAAATTCAATTTCTGGGGTTTCTTCTCTCCGCTTCTGGTTTTCGCATGGACCCCGAGAAGGTCCGCGCTGTGCTTGAGTGGGAGCTTCCTGAGAATCAGAAGGCACTGATGCGTTTTTTGGGCTTTGCCAATTATTACAGGAAGTTTATTTTGAATTATTCCTCTATTGTTAAACCACTCACTGATATGACCAGAAAGGGGGTAGATTTTTCCTCTTGGTCGGTAGAGGCGCGTAAGGCTTTCTCTAATATCAAGGAGAGTTTTGCTTCCGCTCCCATCTTGGTGCAACCCAATATTTCTTTACCCTTCATAGTTGAGGTTGATGCTTCTGAGGTGGGTGTGGGGGCGGTCTTGTCTCAGGGTTCCTCTCCTGCCAAATGGCGACCGTGTGCCTTTTTCTCGAAAAAACTTTCCTCCGCAGAGAGAAATTACGATGTGGGAGATAGGGAATTGTTGGCCATCAAGTTGGCTTTTGAGGAATGGCGCCATTGGCTGGAGGGAGCCAGACACCCTATTACCGTGTTTACTGACCATAAAAATCTGGCCTACTTGGAATCAGCCAAGCGTCTGAACCCGAGACAGGCCAGATGGTCTTTGTTCTTTTCAAGATTTAATTTTGTTGTCACGTTCCGCCCTGGGGTTAAGAATGTGAAGGCAGATGCCCTGTCACGTTGTTTTCCGGGAGGCGGGAATTTTGAAGACCCGCGTCCCATTTTGGCCGAAGGTGTGGTGGTCTCTGCTCTTTTTTCTGAATTGGAGGCAGAGGTGCAGGCAGCCCAGTCAGAGGCTCCTGATCTTTGTCCTCCTGGGAGGTTGTTTGTGCCTCTCGCGTTAAGACACAAAATTTTTAAGGAACACCACGATACGGTCCTTGCTGGGCACCCGGGGGCAAGAGCCACAGTGGATCTCATCGCTCGGAGATTCTGGTGGCCTGCGCTTCGTAAGTCGGTTGAGGGTTTTGTGGCAGCTTGCGAGACTTGCGCTCGTGCCAAGGTCCCTCATTCACGGCCGTCAGGTCCTCTCCTTCCCCTACCCATTCCTTCCCGTCCTTGGACACATCTGTCCATGGACTTCATAACGGACCTGCCTCGTTCCTCGGGGAAGACTGTGATTCTGGTGGTGGTGGACCGTTTTAGCAAAATGGTCCATTTCATCCCTTTTCCTGGTTTGCCCAATGCTAAGACCCTGGCACAGGCATTTATTGATCACATTGTCAAATTGCACGGTATTCCCTCAGACATAGTCTCTGATAGGGGCACGCAGTTTGTTTCCAGATTCTGGAAGGCTTTCTGTTCTCGCTTGGGGGTTCGGTTGTCATTCTCTTCTGCTTTCCATCCGCAGTCGAATGGCCAGACAGAGCGCGTCAATCAGAATCTGGAGACATATCTGCGCTGTTTTGTGGCGGAGAATCAGGAGGATTGGTGTTCTTTTTTGTCCCTTGCTGAGTTTGCTTTAAATAACCGTCGTCAGGAGTCCTCTGATAAGTCACCATTTTTTGGTGCATATGGGTTTCATCCGCAGTTTGGGACTTTCTTGGGAGAGGGGTCTTCTGGTTTACCTGATGAGGACAGATTCTCCTCGTCTTTGTCATCTATTTGGCAAAAGATTCAGGATAATCTAAAGAGCATGAGTGAGAGATATAAGCGTGTGGCAGATAAGAGACGTGTGCTTGGTCCGGACCTGAATGTTGGTGATCTGGTGTGGTTGTCTACCAAGAATATCAAATTGAAGGTTCCCTCCTGGAAGTTGGGTCCTAGGTTTATTGGGCCTTACAAAATCCTGTCTGTCATCAATCCTGTTGCCTACCGTCTTGATCTTCCTCAGACTTGGAAGATCCATAATGTTTTTCATAAGTCCTTATTGAAACCTTATGTTCAACCCATTGTACCCTCGCCTTTGCCTCCTCCTCCGATTATGGTTGATGGGAATCTTGAATTTCAGGTCTCTAGGATTGTGGATTCTCGTCTTGTCCGCGGTTCTCTCCAGTACCTTGTTCATTGGGAGGGTTATGGTCCTGAGGAGAGGATGTGGGTCCCAGTCACGGACATTAAGGCCTCTCGTCTCATCAGGGCTTTCCATAGGTCCCATCCTGAGAAGGTGGGCTCTGAGTGTCCGGAGTCCACTCGTAGAGGGAGGGGTACTGTCACAACCAGACATCTGAGAAGCTCTGACAGATGCCTTTCAGAACCTCCCCCTTGAGCTCCCTGTTTTGGTTTCAGTTTCTTATCTCGTTAGCCTGTCTCAGCTGTCTTATACTTGGACTGATTGCATCCCTTTAAATTCCTCCCCTTAATGCAGTAGGGTGCGGTTTATACTAGTTCCTGGACGGTGTGTGCTGCTTTCCTGGTTCCCTGCCGGCTACTAAGTTAAGTTCTGTTTATCTGTTATTTTCGGTTTGCTGGATCCCAGGTGACCCTGACTCCCTCCGTGTCTGGAGTAGGGAGCCGGTGGTCGTGTCCCCTCACTATTGTAGGGTGTTCAGGTGTTAGATAGTCGAGGTACGTGGCTATGCAACCATTCACCTCTGGAATCGTTGCATAGGATAGCAGCCAGGGAAAGTGCCAGGTCTGGTACAGGGGTCTCCCTCTTGGTCCCTTAGCTTTGGATCCAGTGAGTCTTATATGCATGTTGGATTGTTTTGTTTCCTGTACACTGTCCGTGACACCCTGACCTGGAGTGGGCTCTACCTCACTCACCAGAGCCTGCCTGCCCGCTTCATCCAGAATGACGGGGGACTGGACAGTTGCTTTATATTAGACACTTTCTTGTCTTGAGTGAATTAATATTCACAAGTCGTTAACTAATATGGATTCTGGAGAAATCTTTATTCGGGGGTGTACTTTAAGATTAAGCATATTTTTGCATTTTGAGTGAAGGATTTCAGGACATTTAAGGACATAGGATTCATAGATATATAGAAAAAGCAAGCGTCCTTTACTGGTATAGGGGTCATTTTTACAGGAACTGGGGACTCATCTGTGGCAACATAACGAACTCACGTTACAACTGATGAAATTTATCTTGGAACACAACACGTTCCTTTTCAATAACAAGACCTACCAACAGATAAAGGGCGTTGCTAGTAGGAAGTCCCTGTGCCCCAACATATGCAAACCTCTATTTGGGGGGGATGGGAACAAGAAATTGTCTTCAGGAGACTATATGAGTTATTGGGCATCGACTGTTATGTGGCTCACGGTACATCGATGATGTCCTGATACTCTGGAAAAAGGGACTCAGATACATTTGCAGCCTTTGTTCGGAGCCTAAACATCAATGATTGGGGGATTTTCTTTACATCCTATTACATTTCTGAATTTGACGCTCTACAAAGGGGCAAATAATATGATAGGCACATTCCTGTTCAGAAAGAAGACAGCCACCAACAGTTTGCTGGAGTGGGACAGTTGCCATCCAGCGGCCCTAAAGCGGGGCATTCCTAAGAGCCAATTTCCAAGGTTGCGTCGCAACTGCTCGGCTATGCAGCATTTTCATGTTGCCGCAAAAGATCTGCGACAGCGGTTTCAACGCCGGGGATACCCTGCCGCAGTGTTGGATCAAGCATACTAACATGCTTTAAGCCATGACAGGGATTCCCTATTGAATCCAAGACCCAGAAATGATGAGCCGGATCTTATGCGTATTATTGGCAACTATGATGCAGCACATGTACAAGTCAGGGAGGTGCTCTCCAAGTTCTGGGGTATTTTAAAAGCAAACCTTAATGTGGGGCATTTGGTAGGCCATGCGTCGGCAATTACCTACCATCGTGGTAGGAATATAAAAGACCGGCTGGTGCATAGCTTTTATCAACCACTGCCTCAGCCATCTTCATGGTGTAAGCCGTGTACCGTGGTGGGCCCCCCAGAATACAGCGAAGTTACGAACGAAGAAAGCAACTCCGACACCAGCTCTTGCAAAACAAACTTTACTTTACTGAAGAGTGATATCAAACATAACCCCACATGCAAAAAGCAGAAAGTAAATTTACATACACTCAGCCAGGGCCGAGACCCTTGTGCTGCACAGCACGGCGCCCCCTGATGTTTGCTGGGGAGCACAATTTCTATAAGTTTGCCTATGGCGGGCACAAATACCACTGCCTCGCCGTACCTGTTATTATCCTAAAGGGGGGAACAATTGTGTGGGATGCGAGGTACGGGTTAGCCAGCAGTGCAGCACAAAAGCTTACAATCCTACTGAACTATATATTAATTCCTTAACCCTTCCCCACAACTGGTTCTGTGGCAAGTACCGGTATTGCTTCCGATCATTACTGAACCGGATGAAATTTACGGTGAAGTTGGTTTGTGATCTCCCGTGCGGACAATGACTGTCACGGCGGACAAGCACTCAGACACACAGAAAAACCAGCAACCAGGCTCTGAGCGAGAAGCAGGGGAAGGGTCACCTCCTAGCTAATCCCTGACCTCTCTCCCTGCACTGCTCAGCCCACAGGCAGACCTTGGTGGTAGGAATGCTGTGTCCTCGTGCCTGGGCTAATACACCCTAAATTCCCTGAGATAGTGAAAAGGGGAAATAGGAGCAGCCTGCTCGCACAGAACCTGGAAGTGAGAGATGACACAAACACAGCTAAAACAGCAAACAACAAAAACAGAAACCACACTTATCTTATCAGAGCTGGGACAGAAAACCTTCCTTCCTTGCTTGCTTCCTAGGCCAGACTGATTTCTATAACCCTGCTCAGAGCACTGGAATTGAGAGCCATTTAAACTAATGACCCCACCCAGTGCACCTGATGGGAGGCGGATCCAGCACGACTCCAAAACAAACACTAAACACGTGCTGCTATTCTGGCCGACCTCTGCACATAGAGCCGGGCATGACAATGACTTTTAATTAGTAAATCCTTATGATGAATAGTCCACAATCCTGATTGCCAGCCTTACACAGTGACCCTAACTAACTAACTAGCTACAGGCTCAGAGTCTTTAATCTTCCAGGCGCCAATAATAGAACAAGCTGCGTGCACGGTCTGTCTTACCGACCCGGGTCTGCTTTATCTCCGCTGATGACTGCGACTGAACAATGTCCTTTCCACATGCGTGCGGCACAATGGCATCGCTGCTTCGCTCCTCAGTTTGTTCTGTCCCCACATGAAGGCGAATGAAGGTGTAACTGATAATGACCTTGTGACTGTCTTACCTTCGTATCCAAGCAGTGGAGCAGACCGGACCGGCAGATGCTCAGGTTAGATGGACCCAGACGTAGACATGAGGATGCAATCAAACGTGGGTTTATTTGATCCAGAGCAGTGACATACGGTGATGCAGTACAGGAATGCAGTAGCAGTGAAGATGCTGTCATGTGGATGTCTTTGCTGAGGCAACTGCTGGTCAAAAACTGATGCCTTCACAAGCCAAGGTGTGAGTCTCCAGTCACAAGGAGTGCAGCACTGAAAATGGCTACAGGAAGTGACAAGGACCAAGGCTGCTAAAACCACGCCCAGCAGAGAAAAACTTTATAGACAAGGAACAAGGCGTGCAGCATACGAATTCCGGCCAGCAGATGGCAGCAGAGAACAATACATTGGTAACAACATAGTGAAAGAAGATATAATAATACAGTGCAGGAATTCAATTTGAAAAGAACAGCACACTCCCCGTCTGAAATTCACTTTGGGGATTTCACTATGACGAATGTCCATAAAATATAAACAACCTGTAAAAAAAAAACATGTTAGAATGCAAAACATAGATAGTCCTGTTTTCCAACTTGGAATGGAGAAGATCTGCGAAGCTAGATACCGTCCTGTTCACCCGTCAGGGACGTTCTCGATGGGTAATATTAGGATGAGTTCGTTGATTGGTCTTGAGAACGTTTTAAGCTCGCCTTTCCTGAAGATCTTCAACTCCACCTTCCGGACCTTGCCATCCTTGCTAGGGAAAACCTTTGAAATTAGCCCAATAGGCCAGTCAATCCTTTCAGTTTGTTGCTCTTTCATCAATACAAGGTCTCCTTCCTTCAAGTTTGGTTTGTTGTGTTGCAATTTTCTTCTTCCTTGAAGAATACTGAGGTACTCCTTTCGCCACCTGTTCCAGAAGTAATCTGCTAGATATTGTACACGTTTCCAGTGTTTTTGATAGATGTTAGCATGAGTGAATTCTCCACTAGGAATAAGCGTACTCTCAGTTTTTTGGGTAAGTAGAATAGCCGGAGTCAGTATGGCTGGTGTCTCAGGATCCATAGACACTGGGACAAGGGGTCTTGAATTGATAATGGGTGAAACTTCAGCGAGAAGAGTAACTAGAGTCTCATGTGTGAGTCTAGACGAGTTTACATCTATCAACATATAATTTAAGATGTTGCGTGAGATGCCGATCATTCTCTCCCAGGAGCCCCCCATGTGGGAACTATGAGGAGGGTTAAAAATCTAGGTGCAACCTTTTTCCGCCAACTGATCTTGAATCGACTTGGTGTCGATGTTAAGTTCTCTACAGGCTCCAATGAAGTTGCTTCCCTGGTCAGACCTTAATTGTTTTACTGGTCCTCTGATTGCGAAGAACCGTCTTAAGGCATTAATAAGGCTGGATGTGTCCATAGATTCTCTCACTTCTATGTGAACTGCTCGCACACTCATGCAAGTAAATAGTACAGCCCAACGCTTACTGTTTGCGTGACCGCCGCGGGTCCTGCGTGCGGACACCATCCATGGCCCAAAGACATCTAGGCCAACATAGGTGAAAGGCGGCTCTGTACATAGTCTATCTGCAGGCAAGTCGGCCATTTGTTGGTGTAGTTGTTTTCCTCTTGCTTTACGACAGTGCACACACTGATGCAGTACTTGGGCCACACGTTTTTTCATACCTATAATCCAAAGGCCTGCAGACCGTAATTTGCCCTCAGTAATTTGCCTGCCTTGGTGTTCGGCCCTTTCGTGGTAGTGTCGGATTAGCAAGATGGTGATATGATGTTTGCTGGGAATGATGAGAGGATTTTGTTCTGCAATTCCCAGGTGGGCTTGATTCAAACGACCACCAACTCTCAGCAAGCCAAAACTGTCGATAACTGGATTTAAGTTGGCGAGAGGACTTTTTAAAGGAATCTGCTGTTTGTTGTACAAACACTTCCATTCTATGTTGAAATTCTCCTGCTGGACGTGAAGTATTATGAGGTACTCACTATGAGAGATGTTCTCAGCAGAGAAGGGTTTATGGCAGGCATGCCAACCATGACAATCTTTATCTTGGTGAGTAATATGATAACATCTTGCAATGTGCACTAACCTTGCAATAGTTCTGACGAGTCTCATCCAGCTGGAGAAACGCTCGAAGCGCTGACAACCGAAGCTGGCGGTTTGCTTTGTTCCAGTGACTAATGCACTAACTTCAGCGCGGATTTCTGGATCATTATCTGGATCCTGGATGCTGAAAGCTTCCTGTACACATTCGTCTGCCTCTCAGCAGAAACTCTGGACCTGTAAGCCAAGTAGAGTTAGTAAAGGAACCTATAGACATAGGCCTAGTGGCGTGATCTGCTGGATTAAGTTCGGATGGTACATAGTGCCATTGTTCAGGTTTGGAGGATCTCCTGATTCTCTCTATGCGGTTACTAACGTACACATAAAATCGCTTGGTCCGATTGTGGATGTAACCCAAAACGACCTTACTGTCGGTGTAATACTGGACTTCAGCTATGTCGACACCCAGTTCTTGTTGTATGAAATCCGCAATCTCCACTGCCAACACAGTCCCACAAAGTTCCAGTCTGGGAATAGTATGATCGGGCTTAGGGGCTAACTTAGCCTTACCAAAGACGAATCCAACATGATTTTGGTTGTTGGGTTCTGTCACCTTCAGATAGGCAACCGCTGCGATGGCCTCCGTGGAGGCGTCTGAGAACACATGGAGTTCTTTCTTTATGCTAGAGGAAAGTGAGGTTTTAACATAGCATCTCGGGATGCGGATCTCATCCAAGGCACACAAGGATCGCTTCCAGGCTTCCCATTTTTGCTCTTTCTCGGAGGGAAGTGGGGTATCCCAATCCTTGACTGTTTCAGAGAACTGTCTCAGTAGAGATTTACCTTGTATAGTGATGGGCGCTACAAATCCCAGCGGATCGAATAGGCTGTTTACCACTGATAGGACACCTCGTTTTGTAAATGGCTTGTCTGCGCAACTTATCTGAAAACCGAAGGAGTCAGCCGAGAGATCCCATCTGAGGCCCAAGCTCCTCTGCACAGGTGGACTGTCCAGTCCCAAGTTAATGTCCTTGAATCCTGGTGCATGATCGCCTGATTCGAAGGCCCTCATAACGGCCAGGCTGTTTGAGGCAATTTTGTGTAGTCTAAGTTTGGCTTGGTACAACATGCTTTGAGTCCTTTTGAGCAGATCAATGGCCGCCTCTTCAGTCGGTAGTGATTTGAGTCCATCGTCTACGTAGAAGTCCTTTTCTACAAAGTCTCTGGCGTCTTTACCGTACTCGGATTCTCCCTCTAATGCAGTGCGCCGAAGGCCGTAAGTTGCCACGGCAGGTGAAGGGCTGTTTCCAAATACGTGTACCCTCATTCGATATTCTGCCATCTCTGCGTTGGTGTCATTATTCTTGTACCACAGAAACCTGAGGAAATTCCGGTGGTCCTCTCTGACTACGAAACAGTGGAACATCTGTTCAATGTCGGCGGTGATGGCAACAAGCTCTTTTCTGAACCTCATCAGCACTCCAACTAGGTTATTCGTCAGATTAGGACCTGTGAGAAGGACATCATTAAGAGATACACCTTGATGTTTGGCGCTTGAGTCGAAAACGACCCTAATTTGATTAGGTTTCCGTGGGTGATACACTCCAAATGAAGGCAAGTACCAGCACTCGTCGTTCTTCCCTAAGGGTGGAGCTGGTTCTGCATGGTTGTTGCGGAATATTTTGTCGATAAAGGCAACAATGTGTTCTCTCATCTCAGGCTTACTGTTCATGGTACGCTGAAGAGAGTTAAATCTAGACAGAGCTTGTTCTCTATTGTTCGGGAGTCTCACCCTGATAGCTCGGAAGGGTAGTGGAGAGACCCAGTGATTGGTTTCGTCTTTAAGGAATTCATTGTCCATTATCTTGATAAATTCTCTGTCTTCTACTGACAAAGCTACTTTATCATCGTCCTTGCTTGCGTGAAAGACTAATCTTCCCAAGTTGTCGGCAAAGAAGGGAGGAATGTCGTCAGGTGGTTGTATGAGGTCTGGGGGCTTCTCTTTCACCTCGTAGTGATGAGGGCAAGGCTTAATGCAAGTTGTGCATCCATCTCCACGCACGTACGTTTTGAAAGAGTGGACTCTTGGTTGATCCAAGCATACATTTCCTATGACTACCCATCCCAAGTCCAGTCTCTGGGCGTATGGTGCATAGTCGGGACCATTACACTGTTGACGCACCTTGTGTACCCTTAGATTGTCTCTGCCAAGCAGGAGTAGAATCTCGTCATTGTTGTCCATAGGTGGGATAACGTTGGCTAGGTGCCTTAGGTGTGGATGGTGAAATGCAGCTTCCGGGGTAGGAATTTCATCCCTATGGTTGGGTATTTGATCGCATTCGATCAGCGTCGGTAGAGGTATTTCTGTATTCCCACTGACGGAACAAGCGATGAATCCTTGTGCCCTCCTGCCGCTAGTCTCTATGCGACCCGAGCAGGTGTTTAAGATGTAGGGTTCCGACGGTCCCTTTATTCCAAAGGCTTCAAAGAATTTAGCGATTGCTTTAGTCGTCAATGATGGCATACATTTTTACTGCCTCTTCTGGTAGCCACTCCGGGTAGACCTTGATTAGGCATATGCGGGCACAACATTTCTCACTCTGGCCCTCCCCACATACGTCCAAGCATGAGCAGGAAACAGCACTGGCTGTGTTAGCGTTATTTTCGGGCTCCCCACCATGACTTGGAGCGGGACTGGTGGTGACAGCAGCCGGTGAATCCCTTGTGAGTGGAGTTGGGTGCATAGCTGAGGCGTGTCTTTCACTATGACACTCCTCACACTTGATAATGGATTTACAGTCCTTAGCCATGTGCTCCAATGAAGCGCAGCACCTGAAACATACCCCAAGCTCGGTGAGGACTTTCTTGCGCTCCTGTATGGTTTTGGATCTAAATCCTCTGCATTTGTTCAGTGAGTGTGGTTTTTTATGAATGGGACATTCACGATTGAAGGCCTTGTCTCCTGATGAGGTAGTGTACTGTTTACCAGTGGGTACTGCAGATGATGGTAGGTTAGTCTTTCTAACATTCACGCTGCTCTTAAAGTCTCTGTGTTTATGCACAATACTTTCATACCTTGATGATGGTGTCACTGAAGCTGTAGTATTGAACTCCAGGAAGTCGAGGCTGGGGTCATTCCTCATCTGAGACTGTTCATCGATGAACCTACAGAAATGAATAAATGGGGGAAAGGTGACATCATGCACTCTTTTGTACCTTGAGACTGATGCTGCCCACTTCTCTTGCAGGCTGTATGGTAGCTTCACGACAATTGGGTTCACCCCATGGGCAGTATCCAGGTAGCACAGCCCGGACAGACGAGGATCTCTTTTGGCGAGCTCCAGTTCCATGAGCAAATCACTTAAATCCTGAAGCTTGTGGACATCCTTAAGACTGATCTTGGGAACATTCTGCAGTCTCCTGAATAGTACCTTCTCTATTGCTTCTGCACTGCCAAAGGTGCGTTCGAGTCTCTGCCAGGCTGCAGCGAGACCTGCTTCTGCTTGTCCTACATAGACAGTTCTAAGGCTCTTGATGCGATTTGTGGAGCCTGGGCCCAGCCAGTTGATCAAGAGGTCGAGCTCCTGCTTTGCAGTTAGGTTGAGGTTGGCGATGGCGGCTTTGAAGGTTGCCTTCCAGGCTCTGTAGCGTCATCAAATTTTGAGAGACTGGTGCTAATTAGCTCTCTGCTCACCATAAACCTGGCAAACTCAGACATATCTGATCTCTCACTGCTTGTTGCCATGACAACTTGCGATGCCCCTGGGGCGTGTAGGCTGCGTGGTGTGAAAGGGTGAGATGCTTCCGGGTAGAATGATGTTGCTGCAGGGTTGAGCTGTGGTCTAGCCTCTGTAGATTCTGATGACTGCTGCTTGAGCTGTGGAGGTAGGCCAGGAAACACCTGGTAGCCATCTTGCTGTAATAACTGCCCTTGAGAGGGCGCGTCTGGGCGACTGTTATTGGATTGCTCGGGTGCTGTGGGTGTCACTGGCACTGTGGGTAGAGCTGGCTTGGAGGTTTCAGTGTTATTGGCTTGGACAGTACTGCACACTGGGGGTGGTGCAGATAACTGTTTCAGTACATAGTCGCTGGTGCGATCAACTGGATCGTCTATCTCCTCTGGTGGTAAACAGACTGAATCAAGGCCTTGGCTCAATGCTTGCTCAAGTAGTCTTACTTTTGCTAATGCAATTTCCTCTTCCCTCTCTGCTTCAAGGATCTTTATTCGAGCCTCTGCTTCTGCCCTCTTGGCTTCTACCTCCTCTTCTGCCCTCTTGGCTTCTACCTCCTCTTCTGCCCTCTTGGCTTCTGCCTCTGCTTCTGCCCTCTTGGCTTCTGCCTCTGCTTCTGCCCTCTTGGCTTCTGCCTCCGCTTCTGCCCTCTTGGCTTCTGCCTCCGCTTCTGCCCTCTTGGCTTCTGCCTCCGCTTCTGCCCTCTTGGCTTCTGCCTCCGCTTCTGCCCTCTTGGCTTCTACCTCCGCTTCTGCCCTCTTGGCCTCTGCTTCTGCCCTCTTGGCTTCTGCCTCCGCTTCAGCCCTCTTGGCCGCTGCCTCCGCTTCAGCCCTCTTGGCCGCTGTCTGTGCTTCTGCCCTCGCAAGGACTTCTTTTTCGGTGAAGGAACGCCTCACTTTGGATAGCTCTGCATTTATGCGGGCCTCTAGTAATCTGTCGCTCAGGGCGGAGCTTCTAGAGCATGATGATCTGTAGGACCGCGAGGAATGTTTGGATGAATGCGATCTGTGTGATCTAGTTTCTTGCAAATGAGAGATGCGGAGTTCCACTTTATCTTTAGCGTCCAGCAACATGGCGTCTCTTTGTCTGTCTATTGATTCTGCCTTGCACAATTCTGATGGGGCTTCTTCTATATTAGAGTCTTTTAGAAAGGTTATATACCTTGTGGACAGTCTCTTGTATCTTTCATGGGCTGCGTTCAGCCGCCCGACGGCAACTTGTAAACTGGTGGCATCACCTGAGGAGGACTTAAGTCCTGATATGAGGGAGGAAACTCGTTCCCATAGCTCTTCCAGGTTGTCACATAGCTCATCTTTCCTGGTGTGATAATTTTCCGTGATCTTTATAGTTGGTTTGAGAGAGCGCTTTGGTCGCGTGACTTGGTCTGCTGAAAGTGTGGGTTCTACCTCCAGCTCCTCATAATGATCAGTATCAGGTTGCATTTGCTTTGTTTCATCACTGGGGAACTGTACGAGGTCATTTTCGGCCATTTTGATTTAAGGTGCGCTGTCTCTTTAAGAAAATGAACGTTCGAATTGGGGGCTGAAAATTGCAGTGTGGCTCAGATGAGGCACCCTGATGAGGTTCCTAAAGTGTTTTGAGTAAATTGCGGGGTTTTGGTTTGAGGGAGGCCCCGCGTGCGTGAACAGTTCCTATATCATGCGAGCAAGGGTAAACATAGGATGTAGAAAGTGTCTTGGCGAGTAGTGGAGGACTTCCAGGCGAGAGTATATCTACTGCGGACACACCGTGCTTCCCCTTGGGCTTGTGGGACGTGCACTGTTGCCGGGCAGATTTGCTGCGGGTGGGCCTGTTGCAAGGGAGGTTCCTGAGTGTGGCACTGGGCTCTGAGGGAACCTGTAGCCGGGCATTGGACTTTGAGACGGGTATTTACTGGGGTATAAGGCTTTAAGGCAGTTTTTGACTGAGGATGCAATCAAACGTGGGTTTATTTGATCCAGAGCAGTGACATACGGTGATGCAGTACAGGAATGCTGTGATGTGGATGTCTTTCCTGAGGCTAACTGCTGAGGCAACTGCTGGTCAAAAACTGATGCCTTCACAAGCCAAGGTGTGAGTCTCCAGTCACAAGGAGTGCAGCACTTAAAATGGCTACAGGAAGTGACAAGGACCAAGGCTGCTAAAACCACGCCCAGCAGAGAAAAACTTTATAGACAAGGAACAAGGCGTGCAGCATACGAATTCCGGCCAGCAGATGGCAGCAGAGAACAATACATTGGTAACAACACAGTGAAAGAAGATAATAATACAGTGCAGGAATTCAATTTGAAAAGAACAGCACACAGTTCCCACCAGCGATATCTGTAGCAGAAATCCTCCTTCAGTACAGTATCCTGGTGTTGGACGAGATCTGCTTCCCTTGACTGCAGTTCCAGTAGCAAAAGAGGTCTCTCACACTGGGATGTTGATAGATTCACTTTCTTCTGTGTCTCCTCGTCTGCTCTCAAAATGGCGACGACTTGCTGCTTCCCTGTAGCTTGTTAACCACACCTCTCATGCATATTGTAATCCGAGCAGTCAGTGAGCTGTGACTGGGAAACGACGACATCTTGTGGATAAACAACAATATAAGAGTCTTGAACTTAAATTACACCGTGTCCATGCAATGAGAGCTGCTTCTCAATCTGACAATGGCTCCAGAACCCACTGAGAGGAACCTTTAAATGTGGGAAATGCATTACATGTGGATCCATTCAGATGGGCAAGACCTTCACGAGCACACATACTGGTGTTACGTATGACATCAGATCTTTTGTCAACTGCAAAACCATAGGCCTGGTCTATCTAGGTGCATGTTCCTGTGGCGCCCAATACGTGGGTAAGACAATAAGAGAGCTCAGGAGATGCATTGGGGAGCATTCTAACGATATACGCGATGAGTCGGATACTCTTATTGCACGCCATGTTGCGGAGTGCACTAAGGAAGGTCCCGGTATAAAATAAATTTCAGGGCATTAAGACTATTAGGTCATCACCCAGAGGGGGTGACTTCGACAGACGCCTCTTACAGAAAGAGGCACATTGAAAGTTTTGCCTTAAAATTACGCGTCCTAATGGACTTAACGATCATATTTCCTATACTTGTTTTCTGAAGGAAGATCCTCTCCAGTATGAACATGGCCCTGATGTCTACTATGTCCTTGTGAACTGTTATATATCTGACAATGAGGGGTGGACAACACAGGGCGTCGTCTAGAATTGTATCAGGTGTTTGAGGATTTTGTTATTATGACACCCTTATGATGTCACCACTGGTTTGAAGGGTTGAACTTTTCTATCTAGATTAGCTGACCACCAAGGAGTCCATAGTGCCGATATCATGTGAGGCATATTGTTATCATCCTGCATAGCAAAATAATATGTTGCTGTTTTCCATCCTTTCTTACCAATCCCGGGCCTTATAATTCTTGGGCCGCAGGTCTTATTATGCCACTAGACCGATGCTGTTCTGCCTAATATATCTCTATGGCTTTTTAGGGGGATCTGTTCTTATACCTTATTCCCCCTTTGTGGACATCGCTATGTTGGGTCTGCAGCGGTGGAGCCCCGGGGATTATGCGCTTGTTAGCCACTCCTTCCTCCGGGGCCTCCGCGGCACTATTGGTGTTTGCCCTTTAGATGGGTGGAGTTACTCCGCTTAAATCTCTCTGGATTCGGCTGCCCACGTACGCTCGATATAGTGCCGGTAGCACTGCCATATGGGAGTTGGCTAGCGTGGGAGTTTATGTTTGTCTGTCTGAGAAGGGCTTACGGATGTAGCAGGGTTAACACTCAGGCTTTATGAGACATGTTATCTAAACTAAATGCGTTAAGCAATTGCTTTTCAATGGGTTTTGTTTCAAGATAACGCGATGAGTTAAGAAATTTGAGTTAAGAGTGTGTGTGTTACTGTGTGTGTTACTGTGTGTGTTGAGAGGTGTTGCTAACATTTATTAGCTTAGCTAGGGGGTGACTTGGGGATTGCTCCGCTTCAACTGCAATACAGCAGTAAGAGTGAAGGGACCATGTGTACAGGGCCGTCTTTACCAAGGGGCAACTGCCCAGGGCCCAGTTGCTCCTGGGGGGCCCAAGGCAGCTGCCTCTTGAGCCCTGCTAGCCACTGCCCCAGGTGTAAGGCTGTCAGCTACACAGGGGGTGCTGCCATGCCATGCCTGCCAGCACTGAGTCCAGGCAGCGTACTGTGAGCTGTGATCTAGGACCTTAGATGACATCATCACCATGTGACCAGTAACCTAGCAATATTACTGGTCACATGGCTATGAGGTCATCACAGGTCCTACCAGGAGTGTTGCAGGAGAAGTTTGCCTTAACTGTGAATATTACATCAGAAAAGATGACAGGGGCTGTTATGCTAATATACTGTAAACTACTATACTGTATACTGTGTGGGGGCCTGTATACTGTGGGGGGCCTGTATACTGTGGGGGGCTTTATACTGTGTGGGGGGGCTGTATACTGTGTGGGGGCCTGTATACTGTGTGGGGCTGTATACTGTGGGGGCCTGTATACTGTGTGGGGCTGTATACTGTGGGGGGCTGTATACTGTGTGGGGGGCTGTATACTTTGTGGGGGGCTGTATACTGTGTGGGGGGCTGTATACTGTGTGGGGGCCTGTATACTGTGTGGGGCTGTATACTGGGGGGGGCCTGTATAGTGTGGGGGGGCCTGTATAGTGTGGGGGCCTGTATAGTGTGGGGGGCTGTATACTGTATACTGTGGGTGTTGTCAGGCTCGGACTGGCCCACAGGGGTACAGAGGAATCCCCCGGTGGGCCCTTGAGCAAGGTAGGCCCCTAGTCTCCCACCCCCTGCACAAGTGGCACATAACACATTAGATTTAGTACACTACATACATATATTCAATCTACAGCACCTCAACCAGCTTATATTCATATAAAAAAACTTGTTAGATTATTTATTATATTTGAATGTATCCGTACGGTGGGCCCCCCAAAATACATTTTACTGGTGGTCCCTAGGTACCCCAGTCCGACACTGGGTGTTGTATATTGTGGAGTGCTATACTGCTGTACTGTATACTGTGGGGGGCTGTATACGGTATACTGTGGGTGCTGTATAGTGTGGAGTGCTATACTGCTGTACTGTATAGTGTGGGGGGCTGTATAGTGTGGGGTGCTGTATTATGTATAATTTGGGGTGCTGTATACGGTGAGGTGCTATACTGCTCTACTGTACACTGTGATGTGTTGTATACTGTGGGGTGCTATATACTGTGGGCTTCTATACTACTCTACTATATACTGTGGGGTACTGTATAGTGTGGGGTGCTATACTGCATACTGTGTGGTGCTGTATACTATAGGGTGCTATACTGCATACTGTGTGGTGCTGTATACTATAGGGTGTTGTACTCCATACTGTGGGTTGCTATATACTATAGGGTGCTATACTGCATACTGTGGGGTGCTGGGGTGCACTGTAACACTAGGGTGAGCCGAGCCCTGGTCTCCTTCCTGCAGAGCGGTGCCCACTTCCAGCCTGAGCCCAGCTGCCCAGAGCACTGATCCTGAGCCGCTGGAGTCTTCAGAACTAGAAGTATTTATATCACTGTACTCTACCAGATGTGGGGATTTTGTGTGTGTGTGTTGTGGTGGAGGGCGTGATTGCCTGCTAAGGTGTGGGAAGGCGGGATCCAGGGGGCCCAAGTAAATTTTTGCCCAGGGTCCAATCAATATTAAAGATGGCCCTGCATGTGTATATAGAGACGTTGTTGCAAAGAAGGCTGAATATAATGTATCTAGTCTTGTTTCCCCAAGCCCTCCTACATATCCTTTACTTGTGATACTCTGAGAAATATTGTATCTCTTTAGAGCTTTCATATATGCAGAGTTTTCTCAAGTATTGGGATTAGGTATTATTTGGTAGCCTTTCGTTCCTCTATAGGGGTGATTGGGGGTTTTGGGCTGTTTTTGACCACCCTCCCCTCTGTCTGGCATTGGAAGTAAGGTGCAGGTTTGAGGAAATACATTATATTTGTCTACATGAAGATACCTAAGTGATTATTTATATATTTTAGAGAGCTTTTTTTCCTAACCTATTTTTTTTTTATAAAGTAAAAATACCGGCTCACTATTTCTGTGGTGAAGATGTATCCGCGTGCTCGGTGCCTTGGTTTTTTTCAACCTCCTTGTTCAGGTATATCAACAACTTAAAGAATTTCAGGCTCCAGCACTCACTTGTTGAAGTGTCAAGTTCTCCATCTTTATTGAACAATTGTGCATAGACAAATACAGGACTCACTATTATTTTTTTTAACAAACTATGATATTTTTTTTAAGCGCCTTTCTCCGTTAACCATTTAAGGACATATTTATTCAGTAAATTATTTTTGAATGCTGCTATCAGTTTAAAGAGTTGTCAGGTTTTGGGTACATAAGGGAGAAAATTAGTTTGTAAAGAATGTTATTCTATGGCTCTCAGGAAAAGGCGCCATCTGGTGGACACATCTAGAACTGTCACTACAATTCTCTTTTCCCTGTCTTTTGCTTTTTTTTAGGTGGATGCTTTCTTAGTCATTCTGAATGACCATAGATTAACCCCTTGAGCACCAAAGGATTTTATGTGTTTTTTATTTTTTTTTTTACTTTCGGCCTTTCTGGAGCCAAAAGTATTTTATTTCTCTGTTCACATAGCTGTATGAGGGCTTGCAAGTTGTAATTTCTAATGGCGCCATTAAATGTAGTGGAAAGCTAGGAAAAAAAATCCAAGTGAGGAAGAATTTGGAAAAAACACAGATCCCCATAGTTTTACCGGCTTTGTTATGAATGTGGCATGTGAAGGGTTAAATGTCTGCGATTGAGGTTATCGCTGATCGCAGACTTTAGCCTTGGAACTCTGCTGTTTGAAACAAGTTATGTCCAATTTGTACTTCTACAGGGTTGATAAAGAAGCAACATCTCTTAAGTTTTAGGGTACGTCCAGAAACGAAGGGTCCACAACAGTAAAATATGTACAATTCATAGCAGAAATGCTGCAGATTTCGGCTTCTGCATTGTACAATGGTGAAATCCATGGCAGAAAACCACGGCATTAATTGGTAAGCTGCAGATTTTACATCCCCACCGCTGTTCAAGCTAAAGGGGTTGTGCCTTCAATAAATGCTATTTTAATATTATTCAGCTCAAATAAATTAGTCACTTTTGTAATGTACCTTCTGTTACCAATACTCCAGTTGTGAGATATTCTCTTTACTTCATTATAATGGCGCCTCCAGGTATTTAATCTATATAGTAATGTGCACGTCCACCTGCTGAGCTTGATGAGCAAGGTCGCACATGCTCAGTTGTATCCTTCAGTTGCTGCCAGATCTGTCTACTGTTAGAAGCTGTGACAGTTACTGGGAGAGAGCTGGAGCAGAAAGGACACACTCCCTGAGCTTTGAAAGAGAGAGTTGCAGCAGAAAGGACACATCCCTGAGCTGTTATAGGGAGAGAACTGCAGCAGAAATAGCGCACCCCCTAGAGCTGAGATAGGGAGAGAGCTGCAGCAGAAATGACACACCCTGTTAGCTATGATATGGAGGAACCTGCAGCAGAAGGAACTCAGCTCTGAGCTGTGATAGGGAGAGAGCTGCAGCAGAAAGCCCCCCCCCCATTCACCTTGAGAAAGGTCATGGACTCTGAGCTGCAGCAGAAGAAACATGACCCCTGAGCTGCCAGCCTGTAATAAATGTAGCAGAGCAAACTAAGCAATGAATGGGGAGATCTCTGGATCCATGTGAGTTACAGGGCTGGTTCGAGCTTTGTTAGAGATTGTCCTGTACTATATGATGTCAGATTTTTTGCCTCAATCATAGCACAACCCTCTTAGGGGCAGATTTGCCAGTGTGGATTTGTCTGTAGCAAATCTGTAGCATTGTTCAGGACAGTACTAGAAAAGTAGATGAGAATTTTAAAGGGTACCTAAGTTTTAACTCAAAGCATGTGCAACAAGACCCGAGGAGCCGGTGCAGAGGTTGGGAGTGGTAGTGGTCCTGATGAGATGTTGTTTTCTCCCTCAGTTTATCACTTCCTAGGGTTTGTTGCAGTGAAAGGAATTTGAGGGAATCAGGCAGAGACAGAAGAATGCAACAATGTAGAGAAAATATGAAAAGACATGCGGCACTCACCGAAGAGACAGAAGAATAGCAAACATTTTTCTTTACTGAATGTAAAGGATGCATTACAGTACCTCCAGCTGTCGTCTGCACAACGTGCACTGTCTGCATCTCTAGCTGATGAGGAATGGTGGCAGGCAAGATGGCAGACAATAGCACTCTAGAGTAGTCCTTCGTTAAGAGCAATAAGCTGGCACTTGTTGCTATAGGTGTCCACTTGTGTGATGCAGGCTTTTGAATCTGCCTGTTCTGAACTGTGGTGATGGGTGTCTTAACTTGTTATCCCCTCACCTGCAGCAAACTCTGTATAGATCTAGTGCTGATCACTCTGCTGACTTTGTATGCTATAGCTTGCAGATCTTCTGCGGCCTGGGACCCTGCAGTCCCCCTAGGCCAGTGGTCCTCACAGGCGCGCTGGTCTCTAGTTTCAAAGCCCATGGAGCAGGAGCAGATGGACGTGCTCCCACACTCCAGGCTTTATCCGCTAACCCACTCCAGAACTCTCTTGAGTTCCTCCTCCTGACAGGAAGTAGGACCAGCCCACTTCCACCAAGAGGGGAGGAAAGGAATAGAAAGTTCCATTCCAAATGCCAATCATAACTTATCATTCTGAAACTAACAGTAGATACATAAAACATAATATGACATTTCAATATATAATAAACCATTGCAGATACCCTGTCTGGGTATTGCACATGGAAAGTACAATGGTGGTGGGTCTAAGTGCTGTGCACCTTTTGTTTGCATTGGTTCTGCTTTGCTTTCGCAGTATGTGGAGTACAGATCTATTGAAGGTTTATAGGACCTGTACGCTGCAGACACAGAGGAGAGCCAATGCCAGCTGCAGGTGCAGAGCCTCTGAGAAGCACCACTGCACCTTCCATGCTCTCAGTGAAGGTTTAGGTACCATCCACATGTTACAGAGAAAACCCACATATCCAGTGTAATAACTGGAAGAGCAAACCCAAACGGGGTTTCTGTTTATGCATAAAGAAAGCTTATAGGGGTCCTCATGTTAAACAGTCCCTACTTTTTAGAGGGACCCTCTTGAAAAAAGGTCAGCTAGCAAAGTGCCCCCCTGATGAGATCTCCAGTGATCAGCTCAAGGAATCTTACAGTAAGTGTCCAGTTTCCCTGCAGCACCACCACAGGAGAAATGGAGTATTGCACAGCGTCTATTCACATTGATGTGTTGTCTGTGTAATGCAGGACAGGAGAGGTCCTCCAGAGTGAGAGATGTCCTATGTAACTGCTCTACATTCTGGCCAAAAGATGAGGGACCTGACCAGAGAACCACCTGTATTAACCTAGAATTCCCAAGTAGGTAACATGACACTCGGTTACCCAACAATCATGATAGATAGAAGGCTGAGTGGTGGATGGATGGATGGACGGACGGACAGACAGATAGCCAAGTCCCAGTGGTTAGATCCCCCCCACCCCCAAACAGACACTTATCATATAGACAAGGGAATAAGTTTAAAGAGGTTGTGTCATTTCAGTAACTGGCATTTATCATGTAGACAAAGTTAGGCATCGGAGCATCTCATGCTCCGATGCGCTCCCGTGCCCTGCGCTAGATCGCGCAGGGCACAGGCTCTTGTGTTTACAATAACACACTGCCGGGCGGTAACTTCCGCCCAGCAGTGTGTTCGGTGACGTCACCGGCTCTGAGGGGCGGGCTTTAGCTCTGCCCTAGCCGTTTTACTGGCTAGGGCAGAGCCAAATCCCGCCCATCAGTGCCGGTGACGTCACCGGGGTTCCTGTCAGCCCCATAGAGAGCCCGGTACGTCACCGGAACTCAGAAAATGCCTTTGCCCTGCGCGATTTAGCGCAGGGCAAAGGAGAGCATCGGAGCATGAACTGCTCCGATGCTCATGTCAGGGGGGCTGCCAGGGGGAAAATGGAGGTATGTCCAGGTTCAGCTCTGAACCTGGACAACCCCTTTAATACAAGACACTTACTAATGTATTGTGATTCTCAATATATCTTCCTTGGCTGGCTTAATTCATTTTTTCATCACATTATACACTGCTCGTATCCAGGGGTTATGACCATCCTGTAATCGAGCAGCGGTGGTCGTGCTTATACACTATAGGAATAGGTGACGGCTCTCTGGTGGCTGGGACAATGGGAGGACACATAGGCCAGCGCTCTTACCTATAGTGTACAGCACGACCACCACTGCTGGATTGCAGGGTGGTCATAAGCTCTGGATATGAGCAGTGTATAATATGATGGAAAAATGAATCAAACCAATGAAGGATGAGTGTATATAAGAGAACAGGGAAGCTACACTATGTACTAAAGAAGCAGAGCATTACAGCGTGATAAAGTATGTTAAGAAAAAGTTCCAGATCATGTATGCTGTTATACACAGAGCTCCCCCTAGTGGTGGAAATAGACATACAAGTGTTTATAAGTGAACAAGGGAATAGCTCTGTATACTAAAGAATCAGAGAATTACAGCCTTACCAGGTATATTAGGAAAAGACTCCAAATAATTTATGCTGTTGTACGCAGAGCTCCCCCTAGTGGTGGAAATAGACAGACAAGTGTTTATAAGTGAACAGGGAAAGACTCCGTATACTAAAGAATCACAGCATTACAGCCTTACCAGGTATATTAGGAAAAGACTCAAAATAATTTATGCTGTTGTACACAGAGCTCCCCCTAGTGGTGGCAAATGGCAGACAAGTGTCAATAGGGGAACTGGAGAATGCCGCTATGTACTTAAGAATCACAGCATTACAGTATACGGACCGTATACGGAACGCAAAAAACGGACCGTATACGGAACGCAAAAAACTGTAGTGTGAAAGAGGCCTTATCAAGTATATTTGCTTGACTGGGTTGAAGAAAAAACATAGATTTGCCGGGCAGTGGTTGGGGGATGGGGGGGGGGGGGAGGAGGGGGAAGGTGAGAACAAGGAGAAATTGAGGGGTGGTGGGGGGGAGGGGCAATGGAGGGAGGACAGTAATAAGTAATATTTTTTTTTTTTTATGCGACAACTGACATACTAGGGGTGGGGAGGAGGGAAAATAATGATGGGTAAATAATTTATGCTATTATGTAAAAACAAGATGTTTTTGTCAAAAAAAAATTAAAAATTGAAAAATTGTAATAGAGATTTATAATAAAAAAAAAATGTATATTAGGAAAAAGCTCCAAATCATTGAATCTGTTTTATGCAGGACTCCCCCTAGTGGTGGAAAAAGGCCAAGTGTCTATAAGTGAACAAGATAATGCCACTATGTACTAAAGAATCAGAGCATTACAGCCTTACCAGGTATATTAGGAAAAGACTCCAAATCATTTATG
Organism: Bufo gargarizans; assembly: GCF_014858855.1. NCBI lineage: Eukaryota > Metazoa > Chordata > Amphibia > Anura > Bufonidae > Bufo > Bufo gargarizans. The sequence goes on from NC_058084.1 coordinate 8,075,032, forward strand.
CTGTTGTACGCAGAGCTCCCCCTAGTGGTGGCAAACTGTCAGACATGTGTCAATAGGGGAACTGGAAAATGCCGCTATGTACTTAAGAATCACAGCATTACAGCCTTATCAAGTATATTAGGAAAAAGCTCCATAATCATTGAATCTGTTTTATGCAGAGCTCCCCCTAGTGGTGGAAAAAGGCAGACAAGTGTCTATGAGGGAACTGGGGAATAGCTCTGTATACAAAAAAATCTGAGCATTAGATCCTTATCATGTATATTAGGAAAAAACTCTAAAAACTGTATGCCCCTTCTCTTACTGTAAATCCAGTCATTACTCCTCCCCCCCTCACTGATTGTCGCAGTAAATCTCCATTTCAGCTAGACTCCATTTCTCTTCCTTGAAGATCGTTTGATTTCTGCTGGACGTCTTCTACCATTTTGAAAGACAAAAGAGGTCAGGGAACGATCTGCGCTGAATCTCGGCACTAAGGAGCTTAGCGATGTAAGCTTTACATAACCCCTGCTCCCAGCAAAGCGCTGTAAATTCCGTCCTTTAAAGTCATAATTGGATTTTATCCGTGTGGAAACGTCTATGATCTCCCTCTTCTGCGGCGTGACAGCGGGCCTTTGATGGTTGTGTCTTACAATAAATTTGCCGCTGATCTTCATGCATATTGCAGAGCTACGAGGATGTTCTCGGTAGCAGTGACATTTATGTCTGTCGTCATTTAATTAGTTTAATATCTCTATTAATTAGATTTTTAAACCTGGTCACCAAACATTCGTTAAACAGCGAGTGGGATCAATAAAGATCAGGAACAAAATGCTGCGCGGCCTACACGTGGACCATGAATTCAATGCTGCAGAATCTCTACAGGTATTTAGCCCTAATCCAAAAATACTAATAAATCCTCCTAATGTTCACAGTATTTTATGACTGCAGTTTGTGCTTCAGAGCTGCTCTTCCAACTGTAACTGTAGCAAGAAGTAGCAAACATAGACATTTTTGGAAGCCATGTGGAGTATTTGGTCACTAAGTCACTAAAATGACACACACAAACACATACAGTGCTGCCCATAATTATTCATACCCCTGGCAGACCAAGGAGGACGCCACTTCTCCAGATAAGGGACACAAAAGCTTGCTTGGCCTTCTTCTGGACAAAGAAGAAGACTTCTGGTCTTCTGTGTTATGGTCAGATAAAACAAAAATTGAATTGTTTGGTCACAATGATGTTTCCTTCATTTGGCGTAAAAAAGGAGAAGCCTTGAACCCAAAGAACACCATCCCCACTGTCAAACATGGTGGTGGGAACCTAATGCTTTGGGGGTGTTTTTCAGCCAAGGGTATTTTTCAGACCAGGGAACCTAATCACAGTAAACGGCACCATGAAAAAAGAGCAATACATGAGGATTCTCAACGACCACATCAGGCGTCTGCAGAGAAACTTGGCATTGGGCACCAGTGGACATTTCAGCCTGACAATGACCCAAAACACACAGAAAAAGTGGTGAAGAAATGGTTAGCAGACAACAACATTAACGTTTTGGAGTGGCCCAGCCAAAGTCCAGACTGGAATCCAATAGAGAATCTGTGGAGGGAGCTAAAGATCAGGGTGATGGCAAGAAGACCCTCCAACCTGAAAGATTTGGAGCTCATTGCTAAAGATGAATGGGCAAAAATACCTGTGGAGACCTGCAAAAAGCTGGTCTGCAATTATAGGAAGCGTCTGATTGCTGTAATAGCCAATAAAGGCTTTTCTATTGATTATTGAGATGGGTATGAATAATTTTGGACTGGACACTTTTTGCTCAAATGTAAATAAAAGCTGAGAAATGTTTTTTCCCCACAATAATGCCTCTTGTACATCGTCTTATTATCTTTTGGGAGACACCTATGTCATTTCCCGTAAAAAAAATTACTTGCTGGTTGAATAAAAGTAACTTTAAAGGGACACTGACAGGCCCAAAAAGCATATTTAGGGGTATATATGACAGTACAGGTCATATAAACAGTATTAGAATCATCTAAGTATCCCCCCTGTCCGCCTCATAAATACAGTAAAAAGAAGTTTTATAATCTGCTTTCCTGGTGTTCAATCTGCCCAAGGGGCGGTGCTTCATATCAACTTTCGCCCAGCCAGCCTCGCCACAACTGCCGTTTGAAGCGCCGCCCAGCTCATCAATATTCACTGAGCCGGGCGGCTACTCTGAAGCGCTGTACTAGTGTCCCCGGCCATCTTCAGCGCATGCGCCCGGCACCCTCACTGGCCGGGATCGCATCGCGCGTCTGCTTTATGCGCATGCGCCGGGCACAGTGAGGGTGCCGGGCGCATGCGCTGAAGATGGCCGGGGACACTAGTACAGCGCTTCAGAGTAGCCGCCCGGCTCAGTGAATATTGATGAGCTGGGCGGCGCTTCAAACGGCAGTTGTGGCGAGGCTGGCTGGGCGAAAGTTGATATGAAGCACCGCCCCTTGGGCAGATTGAACACCAGGAAAGCAGATTATAAAACTTCTTTTTACTGTATTTATGAGGCGGACAGGGGGGATACTTAGATGATTCTAATACCGTTTAAATGACCTGTACTGTCATATATACCCCTGTCAGTGTCCCTTTAAGTAAAAATTTGCCAGGGGTATGAATAATTATATACTGGAGATGCCTAGGTTATACCAGCATGGTCCATGTCACTATATACAAGAAGATGTATAACTTATACCAGCTGTACATATATAATTATATAGAGGAGATGCCCAGGTTATACCAGCATGCTCCATATCACTATATACAAGAAGATGTATAACTTATACCAGCTGTACATATATAATTATATACAGGAGATGCCCAGGTTATACCAGCATGCTCCATATCACTATATACAAGAAGATGTATAACTTATACCAGCTGTACATATATAATTATATACAGGAGATGCCCAGGTTATACCAGCATGGTCCATATCACTATATACAAGAAGATGTATAACTTATACCAGCTGTACATATATAGTTATATACAGGAGATACCCAGGTTATACCAGCATGGTCCATATCCCTATATACAGGAAGATGTATAACTTATACCAGCTGTACATATATAATTATATACAGGGGATACCCAGGTTATACCAGCATGCTCCATATCACTATATACAAGGAGATGTATAACTTATACCAGCTGTACATATATAATTATATACAGGAGATGCCCAGGTTATACCAGCATGCTCCATATCACTATATACAAGAAGATGTATAACTTATACCAGCTGTACATATATAATTATATACAGGAGATGCCCAGGTTATACCAGCATGGTCCATATCACTATATACAAGAAGATGTATAACTTATACCAGCTGTACATATATAATTATATACAGGAGATACCCAGGTTATACCAGCATGGTCCATATCACTATATACAAGAAGATGTATAACTTATACCAGCTGTACACATATAACTATATACAGGAGATGCCCAGGTTATACCAGCATGGTCCATATCACTATATACAAGAAGAAACATAACTTATACCAGCTGTGCATATATAATTATATACAGGAGATGCCCAGGTTATACCAGCATGCTCCATATCACTATATACAAGAAGATGTATAACTTATACCAGCTGTACATATATAATTATATACAGGAGATGCCCAGGTTATACCAGCGTGCTCAATATCACTATATACAAGAAGATGTATAACTTATACCAGCTGTACATATATATATTTATATACAGGAGATGCCCAGGTTATACCAGCATGCTCCATATCACTATATACAAGAAGATGTATAACTTATACCAGCTGTGCATATATAATTATATACAGGAGATGCCCAGGTTATACCAGCATGGTCATTATCGCTATATACAAGAAGATGTATAACTTATATCAGCTGTACATATATAATTATATACAGGAGATGCCCAGGTTATACCAGCATGCTCCATATCACTATATACAAGAGGGCACAATACATAATACTTCTTCTGGCCTCTTCTGCTGGATATTTTCACACTGCAATACATTTTTATTAATGAGGTGATTGATGAGCTCTTGCTCTATTTTACTCTCCTGAAGCTATTTCCTTTGTCAGTATATGACAGAAATCCCTATAAAAAAGGATCAGATTTTCTCGACAGGATTGCGGTGACGACATCTGAGATTCTGATGATTTCCTCTCTGGACATCTTCACCTTGCAGAGATTTACAATGTCTATTTCTCGCACCTTCTCCACCTGATGCCTCTCCTGTCATTAGTAGATCACAATTTGACAAGAGATTTACTCGCCGACTCTTTCTAAGCGATAGGAGAGAAACTCTTGTATCCTGCAGTTCATGTCCTATGGAGATACAGGATCATGTGTTCGGTGGGTTGGGAAGAATGATGTCACCATACCTGCCACCATAAGGGCACATGAATGTAGAAAACAATTTCAGCTTCCCACTCATTTCAATGGGAGAATCAGCATGGATTCCGCACCCAGATGGAGCACGCTGCTTCTTATTTCCAGGCAGTTTTTTTCAACGTTGGAAATAAAAAATAAATGATAGGCTTTTTAGAGGTGTTTTTTTGGAGTGGATTCCACATAGAAAATAGCAACAAAAAACATTGTGTGAACACACCCTCAGGAGATGTCAGAAGATGTGAAAGTGTCAGTATATTCCTGGTCCACCAAAGGCTGACTTTCTCCTAATTTCTGTAGTTTGTACATCGGCTCTTAACGAGCTGAGAACAGTGGGATCTTCTGTGGTTAGAGTCGAGACTCTCCTTTCTACCAGTGTTCTGCAGCAAATAAGGACCACAGCATCGCAGGCTTCAAGTGTAGCTCCAGTCATGTCCACCACAAAGGTATGCATGGTGGTGGACATTCTTTAAGCCTGCGATGCTGCCGTTCTTCCTTTTGCTTGTACATTCTGGATGTTCATCTGGTGGTCACAGGTGCAGTAGGCAAAACCTCTGTTGCTGATTCCATTGGCTAACGTTCTGTAGCATGTGGGAGTCTTCCGAAGTCCGGTAAGGTCCACACTCCATAAGTAGCTCCAGAAGAGTTGGCAAGTATGGAAAATGGAAGGTGAGGAGCTGCTGGTAGAGGAATAGGAAAAAGCACAAACAGTTAATGTATGGGCATTGTAGCCAAAATGTTTTGAGGGGCATCGTGGCAGACACTGCTATAGGGACATTGGAACATGGCACTGTTATAGGGGCATTATGGGTGGTTCTCCTACAAGGATCCTATATGAGCAGCAGCCACAATATCTCTAGAGCTGCCATAGAAAGAGCACCCTTACAACAGAGCCAACCACAGTGGCGTATCAGAAAAAGCATCCCTATCACAGTGCCAGCCATCATGTCCCTATAGGTGTATATAGCAGAAAGAGCATCCTTATAACAGTGCCTGCCACAATGTTGCTATAGGTGTAACGGAAAGAGCATCCCTACAACAGTGTCAGCCACAGTGTCCCATAGGTTTATCAGAAAGGCTTAAAGGCTGTGGGGTAGGCCTATAACAGTGCACCTATATCAATTTTCTATTATCAGAAAGAGCATCCCTATAACAGTGCCAGCCATTATGTCCCTACAGGTGTAACAAAAATAACATTCCTACAACAGTGCCTGCCACAATGTTCCTATAGGTGGCACACGAAGAGCAACCCTATAACGGTGCCAGACGCAGCATCGGCCTTACTGGTGCTGTAGGTTGTAAAGTGAGATGCTCTTGTGGACTGAAGTCTATTATCCTGACATCTAGTGGCCGACTTGAAAACTGCAGCAATTCTTAATTACATGGATAGACAGAAGAAGGTAAAAAAAAATCCTTTAGGCTACATGCATACGGACGTTGTTTGTTTCCGTGTCCGTTCCGTTTTTTTTTTTGCAGATAGGATGCGGACCCATTCATTTCAATGGGTCTGCAAAAAATGCTGTCCGCATCAGTATGTCCGTTCCGTAGCCCCGCAAAAAAATTAGAACATGTCCTATTCTTGTCCATTTTAGGCATTGTTACAATGGATCCGCAAAAAAAAATAAAAAATAGATGGCATACGGATGTCATCCGTTTTTTTTTTTTGCGGATCCGCAATTTGCGGACCGCAAAACACATATGGTCGTGTGCATGTAGCCTTAATATAATACAACTGAAAACGAGAAGAAACTAATAAACAAGATGATACCTTTGAGGCCAAGCAGTGGATAATAATGCTTTCCGGAGAAGTCTTATTATATGATTATTGCTCTTCTCATTAGCACCTTGAACTCCGGCATCCGGTGAAAAGCGAATATGCCAATAATTAGAAAGGTTAACTGAAGTAACACGCAGTACAGCAGGCGAGTTTTCCGCACCGCGAGGAAGCGCTCATACATGAACACTAATCAGAGAGGAAAATCGCTTCTGAGACATGGATGATGGGGGGATGATGGGGGGATGATGGGGGATGATGGGGGGGGGGGATGATGGCAGCGGTACATCCGAGGGGATATGTCACTTTTAGTTTTATGTTTTTACCATATCTGCCACAGCTTATGAGCAATGTATGGGAACAGGAGCATATATTATGTGAGGGTCCATAGAATTATGATTATGGAAACAATATGAAGGCAAAAAAAAACAAAAAACACATACTACTCCCCCTAGTCCTCCTGGCAGTTAAGGGTGCACCACTTTCATTCCTACGCCTGGTCTCATATACACTCATACGTCATTACATATACATACAAGACGACAGCCCTGCTTTTCACCAAACGTGAAAAAGGAACCAAAAATGGGTGATTTGCATATAGGTCGTTCCCGTTTGGCCTAAAGAGGACCTGTTGCCTCTCCTGACATATCTATTTTAGTGAATACTTGTATTCTCTGTGTACCAACTGTAGGGCATCTTTTCATACAACTTTACGCTGTGCTGCTCCTCTGTTGTTCCTACTAGAAATTTAGAAGCGAATAGAGAAGTGTTTGTTACCATTTAGGAGTGTGCCCCCAAAATGTGTTCAGATGGGGTAGGGATGCACCCTTTTATCGAGAGGGAATGGTAAGGCACAGATAATTTATTGATAAATGTTCAGGAGGAATAACAGAGGAACGGCACAACACAGTGTTATGGGAAATGATGGTCCAGAATTATTATATTATGGTAAACAGGAGTAAAACAGATATGTCAGAGGGGTGAAAGGTCCTCTTTAAAATGAAAAGTTGGGAAGTGTGAATAGTGCAAAATATAGACTCCAATATTCTTAAATTAAAGGTAACTCCCACAACCTACTGTAGCAGATATTTCACGTGCTCCAGTTTGAGTGCCCCCCTTAAGAAGGCAAGCCAAAATGCCCCATAACTGCCAGCCATGTTTACTTGACTCGTAGGCTGATACCAGAGACAACTAGCTTATCTGAAGAACGTGATAAAATTGATACCATTGGGTTCGAGAGGTATTCCCCAGCGGAAATAGGAGCTTCACCCTTCAAATAGGCACTTATGGAGGCTCTAATGCAGTTCATACTTCCTTCAAGGCAGAACCTTCATTATATATCTATATAGCTGTCTGAAACTAGTTTTTTTCTGATTCAGAGCTGTAAATCCCTGTGTCACGCTGGACAGGATACAAGATACACAGAAGACCACCAAACAAGTGTCTAGGCAAGAAGCTGGGGATAAAGGTCACCTCCTGACAAATCCCTACCAGCTCTCCCTAGACTTCTATGCCCACGTTCAGACCCTAAAGGTGGGAATAAACGTGTCCCCGTGCCTAGGCTGAAGATTCCCTAAAATCCCTAAGATGGTGAAAGGGGGAAAGAGGCAGCCTGCTCCCTCAGGACCTGGAGGGGGCAGGCGTCTCTCTAACATCCTAGACAGACAACCACAAGAAAAACAAAACCAACTTATCTTGTTACTGAGCAGGAATAGCAAATCCTGCCTTCCTTCCTCTGAGCAAGACAGAAGCTATAACCCGCACAGGACACTGGGAGTGGGCGTAATATAAACTCATACCAACGACCCCACCCAGTGCACCTGAAGGGAGGCAGATACAGCTCAACTCCAAAACAAGAACAAAAGGCTACACACGTGCTGCTAACCTGGCAGACCTCCGCACATAACCTGAGCAGGGCATGACACCCTGGCATGGAGTTAAATTAAAATACTAAAATCTTGCTTCCTGCAGTCACCACTAGAGGGAGCTCATGACCTTACTGCATACTGTGTTATTATAGAGTTTAATGTGTAAACTGTATGCAGTGAGCGCATACGCTCCCTCTAGTGGTGTCTGTGTGCAGCAGGCATTTTACAATTACATTCTGATTTGGTGCTCTGTCCCTTCCATAACTATAAAAGAATATTGTGAACATATACAAATGAGCTCTTAGCAAACTCTGCCACCAGATATAAGGTAACTATCCTATATGTCAATATTAACAGGCTTTGAGACAGTCGCGTACATAGAGAAGTAAGGGCCCCATAGCAAGGATCAAACCAGGCCCCCCCAAACAGGACAAAATGGTTTCTGCCTAAACCCTTTTCAATGACCCTTGGGCCATTTTTCCACTGCTTCATTTGCTAAAAGTTGTTCCTTTAGAGGGTAGAGTCCTGACTAGGTTTTCACCTCCAGTAGAAAGAGATAATCCCAACTAACACCGGGCCCCCTCTTGCCCTGGGCCCCATAGCAGTCGCATGGTCTGCCTTTATGGTAGTTACGCCCCTGCCTTGAGACATGTCTTGGGTAATAACTAAGCCAGCACCTCATCAATGCAGAGTAGACAGTATTGACTTATATGAGTGAGAGGCCTAAGTCAGGATTTGTGGGCTACTATATCTCCATATTGAGGGTGCTTAAACAACACAAGGAGTCTTATAGGCACTCTCCATAAGAAGATATAGTATCTCCCAAATCCTGACCTAGGCCTTTCACCCAGTTAAGCCAGTACTTTCTGCTCTGCACTGATGTGGGGTAATCACCCTGAAACAGCCGTCTGCAGAAGAGGTGCTGGCTTAGTTATTATCCAAGCATCTGTCAGCAGATTTGTACCTATGAAACTGACTGACCTGTTGCATGTGTGCTTGGCAGCTGAAGGCATCTGTGCTGGCCGCATGAAGTATAATGAGGGTTTAATATATGCAAATAAGCCTCTAGGAGCAACGGGGGCGTTACCATTACACCTAGAGGCTTAGCTCTCTCTGCAGCTGCTGCACCCTCTGCACTTAGATTGACAGGGCCAGGTGTGATGACATTCTCAATGTCTGGTCCTGTCAAAGTGCAGAGGTTGCGGCAGTTACAGAGAGAGCAGAGCCTCTAGGTGTAACGGCAACGCCCCCATTGCTCCTAGAGGCTGATTTGCATATACAAAAACAGCATTTTTCTCAGCAATGCGGGCACATATGAACATGGGAGCAACACCGATGCCTTCAGCTGCCAAGCGCACATGTAACAGGTCAGGCAGTGTCATAGGGGCAAAACTGCTGACAGATGCCCTTTGAAATGTCGACCATTGACTTATAGGATAGCTGCCTTACATCTGGTGGTATAAGAGGCAGAACTAGCTAAGAGCTCATTTGCATACGCTCTTCCCAGAATTCCAGAGGAACATTGTCTGGCTTGTAACTCCTTACGCCATTTAGGTGCCCTCCTGGATTGTGAACGTCATCAGCACCGAATGTCAGAAGTTTTAAGATATAAATTCTATGTCTACCCTTCATTTATACCATATCAAGTTTATAAATTATATTAATTAATATAAACAGTTAAATAATTTTGTAACTCTATTAAAAGGGTTTTTCCAAGTCCAGAATATTGATGTCGATCCTAAGATCGGTGATGGTCCGACTCTCAGAACCCTTGTTGATGGAAATTAAGCTGCAATATCCCGCACCGTCCAGATGACGCTGTAGATGTAGGTTGTCTAATTGTTTACATTTTTACTATCTGAACCTTTTCTAAAATAAATCAATTATAAATCGCTGAAATAATTGCAGTTATTCGACAAGAAGAAAACAAATCTATTTCTGCTGCCCTGGGTCGTTTCTTGGTTCACCACTTGGTGGTGCTGTTGCGCCTTCCTGTCTTTTCGGTTCCTTAATATTATTCTTGTCTCATTGTCTACAGGTTAATAGGATATATACAGAAATACATAAAGATGAACATGGGAGAAGCAGAACAGCAATGAATATTTCCACAACTAACCAACTAATATCATGGTAGCAAACTGTTTCAATAATTTCCTATGTGTGATAAAATGGAAGAAAGTTATTGCCAATGATTTACAAGTCAAAGGCTGCACATAGCAGATCATAGAGGCAATGCACCCTGGGTCAGGGGACGGGTCTAGAGGAGCCGGGCTTCTGGTGGGACCTATGGAGAGGTTTTCTGGAAGCACGTTGTAATTCCGGCCCAGCTCTTGTTATGCTTCACCTTGTAGGAGGTGGAAAGAGACCTTACTCCTGCTTTTGTCCAGGGACCATTCCAGCGCCTCATACCTCATTTCTAAATCAACTGCAAGACAATGCAGTCTTCAAACGCTGCAAAGAACATGTGTGATCCATAGACAGATGCAAAGGGTATGTGTTTTCTGCATTCTCTCTAGATCAAGCTTCTGCTGAAATAACCTGCTCTCTTGCACCCACTAAAGCCATTGGTTTAAAGGCTAAGGGCACCTTCAGGGTATTTCCTATGATTACATTTTACAAATTTTGGCCTAAAAATCTTTTTTTCAATTGGTCTTTATTAAAACATTTCAGCCGTTTGTGAGATACAAGGATTAGAAATCAGTCTGTCATTGTCCCATCAGCTGACTGCTCATGTGAAGCCTTATCTCTGATCTCCTGACTTTATAAACACTCATTATAACTAAACGTATCAAACTGATAAGAATATGGCTTAAAGGGGTATTCCCATCACAATGATCACTGTTAAATCTGTTAATGATTCGACAGTAATCATTCTTGTAAATACATTTTATTACCCAATTCCCACCCTTTTTGAGAAAATAAGTCCCCTCTTACCTGATTGTTGTCTTTCGTCTACCCTGGTTACGGGCAGCTCTCGCCTGTCGAATTGGCCGGGCCGCGCTTGCGCAGAAGACTGAAGATTTCCTCCCGGCCGGGCCGCGCGATGTCCTGAACGCGCACGCCGCCGCGCATGCACCACGATGACTTCTTCCTGGCCAGTATGGTACAGAGCCATGAACACGCATGCCGGCTCTGTACTATACAGGCCAGGAATAAGTCACCATGGCGCATGCACGGTTGCGTGCGAGTTCAGGACATCGCGCGGCCTGGCCGGGAGAAAAACTTCAGTCTTCTGTGCAAGCGCGGCCCGGCCGGGAGAAGACGTCAATCAAGCCCAGCCGAATCCAGGAAGTGAATGTCGCGCTGGACGCAGGTAAGTATGAAAACTGATGATGGGAAAACCCCTTTAAATGACTGTTTATGAGGTCAGGATATCAGAGATAAGGCTTTACATGAGCCGTCAGCTGATGGGACTGTGTATTGATACTTTGTAAACAGACTGATTTTAACCCTTGTATTTAAAAAATGGCTGAACATTTTGAATAAAGACCATCTAAAAAAAATTATTTTAGCCCAAAATGAGTACAATACATCATTAAAAAAATAGCATAGGGTTTTCAAGGGATTCTCTACTTTGAACAATCCTCACTTGTTAAAAGAATTGTTGATCAAAAAGTGCCCCCCCTCTGAGAATCCCCAAGCGATCAGCTGTAAACTGTGTAACCTTTCAGTTTCCTTGCAGATTTTTTAACTGATACTGTAGTATCAGATTGGTAGAGGTCTGACACATGAGACCCCCGTCGATCAGCTGTTTCAGAAGGCACCGGCGCTGCAGCCTTCTCTCTGCTCACCGAGCACAGCACCATATATTGTATAGTGGCCGCACTTGGTATTGCAGCTCAGCCCTATTCATGTCAATGGGGCTGAGCTGCGCTTAGGCCATGTGACCAATGAAAGTGATGTCACTGGCCTAGGTCAAGCTAAGAGAAGGCCGCTGATCACTGGGGGTCCCAGGTGTCGGACCCCCACTGATCAGATACTGATATAGCTTCAAATCTCTGCAAATCCACCCTGAGATTGGGATAGCCATTCATTCCTTGTAATAGCCTAAAAAGTTCAGTGTTTTTGTGAGAAAAGGGGAGAGAGAGAGTTTATTAGGCACTTACAATGCAGGTCGAATTCATTTGGACTCGGATGAATAATTCTGCCGTGTCAGGCCTTAATAGAATTTTAAACATTTCACTCATCTTTAGTCATGATACAGTTGTAGCATTCCCTAATTTGACTTTTAGGGTATGTTCACACAATGGATTTTGAAAATCCGGCACAGAAAATTCAGCACAGAATCTGAATGTATTTTTTTTTTCCAGCATGTTTTTCTTTTTTTTTTTCAGTTGACTACAGAGCTACCTGTACTGCCCTGATGGCAGCTCTGGCCCTGCAAATCTAGAATACCCAGGAGAGTGAGGATTTATGTAATATCCTATATATCACATGATCAGGGCCTGCGTCAGCACCCGGCATACCCGGGCAAGTGTCAGGGCCCACTGCGCTGCTATGAGAGCTTCCATCAATACAGATGGAAACGCTCATTGCTGGAGCGCAGGGAGCTGCAGTCCTGTTACTTACGCAGCTTCAGACTGGAGCAAGGGAGCATCCTCTGGTGGGCCCTCTGATAGTCACATGAGGCCGGCTGCTGCTGTCCCCCTTACAAGCTCCTGTGCTGCAGAGCTTCAAACTCGCCCCCTCTTCACTCCAGCAGAGAAGACATGTTGACTTACCAGCTTCAGACACGCTCCCTCTACAGAGGACCTGCTGCCTGAGGAGGAGGGCGGCTGGAGCAGCAGTGTGAAGACTGTCTGTGAGTGAGTCTGCACTGTGACTGTCTCTTCTCTGAGACTGTCTCTTCTCTGTGACTGTCTCTTCTCTGTGACTGTCTCTTCTCTGTGACTGTCTCTTCTCTGTGGGACAGGTGGGGGATGTCAGGGAACTCTTCAAGCTTCTGCTGGATGCTGTAGTAGAGCAGCAGCTTCAATGCTATTTAGTTGTTTAACTGCCTCATTAACCCCTTAAGGACCGGGCTCATTTTCACCTTAAGGACCAGGCCATTTTTTGCAAATCTGACCAGTGTCACTTTAAGTGCTGATAACTTTAAAACGCTTTGACTTATCCAGGCCATTCTGAGATTGTTTTTTCGTCACATATTGTACTTCATGACACTGGTAAAATAAAGTCAAAAAAATTAATTTTTTTGCATAATAAAATACCTAATTTACCAAAAATTTTGAAAAATTAGCAAATTTCAAAGTTTCAGTTTCTCTACTTCTGTAATACATAGTAATACCCCCAAAAATTGTGATGACTTAACATTCCCCATATGTCTACTTCATGTTTGAATTATTTTGGGAATGATATTTTATTTTTTGGGGATGTTACAAGGCTTAGAAGTTTAGAAGCAAATCTTGAAATTTTTCAGAAATTTACAAAAACCCAATTTTTAGGGACCACTACAGCTCTGAAGTCACTTTGCGAGGCTTACATAATAGAAACCGCCCAAAAATGACCCCATTCTATAAACTACACCCCTCAAGGTATTCAAAACTGATTTTACAAACTCCGTTAACCCTTTAGGTGTTGCACAAGAGTTATTGGCAAATTGGGATGAAATTTGAGAATTTCATTTTTTTGCCTAATTTTCCATTTTAACCCATTTTTTCCACTAACAAAGCAAGGGTTAACAGCCAAACAAGACTGTATCTTTATTGCCCTGACTCTGCTGTTTACAGAAACACCCAATATGTGTCCATAAACTACTGTACGGCCACACAGCGGGGCGTAGAGTGAAAGGTGCGCCGTATGGTTTTTGGAAGCCAGATTTTGCTGGACAGTTTTTTTGACACCATGTCCCATTTGAAGCCCCCTGATGCACCCCTGGAGTAGAAACTCCATAAAGTGACCCCATCTAAGAAACTATACCCCTCAAGGTATTCAAAACTGATTTTACAAACTTCGTTAACCCTTTAGGTGTTGCACAAGAGTTATTGGCAAATTGGGATGAAATTTGAGAATTTCATTTTTTTGCCTAATTTTCCATTTTAACCCATTTTTTCCACTAACAAAGCAAGGGTTAACAGCCAAACAAGACTGTATCTTTATTGCCCTGACTCTGCTGTTTACAGAAACACCCCAAATGTGGCCGTAAACTACTGTACGGCCACACAGCGGGGCGTAGAGTGAAAGGTGCGCCGTATGGTTTTTGGAAGCCAGATTTTGCTGGACAGTTTTTTTGACACCATGTCCCATTTGAAGCCCCCCTGATGCACCCCTAGAGTAGAAACTCCAAAAAAGTGACCCCATCTAAGAAACTACACCCCTCAAGGTATTCAAAACTGATTTTACAAACTTTGTCAACCCTTTAGGTGTTGCACAAGATTTAATGGAAAATAGAGATACAATTTCAAAATTTCACTTTTTTGGCAGATTTTCCATTTTAATATTTTTTTTCCAGTTACAAAGCAAGGGTTAACAGCCAAACAAAACTCATTATTTATGGCCCTGATTCTGTAGTTTACAGAAACACCCCATATGTGGTCGTAAACTGCTGTACGGGCACACGGCAGGGCACAGAAGGAAAGGAATGCCATACGGTTTTTGGAAGGCAGATTTTGCTGGACAGTTTTTTTGACACCATGTCCCATTTGAAGCCCCCCTGATGCACCCCTAGAGTAGAAACTCCAAAAAAGTGACCCCATTTTAGAAAGTACGGAATAGGGTGGCAGTATTGTTGGTACTAGTTTAGGGTACATATGATTTTTGGTTGCTCTATATTACACTTTTTGTGCGGCAAGGTAACAAGAAATAGCTTTTTTGGCACGTTTTTTTTTTTTGTTATTTACAACATTCATCTGACAGGTTAGATCATGTGGTAATTTTATAGAGCAGGTTGTCACGGACGCGGCGATACCTAATATGTATACAATTTTTTTTATTTATGTAAGTTTTATACAATAACTTCATTTTTAAAACCAAAAAATTGTTTAGTGTCTCCATAGTCTAAGAGCCATAGTTTTTACAGTTTTTGGGCGATTATCTTGAGTAGGGTCTAATTTTTTGCGGGATGAGATGACGGTTTGATTGGCACTATTTTGGGGTGCATATGACTTTTTGATCGCTTGCTATTACACTTTTTGTGACGTAAGATGGCAAAAAATTGCTTTTTTTACACTTTTTTTTTCTTTTTTTTTTACGGTGCTCACCTGAGGGGTTAGGTCATGTGATAATTTTATAGAGCCGGTCGATACGGACGCGGCGATACCTAATATGTATACTTTATTTTTATTTATAAAAGTTTTACACAATTATTTTATTTTTGAAACAAAAAAAATCATGTTTTAGTGTTTCCATAGTCTAAGAGCCATAGTTTTTTCAGTTTTTGGGCGATTATCTTGAGTAGGGTCTCATTTTTTGCGGGATGAGATGACGGTTTTATTGGTACTATTTTGGCGTACATGCGACTTTTTTGATCACTTTTATTACCTTTTTTGGGAAGTAAGGTGGGCAAAATTTCAATTTTCTCATAGTTTTTATTTTTTTATTTTTATGGCGTTCACCGTGCGGGGAAAGTAACATGACCGTTTTATAGATCAGGTCGTTACGGACGCGGCGATACCTAATATGTGTAGTGTATTTTTTTATTTTTATTTTTATTCAGTGATAAATGTTTTTTTATTTTATCTTAACTTTTTTCACTTTTTTAAAAAAAAATTGGACCCAGACCCACTTGGTTCTTGAAGATCCAGTGGGTCTGATGTCTGTAAAATACAGTACAGAACCTATATAGTTTTCTGCACTGTATTTTACTTACACTGAACAGATCTATGCTTTCAGCACAGATCTGTTCAGCACCATGGACAGCAGGACGCCTGAGCAGGCGTCCTGTTGCCATGGGAACCTTCCCCGTCTGTCACAACTTCGCAGACGGGGAAGGGTGAGGACGGGGCTTCGGGGGGCTCTCTGGGGGCTCTCTCCCTCTCCCATCGGGGGGCTGCAAAGGCACAGCAGCCCCCCGATCGGAGAGGGAGGGAGCTCCTTGCGCTGTTAACCTTTTCCATACAGCGGTCCGTACGGACCGCTGCATGGAAAGGGTTAAACGGCTGACATCGCATCACCGATGTCAGCCGTTTATACCAGGGTGCCAGCAATGTGCTGGCACCCTGGTATAACCCACTAGACGCCAACGATTATGCAATGGGAGGCGGGCGGGGGATCGCGATCCCGCCTGCCGCACCGCCCGCCTCCCGCAACGCCCCCACTGCCTGCGACACCCCCCCTGCACCACCCGCCGCCATCAAATCATGCAGGGGTGCAGGGGGGGGGTGCGCAATATTGATTTTAGGCACTCTGAAGTTTCTGATCCCCGCGGTCAGGGACCGCGGGGATCAGAAACTGCAAAAAGCGCAGCAAACCGCAGGTCTGAATTGACCTGCGGTTTGCTGCGATCGCCGACACGGGGGGGTCAAATGACCCCCCCCTGCATTGTTACGGGATGCCGGCTGAATGATTTCAGCCGGCGTCCCGTTCCGATTAACCCCCGCGGCGCCGGAATGCAGATTTTAAGTCAGGACGTACCGGTACGTCCTCGGTCCTTAAGGACTCGGGAAATAGGGCGTACCGGTACGTCCTCGGTCCTTAAGGGGTTAAGCAGTTTGCCTCCATGACACCTGCCCCCCCCATATCCTGTCCTATCTCATCCTCATGGAGCACCTGCTGTCTCCTTTCCTCCCTCATGTATCCAAAGCTCCTGTTCCACCCTCCTATCTCCTACTGCTTCCCTGCACAGACCTCCTGCCACTACTTCTTGTATGAATCCCCCCCAGAGCCCCTTCCACCTACTTGCTGTGTCCACCCCTCTTGTCCATCCAGGGCCCCGGGCCCCTGTCTCACTCCTCTGCCTCTCATTATGGTGGTGTCTAAACCGCATTCACCATAAGTACCTTCTTCCATCTCAGGATCATATGACTGTGCCCCCACCCCGTACTGTCCCCTCTTATACCCTGCATTGTGCCCTCTTGCCACACCCTGTGCAGTGCCCCTAGTCATTCCCTGTACTGTGCCCTCTTATACCCTTTTTTCCGTCACTGTATGGCGGTGTTATCCGGTCACTGTATGGCGGTGTTATCCGGTGACTTTATAGAGGTGTTATCTGGTGACTGTATGGCGGTGTTATTCGGTCACTGTATAGAGGTGTTATCCGGTCACTGTATGGCGGTGTTATCCGGTGACTGTATGGCGGTGTTATCCGGTGACTTTATAGAGGTGTTATCCGGTGACTGTATAGAGGTGTTATCCGGTCACTGTATAGAGGTGCTATCCGGTCACTGTATGGCGGTGTTATCCGGTCACTGTATAGAGGTGTTATCCGGTCACTGTATAGAGGTGTTATCCGGTCACTGTATAGAGGTGCTATCCGGTGACTGTATAGAGGTGTTATCCGGTCACTGTATAGAGGTGTTATCCGGTCACTGTATGGCGGTGTTATCCGGTCACTGTATAGAGGTGTTATCCGGTCACTGTATAGAGGTGTTATCCGGTCACTGTATAGAGGTGTTATCCGGTGACTGTATAGAGGTGTTATCCGGTCACTGTATGGCCTTTTTTAGACCTGGCAAGAGTGGAGAGAAGTCCAGATTGCGGTACTAAGGACCTTTGCACCACAATCTGTGTCAGAAATATGCCTAATATAGACGTATTTCTGTTTAATAAATGACCCTCTAATTGTATTATTATTCGGGGAGGGCTAATATCGTTATAGTATATAGATTCTAGTGTATTATACTGTGCCCTGTATTTCCCAATAGATAAATGATCCTTGGGAAACACAGTCCTGACCCCTGACCACCAGGACCAGGTAACGCTCTGTCAGTACATGGCGGACTCTCCTCTCTGCCCCGCTGTGTACTAGTGCTTATTCTGACACTAAGGCAGGGTTAACATCACATTTTTGGCATCCGTTTAATTTACACCAAAAATGTATACATTAACAGATGCCTCAGATTGATGCCGTACCGTGGCGGCCGTTCACCTTACGTTAACGTATGTATTTTTTACTGGACTCTGCAAGATACAAAAACGTGGAGTGCTGCACATTTGTATACATCAAACCGATAGGAAAAACGTGATGTGAACCCACTGGGGGGCGCGGGGTTGTACTAAAATTTGCTGTGGGGCCCAGTCAGTTCTAGCTACATCACTGCACATCTCCTTCTCTCCTCCAGGCCCAGCGGGGACGTCATGACGCGTGTCTCACTGCTGCAGCGGGCCGGAGGAGAGAAGGGGCGCAGGGAGATGAGCTGCGGTTAGTGGATGACAGGACCGCCGGCTCCCCTGCGCTCCAGCCATCATAGGTATGTTAGGGGTCCACTGGGGGGTCATTACACTGTGAGAGCCCCTTACACAGTATAATGACCCCCAGTGCCCCCCATTTAGCATAAGAATCCCCAATGAGCCTCCATTCATTATAATGACCCCAAGAGCCCCCATTCACTATAATGACCACCAGTGCCCCCCAGTGCCCCCTCCATATAGTATAACCCCCAGTGTGGGGGCCACTGAGGGTCATTATTCTGAATGGGGGGCAACTGGGGATCCTTAATATGAATGGAGAACCACTGTGGGGTCATTATACTGTGTGGGGGGCCACTGGGGTCATTATACTGTGTGTAGGGCCACTAGTGGTCATTATACTGTATGGGGGCTATTAGGGGTCATTATACAGTGTGGGAGCCACAGGGGGACAAGTAAATGTAAAATAAATGCCTCATGGGGGCCCACTGGGATTTATCTACCAAGGGCCCACATGAACCTGGAGCCGGCCCTGCACATGATTATAACCCAATATATTCCTACAGAATATTCCACCTATCCCCATGTTCCATCCCTATTGTTTTGCACCTGAATTCCTCCAGGAAAGAAGCATACTGGTTTACTGCGGACCCTGACTCTCTGGACTTATTTCCCATTGGGGTGCACCACGCATTACCACCCCTTCTGGAGAGCAGCAACACGTGGTGACACCTCAGCGGTGTCCGGGGGACCCAGCGTAGCCTGCCCGCTCCACTCCTCAGATTTCTCATTCTTCAGTTGCATTTGTGTTTGAGAAGTCCACAATCACTCCTTCTCTTTCATTAATTGCTCATTTGAGTAAATTTAAAATATTTCAATTCTCCACCGAGGTGATTAGCAGCCCTTAATTTGACTATTCTATGCTCATTACAATGTATTAGCGCATATCATCCTGATTTGGGGAAAAAAAGTGAGAACAAAATGTAGTATTCGTGTGACTTACAGGCTGTCCTGGAATCTTCCCATGGAGACAGCCCTTGGTGGGCTCATTACCAAGTGGTGAACAGGACACATTTGGTCACTTGTCCATAGGAAAATGGTGTGATGGCTGCATTTCCCGGATCAACCACGGCTCAGCTGACACATTGAGGTGTATCATCACTGCTTGATGTCCACAGGTCTACTGTCCAAAGCTCACATCATTTCGTGGGATCCTAGAAACCATCCAACGGTCTCTTAGGTCCCTTTTGGTAAGCTATTGCATCAACCTTCTGCATTGTAATGACTGCACAGTACACGGTATCTACACTTATCTAACCATGTTCTCCTGCTCCAATGCATCCAGAATGTTAAACTGAAACAACTTTGCAAATACTCCTAAGAATCTCCTGCTTTATGTTTACAGCTCTGAGGCTGATCTCCATGGTTACAGACTACAAACAAACCCTGAGTAGTCTGACTCTGGCAGTCTACACCATAACCATAGATGAGATTGGAGTCTCCGCTGTTTGTACTCCTGATTAGTGAATTTCTTAACATTCAATTTGGGTCCAATTTCGCAGAATCTACTGTTTGATTTGATTCGGATTTGAATTGAAAGTGCTCCAATTGCCTAGAAAAATCAGTTTCTCTCCCTCCCACTCTTTTTCTCTATTTATGGATCTCTCTCTACCTCTCCACCCTCTCTCTCGCTCTGTCTCTCCCTCCTTCCTATGACCTCAAAAATCTCTCTCTTTCTCTCTCTCTCCCTCCCTTCTCACTAACTCTCTTTTACACTCTCTCTCTTGTGCTATTTTTCTCTCTGTCTTCCTCTCCCATTACTCCCCCCTCTCTCACTCTTTCCCCCCTCTCTCTCTATATATATAAAATTGCCTTCTCTCCGTCTCTTGTTCTTTCCTTCCTCCTGTCTCTCTCTCCCCCCTCTCTGTCTCTCTCTCCCCCCTCTCTGTCTCTCTCTCTCTGTCTGTCTCTCTCTCTCTATATCTTCCTCCCCCTCTTTCTTTCACTCTTCATCCCTCTCTAACACACACACTCTCTCTCTATATATATATATATATATCTCCCCCTCTCCCTCTTTCTTTCACTCTTCATCCCTCTCTAACACACACACTCTCTCTATATATATATATCTCCCCCTCTCCCTTTCACTCTTCATTCCTCTCTTACAATACTCTCTCTCTCTATATACAGACGTGGACAAAATTGTTGGTACCCTTTGGTCAATGAAAGAAAAAGTCACAATGGTCACAGAAATAACTTTAATCTGACAAAAGTAATAATAAATTAAAATTCTATAAATGTTAACCAATGAAAGTCAGACATTGTTTTTCAACCATGCTTCAACAGAATTATGTAAAAAAATAAACTCATGAAACAGGCATGGACAAAAATGATGGTACCCCTAGAAAACACAGAACATAATGTGACCAAAGGGACATGTTAATTCAAGGTGTGTCCACTAATTAGCATCACAGGTGTCTACAACCTTGTAATCAGCCATTGGGCCTATATATATGGCTCCAGGTAATCACTGTGTTGTTTGGTGATATGGTGTGTACCACACTCGACATGGACCAGAGGAAGCAAAGGAAAGAGCTGTCTCAAGAGATCAGAAAGAAAATTATAGACAAGCATGTTAAAGGTAAAGGCTATAAGACCATCTCCAAGCAACTAGATGTTCCTGTGAGTACAGTTGCACATATTATTCATAAGTTTAAGATCCATGGGACTGTAGCCAACCTCCCTGGACGTGGCCGCAGGAGGAAAATTGATGACAAATCTAAGAGACGGATAATCCGAATGGTAACAAAAGAGCCTAGAAAGACTTCTAAAGAGATTCAAGGTGAACTTCATGCTCAAGGAACATCAGTGTCAGATCGCACCATCCGTCGTTGTTTGAGCCAAAGTGGACTACATGGGAGACGACCAAGGAGGACACCATTGTTGAAAACGAATCATAAAAAAGCAAGACTGGAATATGCCAAACTACATGTTGACAAGCCACAAAGCTTCTGGGAGAATGTCCTGTGGACAGATGAGACAAAAATCGAAGTTTTTGCCAAGGCACATCAGCTGTATGTTCACAGACGAAAAAATGAAGCATATCAAGAAAAGAACACTGTCCCTACTGTGAAACATGGAGGAGGCTCTGTTATGTTCTGGGGCTGCTTTGCTGCGTCTGGCACAGGGTGTCTTGAATCTGTGCAGGGTACAATGAAATCTCAAGACTATCAAGGAATTCTAGAGAGAAATGTACTAGCCAGTGTCAGAAAGCTTGGTCTCAGTCGCAGGTCATGGGTCTTGCAACAGGACAATGACCCAAAACACACCGCTAAAAACACCCAAGAATGGCTAAGAGGAAAAAATTGGACTATTCTAAAGTGGCCTTCTATGAGCCCTGACCTCAATCCTATTGAGCATCTTTGGAAGGAGCTGAAACATGCAGTCTGGAAAAGGCACCCTTCAAACCGGACACAACTGGAGCAGTTTGCTCATGAGGAGTGGGCCAAAATACCTGCTGAGAGGTGCAGATGTCTCATTGACAGTTACAGGAAGCGTTTGATTGCAGTGATTGCCTCAAAAGGTTGCGCAACAAAATATTAAGTTAGGGGTACCATCATTTTTGTCCATGCCTGTTTCATGAGTTTATTTTTTTACATAATTCTGTTGAAGCATGGTTGAAAAACAATGTCTGACTTTCATTGGTTAACATTTATAGAATTTTAATTTATTATTACTTTTGTCAGATTAAAGTTATTTCTGTGACCATTGTGACTTTTTCTTTCATTGACCAAAGGGTACCAACAATTTTGTCCACGTCTGTATATATATCTCCCCCTCTCCCTCTTTCTTTCACTCTTCATCCCTCTCTTACACACTCTCTCTCACTCTCTTTCTCTGCCTCCTCCTCTCTTGCACTTTCTATTTTGGTCCTTTCTTCTTTCTCCAAAATTTTAGATTTTTGGTTCCAACTGCCATGTCATTGTGAGGCGCAAAATAAGTGAGCGGACGGTCTCTACATGTGTATGAAGGAGGAGGAGGAGGAGTGATGGTGTGTTTTTTTTTTAAGTGACACTGTGGATGATTTATTGAAAATTCAAGGCACACTTGACCAGCATGGCTACCACAGCATTGATGAGACACACCGTCCCATCTGGTTCAGTCTTAACCCAGTTGAGATGATTTGGGATGAAATGGACCACAGAATGAAGGAAAAGCAGACAAGTGCTCAGCTCCTCTAAGAAGTCCTTCAAGACTGTTGGAAAACCATTTCAGATGACCTCATGAAGCTCAAAATAGTAGTAATCCGGCCAGCACCCGGTCCATGGTAGACGTTGCAGCGGGAAGGAGCGAACCCCAAAATCAAGTAAAGAAGAAAAATCCTGGCAATCGTGCTTCAAAATTTGTGCTTTAATTATCTTCCACACAGTACATTGTGTATACAAAGATGCGTTATGGCTAATGTGCCTTCAGGCTTCGTCCTTGTATACACGATGTACTGCGTGGAAGATATTTAAAGCACACATTTTGAAGCCAGCTACGATTGCCAGGATTCTTCTTCTATACCTTATGAAACTGAAACTTTTATGTCGTCAATATGAATCTACAAGATGCAAAATTAAATAAAATAAAAATGGAATGAAAAGGTGAGTCCAAGCTTTTGACTGAAATTGTAGACCAGCCAATGGACGCACACAGCCGATTGTACATCTCTGTACTAAGGGGCGATGAGTCAACATGTTCTCCATGTTCTCCATCATGTCACCACACTCCTCCCGGGGGACACGCCGCTTCTTCAGAGTTCTACACTTACTAATTGTATATATATATATATAGTGACTCCAGTAGCGGAATAGTGAATGCAGCTCTGGAGTACAATACATGATATAACTCAGGATCAGTACTGGATAAGTAATGTAATGTATGTACACAGTGACTGCACCAGCAGAATAGTGAGGGCAGCTCTGTAGTATAATACAGGATGTAACTCAGGATCAGTACAGGATAAGTAATGTAATGTATGTACACAGTGACTGCACCAGCAGAATAGTGAGTGCAGCTCTGGAGTATAATACAGAATTTAACTCAGGATCAGTACAGGATAAGTAATGTAATGTATGTACACAGTGACTGCACCAGCAGAATAGTGAGTGCAGCTCTGGAGTATAATACAGGATGTAACTCAGGATCAGTACAGGATCAGTACAGGATAAGTAATGTAATGTATGTACACAGTGACTGCACCAGCAGAATAGTGAGTGCAGCTCTGCAGTATAATACAGGCTGTAACTCAGGATCAGTACAGGATAAGTAATGTAATGTATGTACACAGTGACTGCACCAGCAGAATAGTGAGTGCAGCTCTGGAGTATAATACAGAATTTAACTCAGGATCAGTACAGGATAAGTAATGTAATGTATGTACACAGTGACTCCACCAGCAGAATAGTGAGTGCAGCTCTGGAGTATAATACAGGATGTAACTCAGGATCAGTACAGGATAAGTAATATAATGTATGTACACCGTGACTGCACCAGCAGAATAGTGAGTGCCGCTCTGGAGTATAATACAGGATGTAACTCAGGATCAGTACAGGATAAGTAATGTAATGTATGTACACAATGACTGCACCAGCAGAATAGTGAGTGCAGCTCTGGAGTATAATACAGAATTTAACTCAGGATCAGTACAGGATAAGTAAGGTAATGTATATACACTGTGACTCCACCAGCAGAATAGTGAGTGCAGCTCTGGAGTATAATACAGGATGCAACTCAGGATCAGTACAGGATAAGTAAGGTAATGTATGTACACAGTGACACCACCAGCAGAATAGTGAGTGCAGCTCTGGAGTATAATACAGGATGTAACTCACGATCAGTACAGGATAAGTAATGTAATGTATGTACACAGTGACTGCACCAGCAGAATAGTGAGTGCAGCTCTGGAGTATAATACAGAATTTAACTCAGGATCAGTACAGGATAAGTAATGTAATGTATGTACACAGTGACTGCACCAGCAGAATAGTGAGTGCAGCTCTGGAGTATAATACAGGATGTAACTCAGGATCAGTACAGGATCAGTACAGGATAAGTAATGTAATGTATGTACACAGTGACTGCACCAGCAGAATAGTGAGTGCAGCTCTGCAGTATAATACAGGCTGTAACTCAGGATCAGTACAGGATAAGTAATGTAATGTATGTACACAGTGACTGCACCAGCAGAATAGTGAGTGCAGCTCTGGAGTATAATACAGAATTTAACTCAGGATCAGTACAGGATAAGTAATGTAATGTATGTACACAGTGACTCCACCAGCAGAATAGTGAGTGCAGCTCTGGAGTATAATACAGGATGTAACTCAGGATCAGTACAGGATAAGTAATATAATGTATGTACACCGTGACTGCACCAGCAGAATAGTGAGTGCAGCTCTGGAGTATAATACAGGATGTAACTCAGGATCAGTACAGGATAAGTAATGTAATGTATGTACACAATGACTGCACCAGCAGAATAGTGAGTGCAGCTCTGGAGTATAATACAGGATGTAACTCAGGATCAGTACAGGATAAGTAATGTAATGTATGCACACTGTGACTCCACCAGCAGAATAGTGAGTGCAGCTCTGGAGTATAATACAGGATGCAACTCAGGATCAGTACAGGATAAGTAAGGTAATGTATGTACACTGACTCTGTAGTGTCCCACTAGGTAAATTTTGGCACTACACAAGGGTTAATATGACCATTGTACTTGATATGATGTTTTATGTGTATCTGTGTATCAGGTCTGTTAGGGTGTAGTTCCTCCTCTTGGACAGTGGAGGGAGCTAGGGAACCCCTAATATATATAGTTAGGCCCAGACAGGAAAGGGTAGTGTACTCCAGGAGGCTAGTGAGTGCAGTTTAGCCTGCCTGAGGTTCCTGAGCCAGAGTTAGCTCAGAAGATTGTCCCCAGGAGAAGAGTTACCTCCTGAGAAACTAAGTTCCCATAACCAAGCAGAGCAGAGCCAGTATTCCAGCCAGACAAGAGAGCTGAAGGGCAGAAGGATTTCATCTAAAGCAAGGATATATACCTGAGGAAGTTTTGACCAAGGATAAAGCCAGCATTAGGGTATACGGGCCTTGGGATAAAGACAGCCAGGAGTTCTGAGGAATAGTGCACAGGATTTCTGAGGAAAAGTGCAGCCTGGTCTGTAAGTGTTGTTTTTACCCTCTGAGTATCTTGCAAAGGAACATTGTACCTGCCATTGTTGTGAAAACCTGCTTACAACTGCTGCTGTGCATGCAACTTTTCTAAAGACTGTATAAAGTAACTGTTCCCAGTAAAGGAAGTTTTGGTTCACCACAACAACGTGTTCCTCACTTATTACTACTATAAATCGGTGTGCCACCGTTACAGGCACTGGCGTCACAAATCTTAAAGGGTCCTTGCCCCCGGCACATTAAACACCTGCAACATCCAGGGCACCTCATCTACCATCAGGCCTGGTCCCTCTACACCGAGAGTGCCCCAGAGGACCCCTGTGCCAGCCTCTTCATCACTGCTGTACGCCTGCCCAGAGTCTCCTATAAACTGTGAGTAACCAAGATCAACCCTCGTTTGCCTATTAACCGTGACCTCACCATCGCAATACCCTGCAGGGCTGCGTACTGCATATTTTGGCATCACGAACAGGATCCGATCATTTCTGCGCCATTGCAGAATATAAACTGTGTGCCGTTATTGCCCATAAAGTGATACAAGCCCTAACTGTTTATTTGAAAAATCGCTGGGCCAAAGAACTGTAATAATCGCGGTGCGAAGATTGTATTGCTGTGGACTGTTTTTCCGCTTCTAAGTCACCACTTGCTGTCAGTGAATAGACAGCGTTATACTCAAAGATGGCCGCCTAAGTGGACTGAATTACTTGTGCTCCTCGTTGTGTCTGTCTGGCGCGAAAAAGACAAAGAGAAGGTACCGCCCAGCCTGCAAGAAGGAAAGACACCGCCCTGTCTGTAAAGAAGATACCGCCTACCTTGAATCTCAGAGCTCCAAGAGGCCGCGCCTATCTTCTGACGCTGCGCGTGAGACTCTCGCACGACGTAACCACGTACCTCGCGAGATTTGGAGTGAACATCGCCGGAGTAAGTAAAAACTTTTGTATTCACCGGTTCCTTTATATATCCGCACCGGGGAGGTTCCGATTCTTGCAAAGAGACTGGGGAAAGTCCCCCACTAGTAATAAGAGACTGAACCCGGGGGGGGGGGGGGGAAGTACGTCCAACTTTGATCCAGCCTGATCTGTTGCTCCTTAAAGGGCCATACTCGCTCCATAGCCCCCTTAGCAACGCTATGTCCGCACCTGATGTGCCTTCTGAAGTGCACGCAGCTGATAATAGGGCGCCCGCCGCTGCGGCAGCCTCAAGCCTGATGCCACTGACCATGCCATATTATTTTGGGGCCCCCTGGTTCCCACGATATTCCGGGGAAGCCCATAAATTGAAAGACTTTAGATCCTGGCCCTATTCCAGCTGTACCCCATCTCTGCTGAGCAACAAATGGAGATCCTCTTAGCCCAGTTAGCCCGCAGGGAAGTCATGTCATGGCCCCATTCTGAAAAGGGTAGCCTAGAAAAAATCTTTGATCGCCTCAGCACCACGTTTGAGGCCAGAACGGTGTCCGAAGTTAAGATGCGATTCTTCAGCAGGAAACAACAGCCTGGTGAGTCACTCCGTGATTTTTCTTTGTCCCTGCAAGAGACCCTGAGGGCTGTGGTCCAAGTGGATCCCCGGGAGGCCGAGGACCAGGACCGGACTCTAAGAGAGCAGTTCCTTGCGGGTGTAAACACTGAGCATTTAAAGGGCCAGCTAAGGATGCTGTCAGCCCAGCACCCCAATTGTGCGTTTTTGGACTTTAAAGAGCTGGCCATTAGTATTTTAGGCCAACACCCGCCCACGGGGCCAGCGGCCTCTTTTAAACCTCAGGCCTGCCAGTCAAAAACTGTCAATGTAAGGCCGGCTGGAGCCAGTCAAGCCACGCAGGCTCCAGTAACAGATGTGGTGGCGGCACTAATGGAGCAGATAAACCATCTCACTAAGAGCCTGGAGAAGGTGTACAGGAAAATAGAGGAATGGGAAAGACCATTGTTACTGGAAAATGAATGCCCCCTTCCTCCAAGGCTGCCGCCTGCATATAAAGAGGTATACCCCAAAGAACCTGATGGGCGACCGAGTTACCGGTCTAAGAGTCGCTAGCAGCCTGTCTGCCATTATTGTAAAAAGTATGGACATACTGAATCAATGTGTTGGCAGGTAAACGGGCCACCCCCAAGGCCGAGGACCGCCCCTCGGGAGGTAGAACAATAGGTCCAAAGGATCTAAGCTGGATGCCCAGATACGTAGGATCTCGCCCAAAAATTAACATATGCATCAACGGGATACCTTTTGAAGCCCTGCTGGATACTGTGTCTCAGGTCACCACCATCCAACGACCCGCCTTTGACAAATTCAGATTCCAGTCTCCTCACCCAGCCGCCAGAATCATGGCTAGATATCATTGCCAGTAACGGCAAGCCAGTGAAAGTTCATGGGTACTGGGAACCTACCCTTCAGGTGGGAGAAGCCACCTTACCGCAGCAAGGTGTGATTGTGGTACAAGCAGGAGATAAAGGGGGACACCCCATGCAGGGCAGTCTTTAGTATTGATTGGACCCTGGGCAAAAATTTACTTGGGCCCCCTGGATCCCACCTTCCCACACCTTAGCAGGCAATCACGTCCTCCACCACAACACACACACACACAAAATCCACACATCTGGTAGAGTACAGTGAATGACTGTAAATACTTCCAGTTCTGAAGACTCCAGCGGCTCAGGATCAGTGTTCTGGGCAGCTGGGCTCAGGCTGGAAGTGGGCACCACTCTGCAGGAAGGAGACCAGGGCTCGGTTCACCCTAGTGTTACAGTGCACCCCAGCACCCCACAGTATGCAGTATAGCACCTTATAGTATACAGCAACCCACAGTATGCAGTATAGCACCCTATAGTATACAGCACCACACAGTATGCAGTATAGCACCCCACACTATACAGTATCCCACAGTATATACTAGAGCAGTATAGCAGCCCACAGTATACAGCACCCCACAGTATACAACACCTCACAGTATACAGTAGAGTAGTATAGCACCTCACCGTATACAGCACCCCAAACTATACACGATACAGCACCCCACACTATATACAGTACAGCAGTATAGCACTCCACAATATACAGCACCCACAGTATACAGCCCCCCACTATATACAGTACAGCAGTATAGCACTCCACAATATACAGCACCCTCAGTATACAGTATACAGCCCCCACAGTATACAGGCCCCCACACTATACAGTAGTTTACAGTATATTAGCATAACAGCACCGTCACCTTTTTCTGATGTAATCTTCACAAAAAAACTCCACAGTTAAGGCAAACTTCTACAGCAACACTCCTGGTAGGACCTTTGATGACCTCATAGCCATGTGACCAGTAATATTGCTAGGTTACTGGTCACATGATGATGATGTCATCTAAGGTCCTAGAGAATCACAGCTCTCACAGTACGCTGCCTGGAGTGCTGGCAGTGTAGCTGACAGCCTGACACCCGGGGCAGTGGCTAGCAGGGCTCAAGAGGCAGCTGCCTTGGGCCCCCCAGGAGCAACTGGGCCCAGGGCAGCTGCCCCTTTTGCCCCTTGTTAAAGACGACCCTGACCCCGTGATCTTAGGGACTAATGTCTTTAAAAATTGTTACTCCGAGGTACTTGAGGCATTGAATCAATCCATACTCTCAGCTTCACCTGCTTCTAAAAGGGTCATTCAAAAGACTATCAGTGTGCTGTGTGCTCAGCAAAGGTTCGCAAATGGGAGAGGAGAAATCTGTACTGTCCGGATCCGGGATAACCGGCCGGTATTTCTGCCTCCGAATTCACAAATCATCCTGTGGTGCCGTGCTGTGCTAGGGATTAAGGGCCAGGAATAGCAAGCCCTAGTAGAACCTATCCAAATTGAGAATCACCCCTTCGTGCGAACAGCCAAGAGTCTGGTGACCGTATCTCAAGGTAAAGTGCCTGTCCATTTAATTTTGGTGATCACCCCGTTACTCTTTGTAAGCACTGCCCCGTTGCTCTGCTTTTCCAGGTATCCTTCCAGGATGTGATCCGTCTGCCTGCCACGGAGACGTTCCAGACCGCACAGAGCAGCAACGCCAGCGCCTCTTCAGTAACCTGGTGGGAAGCACGAATCCACCCCGAAGGAGCATAGAAACATAGAAACATAGAAACATAGAATGTGTCGGCAGATAAGAACCATTTGGCCCATCTAGTCTGCCCAATATATCTGAATCCTATGAATAGCCCCGGCCCTATCTTATATGAAGGATGGCCTTATGCCTATCCCATGCATGCTTAAACTCCTTCACTGTATTTGCAGCTACCACTTCTGCAGGAAGGCTATTCCATGCATCCACTACCCTCTCAGTAAAGTAATACTTCCTTATATTACTTTTAAACCTTTGCCCCTCTAATTTAAAACTGTGTCCTCTTGTGGTAGTTTTTCTTCTTTTAAATATGCTCTCCTCCTTTACCGAGTTGATTCCCTTTATGTATTTAAAAGTTTCTATCATATCCCCTCGGTCTCTTCTTTCTTCCAAGCTATACATATTAAGGTCTTTTAACCTTTCCTGGTAAGTTTTATCCTGCAATCCATGTACTAGTTTAGTAGCTCTTCTCTGAACTCTCTCTAGAGTATCTATATCCTTCTGGAGATATGGCCTCCAGTACTGCGCACAATACTCCAAGTGAGGTCTCACTAGTGATCTGTACAGCGGCATAAGCACTTCACTCTTTCTACTGCTTATACCTCTCCCTATACACCCAAGCATTCTGCTTGCATTTCGTGCTGCTTTATTACATTGTCTTCCCACCTTTAAGTCTTCTGAAATAATTACTCCTAAATCCCTTTCCTCAGATACTGAGGTCAGGACTGTGTCGAATATTCTATATTCTGCCCTTGGGTTTTTACGCCCCAGGTGCATTATCTTGCACTTATCCAGAGGGAGTCCTGAGTCTGGTGAAAGAACACCACAAGGCCTTTAGCAAGCACTCCACGGACTACGGAGAGGTCAGTGTAATCAAACACACCATACCCACTGGCTCTCATCCTCCTATCAAGGAGAGATACAGACCCATACCACCTACTACCTATCAGTCCGTAAAAGAAATGATACAGGAGATGAAGGACTCTAATATAATCCGGGACAGTCATAGTCCCTGGGCTGCTCCTCCAGTTCTTGTCCGAAAAAAAAGATGGCAGCATAAGGTTCTGCGTGGATTATAGAAAAATCAATCAAATAACCCACAAAGACGCTTATCCGTTACCACGCATTGAGGAGTCCTTAACTGCCCTGGGGTCATCAGCCTACTTCTCCACTCTGGACTTAACTAGCGGGTACTGGCAGGTACCTATGGCCCTCTAAGACGTATGAGAACCATGTAAAACACCTGGCTGAAGTGTTTCAAATCCTTGTTAAATATGGCCTTAAAATCAAGCCGCCCAAGTGCCATCTGCTGAAACCAGCAGTAAAGTATCTAGGGCACGTTAGTGCCGAAGGAGTCCAGCCTGATCCTGATAAACTTGCTGCTGTCTGTAATTGGCCTACGCCCACCACCGTGAAAGAGGTGAGAAGTTTCCTCAGCTTTGCAGGATATTATAGACGCTTCATCCCGCATTTTGCACAAATTGCGGATCCGATCCAGGAACTCCTAAGGGGTCATCCCAAGAAAAGAAGAAGCTGACTGAACCCCCTGTCCTGGGTTACCCAGATTATCAGAAGCCGTTTCATCTCTACACGGATGCCAGTAAAAGAGGCCTGGGAGCTGTGTTAGCTCAGGTGCAGGACAACAAGGAGAGGGTGATTGCCTACGCCAGTAGATCCCTGAGGGGAGCTGAGAAAAACAATCAGAATTATAGTTCTTTCAAGCTGGAGTTCCTTGCTTTAGTGTGGGCTGTGACTGAAAAATTCAAAGACTATCTTGCTGCCACTCCGTTTGTCGCCTTCACGGACAACAACCCCCTGGCACATCTGAATACAGCCAAGTTAGGGGCGCTGGAGCAAAGATGGGCCTCCCGCCTTGCCATCTATGACTTCACTGTGAAATACCGAGCAGGCCGCTCCAATGATAATGCTGATGCCCTGTCACGGCTTCCCACTATCGAAGCCCCAGACGAACCAAAGGATGCCTGGGAAGAAGTGGAAATGCTGGCGTTTTAAAACAAATTTGCTCAGCAAGATATTGTTCGCACTGAAAATCACTCAGCTGCTTTTCCCTCTTCATTAAATACTCCTGAGTCCAGGGGCGAACAAGAAAGGTGGATTAAGCTCCAATCAAAAAGTAGAGTCCTCGGTGAACTGCTCGACTTCCTTACTAGTGGAAGAACTCCTGAGAGAGTCCGCAGGAAGAGTGCAGACCCAGAACTAATGAGACTGTGGAGACATCGCCACCAACTCTTCCTCCAAAAAGGCCTGTTGCTGAGGAGGAGCCTGGATCCAGTGTCCTGCGATAGGGTGTACCAGATCCTCAATCCACGTCGAGATGCCAGTCTGGTGTTAGAGATGTATCATGACCAATCCGGACACTTCGGCGTGCAGAAAACTGAGGCCACCATTCGCAGGAGGTTCTATTTGATCGGGATGAGAGAAGACATTGAAAAATGGTGCCGGGAATGTACTGCCTGTGCCGTTGGGAGAAGTGAACGCCATGACCAGAGAGCACCTCTCCATCCTGTCGTGAGTAAAACTCCCTTAGAACTTGTTGCCATTGATCAGTTGGAGCCAAGTCGCTCAGGGTATACTTATGCCATGACCATTATTGATCACTTCACTAAGTTTGTCGTAGCAGTGCCTGTGAAAGACCTGACAGCCAAGACTGCGGCAGAGGCGTTCTGGAAGCACTTCCTCCTGCCCTACGGCTGCCCAGAGAGGATCCTTACCGACCAGGGATCTACGTTTGAATCACAGTTGTTCCAAGAGATATGCCTGCTATATAACTGCCAGAAGGTCCGGACCACAGCCTATCATCCGCAAGGTAACGGACTTGAAATGTTGAGAGCAGTACCCCCTGAAACAAGGGGTAGTTGGCCTACTCTGCTGCCACAACTTATGTATACATATAATAATACAATTCACTGCTCCACCGGGAACACGCCCTTCTATTTGATGTTCGGCCATCAAGGGAGGCTACCTGCTGACCACTCCCTGGATGTACAAGTGCCTGATGTCATCAAACCACTACCAAGGACTGATTGGGTAGTGGAGCATCAAAGGCGTCTCCTTAATGCTAAGGAGATTGTTCAGGAGCGTATGGAAAGTGCCCGAGAGCGACAGCAGAGAGACTATGACCTGGCTGCTCATGCAGAGCCTCTAGCTATAGGAGACATGGTGTGGTTGAAAAATAACCACTGAACCAGTAAATTGGACAGTAAGTGGGAAAGGACTCCCTACGTCATTTCTGCTATCCCTAATGCTGAGGCCCACATTTATCAAATTTCCAGAGAAGATAAAGGCTCTCAAATTGTACACAGGAATCGTTTAAAACCCTGCATAGAAGGAGAAATTGCAGCAGAGGACATTGAGCCGGAGTCTCTTGAGCCCGAGTTGCCAGCCCAACCTGCTGATCCTATGCAGGCTGTTGAGAACCTGATACATGACAAAGAGCCACTTTATTGGTTCCTCACACCCTGGTTGAACTTGGCGGTACCAGCTCCAGTTCATGCTAGTCCTCAACCCCAGGATGACCTGTCCCAGAATGTACCTGAAAGAGCTCCAGAGCCTGTGGACTCCTCTGACCCTCCGGAACCAAGGCAGGAAGAAACTCTGCCAGTAAGAAGGTCCACGCGGTCTACTAAGGGGCACCCACCTGTGAGATTTGGAGACTACATTGTGGGCCCAGGTAGCCCCTCCAGGGAAACCCCCGTTTTACTATTTACAAGACCCGGGTACGGACTCATTTTGTTCTTTGAGCCTCCAGGAACTTATGTTATATTTGCATTTTCTATCATTATAGGCTATCCTGGTTATCCTTGATACGCTGTACCAGGTCAGCGCCCCCTGTTCCCTATACTATCCTGAGTGAAGAGAACGACGCCCCTTTTACCGCACTTTCCAGTGGGACTGCTTGATATATTTGTACTGCAAAAGTGGTGATTATTGTATATGCCTGCTTTTTGTTTTGTCTTTCAGGTTTCAGTTTCCAGCTGGGCGGGCCCCTTATGTTGCG
Organism: Bufo gargarizans; assembly: GCF_014858855.1. NCBI lineage: Eukaryota > Metazoa > Chordata > Amphibia > Anura > Bufonidae > Bufo > Bufo gargarizans. The sequence continues at coordinate 8,108,665 of NC_058084.1, forward strand.
CCGAGGACGGGCAACGTCACAGCAACAGGGTATATAGTGTCCCACTAGGTAAATGTGGGCACTACACAAGGATAAGTAATTAAGGATAAGTAATATAATGTATGTACACCGTGACTGCACCAGCAGAATAGTGAGTGCAGTTCTGGAGTATAATACAGGATGTAACTCAGGATCAGTACAGGATAAGTAAGGTAATGTATGTACACAGTGACTGCACCAGCAGAATAGTGAGTGCAGCTCTGGAGTATAATACAAGATGTAACTCAGGATCAGTACAGGATAAGTAATGTAATGTATGTACACAGTGACTGCACCAGCAGAATAGTGAGTGCAGCTCTGGAGTATAATACAGGATATAACTCAGGATCAGTACAGAATAAGTAATGTAATGTATGTACACTGTGACTCCAGCAGCAGAATAGTGAGTGCAGCTCTGGAGTATAATACAGGATGTAACTCAGGATCAGTACAGGATAAGTAAGGTAATGTATGTACACTGTGACTCCAGCAGCAGAATAGTAAATGCAGCTCTGGAGTATAATACAGGATGTAACTCAGGATCAGTACAGGATGAGTAATGTAATGTATGTACAGATGTACCATGGTTAGCACTCCCGCTGTTAACTCAAATTTCTTAACTCATTTCATTATCTTGAGACAAAAGCCATTGAAAAGCAATTGAAGGTGTTTGCTTAGATTAGATAACCAAACTCAGAAATCTCAGAAAAAAGGAGTGCTAACCATGTTACATCGGTACACAGTGACTGCACCAGCAGAATAGTGAGTCCAGCTCTGGAGTATAATACCGGATGTAACCCAGGATCAGTACAGGATAAATAATGTAATGTATGTACACAGTGACTGCACCAGCAGAATAGTGAGTGCAGCTCTGGAGTATAATACAAGATGTAACTCAGGATCAGTACAGGATAAGTAATGTATGTACACAGTGACTGCACCAGCAGAATAGTGAGTGCAGCTCTGGAGTATAATACAGGATGTAACTCAGGATCAGTACAGGATAAGTAATGTAATGTATGTACACAATGACTGCACAAGCAGAATAGTGAGTGCAGCTCTGGAGTATAATACAGAATTTAACTCAGGATCAGTACAGGATAAGTAAGGTAATGTATGTACACTGTGACTCCACCAGCAGAATAGTGAGTGCAGCTCTGGAGTATAATACAGGATGCAACTCAGGATCAGTACAGGATAAGTAAGGTAATGTATGTACACTGTGACTCTGTAATGTCCCACTAGGTAAATTTTGGCACTACACAAGGGTTAATATGACCATTGTACTTGATATGATGTTTTATATGTATCTGTGTAACAGGCCTGTTAGGGTGTAGTTCCTCCTCCTGGACAGTAGAGGGAGCTAGGGAACCCCTAATATATATAGTTAGGCCCAGACAGGAAAGGGTAGTGTAGTCCAGGAGGCTAGTGAGTGCAGTTTAGCCTGCCTGAGGTTCCTGAGCCAGAGTTAGCGCAGAAGATTGTCCCCAGGAGAAGAGTTACCTCCTGAGAAACTAAGTTCCCATAACCAAGCAGAGCAGAGCCAGTATTCCAGCCAGACAAGAGAGCTGAAGGGCAGAAGGATTTCATCTAAAGCAAGGATATATACCTGAGGAAGTTTTGACCAAGGATAAAGCCAGCATTAGGGTATACGGGCCTTGGGATAAAGACAGCCAGGAGTTCTGAGGAATAGTGCACAGGATTTCTGAGGAAAAGTGCAGCCTGGTCTGTAAGTGTTGTTTTTACCCTCTGAGTATCTTGCAAAGGAACATTGTACCTGCCATTGTTGTGAAAGCCTGCTTACAACTGCTGCTGTGCATGCAACTTTACCAAAGACTGTATAAAGTAACTGTTCCCAGTAAAGGAAGTTTTGGTTCACCACAACAACGTGTTCCTCACTTATTACTACTATAAATCGGTGTGCCACCGTTACAGGCACTGGCGTCACAAATCTTAAAGGGACCTTGCCCCCGGCACATTAAACACCTGCAACATCCAGGGCACCTCATCTACCATCAGGCCTGGTCCCTCTACACCGAGAGTGCCCCAGAGGACCCCTGTGCCAGCCTCTTCATCACTGCTGTACGCCTGCCCAGAGTCTCCTATAAACTTTGAGTAACCAAGAGCAACCCTTGTTTGTAATGTATGTACACTGTGACTCCACCAGCAGAATAGTGAGTGCAGCTCTGGAGTATAATACAGGCTGTAACTCAGGATCAGTACAGGATAAGTAGTGTAATGTATGTACACCGTGACTGCACCAGCAGAATAGTGAGTGCAGCTCTGGAGTATAATACAGGATGTAACTCAGGATCAGTACAGGATGAGTAATGTATGTACACAGTGACTGCACCAGCAGAATAGTGAGTGCAGCTCTGGAGTATAATACAGGATGTAACTCAGGATCAGTACAGGATGAGTAATGTAATGTATGTACACTGTGACTCCACCAGCAGAATAGTGAGTGCAGCTCTGGAGTATAATACAGGATGTAACTCAGGATCAGTACAGGATAAGTAGTGTAATGTATGTACACAGTGACTGCACCAGCAGAATAGTGAGTGCAGCTCTGGAGTATAATACAGGATGTAACTCAGGATCAGTACAGGATAAGTAATGTAATGTATGTACACAGTGACTGCACCAGCAGAATAGTGAGTGCAGCTCTGGAGTATAATACAGGATATAACTGAGGATCAGTACAGGATAAGTAATGTAATGTATGTACACATTGACTGCACCAGCAGAATAGTGAGTGCAGCTCTGGAGTATAATACAGGATGTAACAGGATCAGTATAGGATAAGTAATGTAATGTATGTACACAGTGACTGCACCAGCAGAATAGTGAGTGCAGCTCTGGAGTATAATACAGGATGTAACTCAGGATCAGTACAGGATAAGTAATGTAATGTATGCACACAGTGACTGCACCAGCAGAATAGTGAGTGCAGCTCTGGAGTATAATACAGGATGTAACTCAGGATCAGTACAGGATGAGTAATGTATTGTATGTACACTGTGACTCCACCAGCAGAATAGTGAGTGCAGCTCTGGAGTATAATACAGGATGCAACTCAGGATCAGTACAGGATAAGTAAGGTAATGTATGTACACTGTGACTCTGTAGTGTCCCACTAGGTAAATTTTGGCACTACACAAGGGTTAATATGACCATTGTACTTGATATGATGTTTTATATGTATCTGTGTAACAGGCCTGTTAGGGTGTAGTTCCTCCTCCTGGACAGTAGAGGGAGCTAGGGAACCCCTAATATATATAGTTAGGCCCAGACAGGAAAGGGTAGTGTAGTCCAGGAGGCTAGTGAGTGCAGTTTAGCCTGCCTGAGGTTCCTGAGCCAGAGTTAGCGCAGAAGATTGTCCCCAGGAGAAGAGTTACCTCCTGAGAAACTAAGTTCCCATAACCAAGCAGAGCAGAGCCAGTATTCCAGCCAGACAAGAGAGCTGAAGGGCAGAAGGATTTCATCTAAAGCAAGGATATATACCTGAGGAAGTTTTGACCAAGGATAAAGCCAGCATTAGGGTAAACGGGCCTTGGGATAAAGACAGCCAAAAGTTCTGAGGAATAGTGCACAGGATTTCTGAGGAAAAGTGCAGCCTGGTCTGTAAGTGTTGTTTTTACCCTCTGAGTATCTTGCAAAGGAACATTGTACCTGCCATTGTTGTGAAAGCCTGCTTACAACTGCTGCTGTGCATGCAACTTTACCAAAGACTGTATAAAGTAACTGTTCCCAGTAAAGGAAGTTTTGGTTCACCACAACAATGTGTTCCTCACTTATTACTACTATAAATCGGTGTGCCACCGTTACAGGCACTGGCGTCACAAATCTTAAAGGGACCTTGCCCCCGGCACATTAAACACCTGCAACATCCAGGGCACCTCATCTACCATCAGGACTGGTCCCTCTACACCGAGAGTGCCCCAGAGGACCCCTGTGCCAGCCTCTTCATCACTGCTGTACGCCTGCCCAGAGTCTCCTATAAACTTTGAGTAACCAAGAGCAACCCTTGTTTGTAATGTATGTACACTGTGACTCCACCAGCAGAATAGTGAGTGCAGCTCTGGAGTATAATACAGGATGTAACTCAGGATCAGTACAGGATAAGTAGTGTAATGTATGTACACCGTGACTGCACCAGCAGAATAGTGAGTGCAGCTCTGGAGTATAATACAGGATGTAACTCAGGATCAGTACAGGATGAGTAATGTATGTACACAGTGACTGCACCAGCAGAATAGTGAGTGCAGCTCTGGAGTATAATACAGGATGTAACTCAGGATCAGTACAGGATGAGTAATGTAATGTATGTACACTGTGACTCCACCAGCAGAATAGTGAGTGCAGCTCTGGAGTATAATACAGGATGTAACTCAGGATCAGTACAGGATAAGTAGTGTAATGTATGTACACAGTGACTGCACCAGCAGAATAGTGAGTGCAGCTCTGGAGTATAATACAGGATGTAACTCAGGATCAGTACAGGATAAGTAATGTAATGTATGTACACAGTGACTGCACCAGCAGAATAGTGAGTGCAGCTCTGGAGTATAATACAGGATATAACTGAGGATCAGTACAGGATAAGTAATGTAATGTATGTACACATTGACTGCACCAGCAGAATAGTGAGTGCAGCTCTGGAGTATAATACAGGATGTAACAGGATCAGTATAGGATAAGTAATGTAATGTATGTACACAGTGACTGCACCAGCAGAATAGTGAGTGCAGCTCTGGAGTATAATACAGGATGTAACTCAGGATCAGTACAGGATAAGTAATGTAATGTATGCACACAGTGACTGCACCAGCAGAATAGTGAGTGCAGCTCTGGAGTATAATACAGGATGTAACTCAGGATCAGTACAGGATGAGTAATGTATTGTATGTACACTGTGACTCCACCAGCAGAATAGTGAGTGCAGCTCTGGAGTATAATACAGGATGTAACTCAGGATCAGTACAGGATAAGTAATGTAATGTAATGTACACAGTGACTGCACCAGCAGAATAGTGAGTGCAGCTCTGGAGTATAATACAGGATGTAACTCAGGATCAGTACAGGATAAGTAATGTAATGTAATGTACACAGTGACTGCACCAGCAGAATAGTGAGTGCAGCTCTGGAGTATAATACAGGATGTAACTCAGGATCAGTACAGGATAAGTAATGTAATGTAATGTACACAGTGACTGCACCAGCAGAATAGTGAGTGCAGCTCTGAAGTATAATACAGGATGTAACTCAGGATCAGTACAGGATAAGTAAGGTAATGTATGTACACAGTGACTGCACCAGCAGAATAGTGAGTGCAGCTGTGTAGTATAATACAGGATATAACTCAGGATAAATAATGTAATGTATGTACACAGTGACTGCACCAGCAGAATAGTGAGTGCAGCTCTGGAGTATAATACAGGATGTAACTCAGGATCAGTACAGGATAAATAATGTAATGTATGTACACAGTGACTCCACCAGCAGAATAGTATATAATATAAAGATAAATGATATATTTATATATATATATATATATATATATATATATATAAATATATAAAATATTTAGTAGAAGTGATGGACGAATATCGGCCGGGACGGTTTGCGAACGCGATAGCGCGAACATGATCAAATGTTCGTGAACCGCAAGTTCGCGGCGGGCCTCATTCACTTTAATGGCAGGCGAACCTGAAAAACCTTCAGTTCATATTTGTAGCCAACAAATACTTAGTAAAAGTGCACAAATCGTCCCACAACATGGACAATGACACACTTGGAGCCTAGAAAAATGTTATTTTAGGCCACAGGAGTACGAGCCTTAAAAATTAGGCATTCAGCTGACAAAAGTAATTGTGATTATGTGGCTCGAGGTACATTATGCGGTCACTGAATAACAATTTTACTGTAGCCCACTTTTTTTTGGGTGGCAACTGGTACATCACACCAGTAGAAATTATTTGTTCCAATAGCGTTCGTCACTATCTGTAGCTGAGGTAACGCAGCAAAACCGCAAACTAATTCTGCAATATATATAGAAAGTATATTATAGGTATATAGCACCCCTGCTTCAATCAGTTTTTTTGGGGGGGGGCAACTGGTAAATCACACCAGTAGAAATTATTTGTTCCTATAGCGATTGTCCCTCGATATACCTGCAGTATCGCAGCAGAACCGCACACAACTGCCGCACAATACAAATGCACGATAATATACTTTCTATAGTATATTATAAGTATATCGCACCCCTCAGTATATCACACCTATCGATAGCACACCTATACCAGTCCTTATAGGACTTTTGTGGCCCTATTAGCTAGCGATTGGTGTCCCTAACAGCCTGTCCCTGCTCCACACAGCAACCTCTCCCTACACTGGCAAAAGACTGAATGTAAAATGGCGGCCAGATCGGGTTTATTTATAGGGTAGGGGATGTGTCCATGTGCTGAAATGTCTCAATTGGCTGTCCTGTACCACCTGATGGATGTGTCATGGGTCAAAGTTCTTCACAATGTAAAAGAATATGGCGCCGGCGGACATCTCCATATGCTGGCCTGTTCAGCGAACCGCGAACGAGCAAAGACCGCCGGGCGAACCGCAAGGCCATCTCTATTCAGTAGTGGACCTTATGGCATACAGTAAGAATAAAGCATTTGCCGCATTCTTTGATCTCTACGTTTTCACCATTGTTGCGATCTCGGGTTATACATGTATCCATATTACTGTGTATAGGAAGTATCGTTAGTCGAGGTCACAAGTTGAGGGTTCATGACCTGACCAGCACGCGCCCTGAGCACCCAGCATTGGGTAATGTACTGTGGAGCTGCTAAGAGCAAGTAACCTGACCTCTCGCTTCAATATTTCATACATGAGAATATGATAAATATTTGATTGGGTGTCTTCTTACCTGGGGTCAGAGACAGCGTCATGCACCGCTCCATCTGCCCGAGTCCATTTTGAGCATCACCAGATAAATAACATCCTGTGCATTTCCTACAGTTCCATTTGTAAAGCAAAAACAAATGTAAAAATCTACAAAAAAAATTCAGTATATTTGAAAAATTATTTTAAATTAAAAATACTCTCAGAAATATTTGAGTAAGGGTCTATTCACACGTCTGCAAAATGGGTTTGCATCCGTTCTGCAATTTTGCTGAATAGGTGAGGACGCGTTCATTTTCAATGGGGCCGCAAAAGATGCGGACAGCACACTGTATGCTGTCCACACCCGCACTTCCGTTCCGCGGCCCAGCAAAAAGATAGAACATGTCCTATTCTTGTCCGCGGACACGGACAAGAAAAGGCATTTCTATTATAGTGCCGGCCATGTGCGGTCCGCAAAATGCGGAACCCACATGGCTGGTGTCCGTGTTTTGTGGATCTGTAATTTGTGGACCGCATAACAGTTGCGGACGTGTGAATGGACCCTAAGCCCAAGGTATTTAAATAGTATGGGTGAAGCTGTTGATCCCTATGGAGATGATGCTCTTATGAAATTATATGCCTTAAAAGTAATTAATTTCCTCCAGATGTAATAATATAAATAGGATAAAAAGCAAAAATGCTAAATTTTATATTATGTGTATAGCCACACATGTATATAACTGTTTCACCATCCTGAATACTGCAACTTGAGCAGCAGTATTTTCTCCTGCACTGTGGTATTTTGTTCTGTTGGAGTAGTCTTTTGTGTTGCACTGAGGTATTGCTGGCCCCGCCTACTTCTGTTGCCACTCCTTCTGTCAATTTGGACCTGCCTACAACATGGGACCACTTTTATTTTTTTTTCCAGGGCCACTTCAAGTTCTCAGTCCGCCCCTGGGTGCAACACCTCTCAGATTTCTCTGCACCTTTGTCCTTTATTGCCTCCAGCATGTATAGTAGTTATATTCTTGTACATAGGAGCAGTATTATAGTAGTTATATTCTTGTACATAGAAGGCAGTATTATAGTAGTTATATTCTTGTACATAGGAGCAGTATTATAGTAGTTATATTCTTGTACATAGGAGCAGTATTATAGTAGTTATATTCTTGTACATAGGAGCAGTATTATAGTAGTTATATTCTTGTACATAGGAGCAGTATTATAGTAGTTATATTCTTGCACATAGGAGCAGTATTATAGTAGTTATATTCTTGTACATAGGAGGCAGTATTATAGTAGTTATATTCTTGTACATAGGAGCAGTATTATAGTAGTTATATTCTTGTACATAGGAGCAGTATTATAGTAGTTATATTCTTGCACATAGGAGCAGTATTATAGTAGTTATATTCTTGTACATAGGAGCAGTATTATAGTAGTTATATTCTTGTACATAGGAGGCAGTATTATAGTAGTTATATTCATGTACATACAAGCAGTATTATAGTAGTTATATTCTTGTACATAGGAGCAGTATTATAGTAGTTATATTCTTGCACATAGAATCAATATTATAGTAGTTATATTCTTGTACATAGGAGCAGTATTATAGTAGTTATATTCTTGTACATAGGAGCAGTATTATAGTAGTTATATTCTTGTACATACGAGCAGTATTATAGTAGTTATATTCTTGTATATAGAAGGCAGTATTATAGTAGTTATATTCTTACACATAGGAGCAGTATTATAGTAGTTATATTCTTGTACATAGGAGCAGTATTATAGTAGTTATATTCTTGTACATAAGAGGCAGTATTATAGTAGTTATATTCTTGTATATAGGAGCAGTATTATAGTAGTTATATTCTTGTACATAGGAGCAGTATTATAGTAGTTATATTCTTGTACATAGGAGGCAGTATTATAGTAGTTATATTCTTGTACATAGGAGGCAGTATTATAGTAGTTATATTCTTGTACATAGGAGCAGTATTATAGTAGTTATATTCTTGTATATAGAAGGCAGTATTATAGTAGTTATATTCTTGTACATAGGAGCAGTATTATAGTAGTTATATTCTTGTACATAGGAGCAGTATTATAGTAGTTATATTCTTGTACATAGGAGCTGTATTATAGTAGTTATATTCTTGTACATAGTAGGCAGTATTATAGTAGTTAATTTCTTGTATATAGGAGCAGTATTATAGTAGTTATATTCTTGTACATAGGAGCAGTATTATAGTAGTTATATTCTTGTACATAGGAGGCAGTATTATAGGAAAAATTCTTACCTGGGATTTTACTTTCCTTGAGTCCGTAGGCAGCACAGAATGGGTTAACTTCGTTCTCATCCGATCCTAGGACCGCCCACCTAGATAAAAGGTACAGATTAAAATAATTAAATCATTAGTAGTGACCTATAAAGGCTGCTTCCTCCAGAACCTCCTTGTGTTAATACAAATAGACTCAGACCAAGAATTATGCCAAAAAAACATTATAAGAAATTTATTAGGGAGGGTATACTTGTGCTGCCTACGGACTCAAGGAAAGTAAAATCCCAGGTAAGAATTTTTCCTTTCCCATTTCGTCCTACGGCAGCACAGAATGGGATTTTCATAGATCACAAGGGGGGGGGGGTATCTTCACTCAGAGCTGCAGACAGAACCACGGTACCAAAGGCTGAGCTCCTAGCGTTAACATCCAAACGATAATGCTTGACGAAGGTCAGGGATGAAGACCAGGATGCTGCATTGCAGATTTCTTCAATCGAGACCTGTGCGACCTCTGCCCAAGAAGTAGCCGTGGCCCTGGTGGAATGTGCTCTCACTGGAAATGGAGGTGGTATCTCTTCCAGAGAATAGGTTTCCATTATTGTGGCTTTGATCCATCTTGCCAAAGTATCTTTAGAAGGAGAAGAACCCTTTCTTGGCCCAGAGAAGAGGACAAAAAGGTTTTCTACTGCTCTGAATTCTCTTGTTCTTTGCAAATAGATAAGTAGAGCTCTTTTAACATCCAATGTATGTAAGAGTTTCTGATTCTCGTCCAGAGGCTCAGGAAAAAATACTGGGAGGAACGACTCTCTATTTTTGTTTGCTGTTGAAGGGATTTTAGGCAAAAAGGCTGGCATAGTACGAAGTAGAACCCCATCTGGCAGGAAACGTAAGTATGGGAATTTTGAAGACAATGCCTGAAGTCTTTTGGCAGACGTAATTGCTGTAAGGAATAGAGTCTTGCAGGAGAGCCATTTGTAGTCCACTTCCTGTAATGGCTCAAATGGGGGAGCTGCAAGCCTTTTTAGTACCAGAGAAAGATCCCAGATGGGAACCGGGTCTCTATGAACAGGTTTGAGCCTCTTGATTGCCTTGAAAAAACGGAATATCAAAGGATGATGAAGGAATTCATTTTCTGTTACAGAGTTTATTGCCGTCATGTGGGATCTTAACGTATTTGGCTTGAGCCCTTTCTGGAACCCATCTTGAAGGAACTGCAGGATGGAAGAAATATTGATGGTTTCATGGCTGGTCTGTGACATCCAGGATAGAAATTTTCGCCAGACTTTAGCATATTTTCTGTTGGTAGAGTCTTTCCTAGACGCCAGCAGGGTGTTGATTACCGATTGTGACAAGCCCCTTCTCTCTAGTCTGCTTCTCTCAGCCTCCAGGCCGTAAGGTGTAGACGTTGTAGATTCTGATGATACAGGTTGTTCTGCAACAGGAGATCTGGCCACAGGGGGAGTTTCCAGAAGTTCCCCCTGGACAAGTGAAGTAGAAGGGGAAACCACGACCTTCTCGGCCAAAATGGCGTGATCATAATGGCCTGAGGCTTCTCCTCTGCTTTTTTCCGAAGAACTCTCGGGATGAGAGGTACCGGGGGAAATATATAGATGAATAGGCGTTCCCAGCTCATGGAGAAGGCATCCACCACTGTTGGACTGTCGAAGCTGTTCAGTGAACAAAACCTGCTCAATTTCTGTTCTCTGCTGTCGCCATCAGATCCCATGCAGGAGAGCCCCACTTCTCTGTAATTTGGTGAAAAACGGACTGATTGAGCTCCCATTCGGCTTGGTTCACCGTCTTCCTGCTCAGATGATCCACATGGGTACTGCAGCAGCCCCTGATATGCGCTGCTTTTAGTTCCAGCAGGTGTGATTCCGCCCAGCTGAAAATAGTTTTGCACAGCTCCAGAAGAAGTCCGCTCCTCGTACCTCCCTGTTTGTTTAGGTAGAATACAGGATCTCCCCACTATATCGGACTTGAAGTGGCGAAGAGCCAACAGAACCGCCTTCAGCTCTTTGTAGTTCGAGGATTTCATCCTGTCCTCGTGCGTCCAGAGGCCTTGCACCCACTTGTTCAGAAGAAGGGCTCCCCATCCTTGGCCGGAGGCATCCGTAGTTATGATCACCGGAGACAGGAACTGGAAGCTCTTTCCTTTGACTAAATTTTCTGTGCGTAACCACCATCTGAGGGACCGAATTGTCGCTGGATTCAGCCTTATTCTAGCATCCAAACTGAGTCTGGAGAGTCGCCAAGCTCGCAGCATATTCATCTGAAGATCCCTGCTGTGGCTATTTGCCCAAGGGACAGCTTCTGAAACTGACGTCATATAACCCAGAGTTTTCATAACCCTTCATACTGAAGGGGAGTGGAGGGACATCAGAGTTTTCTTCTCCTTCTTCAGTGCTTCCACCTTTGGCATAGGAAGATAGAGCTTCATGGTGACAGTGTTTACTAGAAACCCCAGGAAGATCTTGGATGTTGCTGGGACCGTATCTGATTTTTCCCAATTTATTAGGAAACCCACAGATTGTAAGAGGTCCACTGTCTGTTCCAGATGTTGATACAGGAGTTTCTCTGTACCGGCTACCAGCAACCAGTCGTCTAGGTATGGGAAGATTTGGATCCCCCTCAGGCGAAGTTCTACTGCAATAAGTACTGCTATCTTTGTGAATATCCTCGGGGCTGAACATAACCCGAAGGGAAGAGCTCTGAACTGGTACTGCAAAATGTTTCCGCCTCTTTTGATGGCAACTCTTAGGAATCTTCTTGACTGTGGATTTATCGGAATATGCAGATAGGTGTCTTTGAGATCTAAAGAAGCCATGAACAGGTTCTTCCTGAGGACAGCAGCGATGGATCTTATCGTTTCCATCTTGAAATGGATCTTCTTTAGATGACGGTTTAAGTAGCGCAGGTCTATAATTAGCCGACTCTTCCCATTCCCTTTGGGTACGCAGAAAATTCTGGAGTAGATTCCAGAGTTCTTTGAATCAGTTGTAACTGGTTCCAAAGCTCCCTTTTCTATGAACTCTCTTAACAAAAGAAAGATCTGTGGATCTCTTGGTTTGTTTACAGTAAACCTGTCCTTTGGTGCGTGATTGAACTCCAGATTGTAGCCATTTCGTATGATGTCCAGAGCCCAGCTGTCTGATGTAATTTGAAGCCAGCTCCGGTAAAAACGGGATAATCGACCTCCTACCCTTACAATTCTGGCGTCAGAATTCCTGCTCCTGAGGCCTATTCTCTTCCGTTTTCCTCTTAGATTTCTCCGACGAACCCCAAGTTCTACGGTCAGATCTTCCTCGGTTTGAGCGACCTCTATAGCCTGATCTTCTGGGATCCTGTCTGTAGGAACGAAAACTCCTGGGTTTATCCTTCCGCTTGGTTTGAGGAAAACTTAATACTTAATACTCTCAGCTTATCCAGGTGAGACCCGAACAATTCTCCCGGCTCAAAAGGGAGGGAACATAAATTGTTCTTTGAAGATGGATCCCCAGACCAGAGCTTTAACCAGAGCGATCTTCGTATGGAGTTCGTGAGAGCCATGTTCTTCGCCGTAAACCTTATCGTATCTACTGGGAAATCACAGAGGAATTCTGCTGCCAGCTTCAGGTTAGGTATTTGTTTCAGTAGGTCTTCTCTGGAGACACCGTCTTCAATGTCCCTGCCAAGATGGCTTAACCATACTCTGAGAGCTCGCGCCACTGGGACTGATGCCATGGCCGCTTTATTAAGAGACGCCAGGTAGGTGTGTGACCTCTTGAGGAGGCCATCCGCCTTCCTCTCCATAGGGTCCTTCAATAAGGCTAAATCATCTGATGGAAAAAATGATTTCCTGGCTAATCTCGTCACTGCTGGGTCTTACCCTAGCAGGGCCTTCCCAGCTCGAGGATTCCGCCGGATCTGTTTTATAAACTGTTCTGAATCTGGAGCCTAAGTTCAGCCTTGCCACTGGATGTTCCCACTCTTTACGCATAACTGCATCAAGAACAGGGTGACCTGGAAACACCGACGCCTTCTTCTTTGGGAAGTAGAAGAGATTATCCTCGTCATGGCTACTGGCCTTTTCTTTACTGGTCTCCATGATACTCTTCACTTCTTTAATCAGATGATTCGTATCAGATTTGTTAAATACAAAGTTATCTTCTAGAACAGGAGACTCAGAACTAGAGGAGATTTCGCCTTCTGACCGTGAATCCACAGAGGAGGAAGACGGAGACCGACGTCTCCTCTTTTTTGATGACCTTTTTGACTTAGATTGTTTGAGGAAAGCCTTAAACAGGGACATCATCTCGGTGGTGTCATCATCTGATGCTTCATCTGGATGGGAGCACTGCTCACAGATGTTAGAGGTATGGTCTTCCAGTAAGGGCTGCAGACAGGAGATGCAGAGTACAGATTCAGCTCTCTGTTTCTTTTTTGCAGGTATAGTTTCCTGTGTGTCCTGGAAACACCTGAGGCAGAGATCCTGCAGGAAGTCATCAGGAAGAGGTTGATCACAACCCTGACACAATCAGCCCTCTTTTCCTTTTTGCTGGATGTGGAAGGACATCTATAAAAAAAAAAGGAGGTATAAGTCATCCAATAAAAAACAGCAGGGTAATCAGGGGTTAACTGCCTGACAATAGGACAGGCAATACCTTCAAACCGCTAGAGCTCAGCTGCCTAGGTACCAGGGCATCTGAGCTCTGCATAGTCCCGCTTCTAATACCTGTGGTTTGAATTTGGCGCCCAAAGGAGTGGGACGTGCGCCTATGACGTCAGACGCACCGCGTCTGCGTTCCACGATGCGTTCCACATGCGGGAGACCGGAAGTGGGAAGATAGCCGGCAATACCCGAGCGGCACAGCACTTAACAGCCAAACCAATGGCCGGACGCTGAAGGGACGCAGGTGGGAGGCAAGCGGGACGAGAGTGGAGCCAGGGAAGCATACATGGCTGAAACCACTCTCCGGCCTTGACCTGGAAAAAACAAGGTACAAACGGCCATCTCCAAGGAGGATCCATAGGTGGGCTTCATCCTCCGATGAGGACAATAAAAAAACACAAGGAGGTTCTGGAGGAAGCAGCCTTTATAGGTCACTACTAATGATTTAATTATTTTAATCTGTACCTTTTATCTAGGTGGGCGGTCCTAGGATCGGATGAGAACGAAGTTAACCCATTCTGTGCTGCCGTAGGACGAAATGGGAAAGTAGTTATATTTTTGTACATAGGAGCAGTATTACAGTAATTATATTCTTGTATATAGAAGGCAGTATTATAGTAATTATATTCTTACACATTGGAGGCAGTATTATAGTAGTTATATTCTTGTACATACAAGCAGTATTATAGTAGTTATATTCTTGTATATAGGAGGCAGTATTATAGTAGTTATATATCACGACCGGCGTGCCGATCACATACGTGAGGCAAAGGGAGGGAAAAGGAAGGCCCTGTCCAAGGGAGAGGGAAAGATGGTGACCCCTAACTCACCTTGAGGCTGGCACTTGACTGCCCTGACGTCCCTAGACGGGTTTCTCACCCGTACGCCGATCACGTTCCTAAACCCTGGCTTTCCCTAAGATGAGTCCTACGTAGTGAATAGGGCGGTGGGAACACTAGTCCGCACCACTAACACTAAAGAGAAACACTAGGGAGAAGACAGACAATACTGACAAAACATATAGTCCCAGGTGGGCGACAACAAACAACCAACAGGGATCCGGAGGGTAATGCTCTTGTACGACAACCAGGGATAACAGCAACTCAGCTCCAGTGGGTCAGTATAGAAGTCCAGGCAGGAAGCTCTATATCTGGCAACCAGAGAAGTGTGAGAGGGGAATATAAGGAGGTTGGGAGTGCTGGACAAGGAACAGCTGAGGAGAAGAAGATCCCTGAGTGAGACAAAAAGGATTGCAAGGGAAACCCAGAAAGCTACCATTTAGTAACACCACCAGGGGCGTACATAGAAATCACTGGGCCCCATAGCAAGAATATGAATTGGGCCCCCTAACCCCACCCACTACCCATGCCTGGCCCATCCCACCTCCTGTCCTGGCTCCTCCTTGCCACCCCCCCATTTGCCAATAAAGAAATGTATATATACGTTTGTACGTATTGGTACTGACCCAGAGAATGAAGGACACAGGTCAGTTTTGCGGTAAAGGGAATGCTGTAGGAACAAAACCCTGTGGTATCTGTATCTGACTTCTGTGGATATTCCATAAAAGTTTTATCTGCAGTCCTATGTAACACTACAAATAACACAGTGATAACTATCTAAGTGTTGTAGTGTTACCTGAAGTCCTATGTAAAACCACAGATAATACTAGTGTAGATCATGTGGTAGTGTTACCTGCAGTCCTATGTAAAACCACAGATTCCACTAGTGTAGATCATGTGCTAGTGTTACTTACGTCCTTAGTGTGCCTCCCTGTGTCTCTCCCACGGGACTCCATGTTGGCGGCGCTGCCTCCTCTTCCATCTTCTTCTTCTTCTTGCCCCACACAGAACGTCCTGATGCAGCTGTGTCAAGACATAGGAACACTGTGGGCATGATGATGGTGACACACAGGGACAGAAACACACATACAGGGACAGACACACACACACACACACACACACACAGGGACAGACACACATACACATACATAGAATAAATATGATCACATCACACATCGCTGCTCCTGCCTGTCTGCTTTGGTAAAGCCGGGCATAGATGGGCTATGTTAGGATTTAGCAGAAGCGGGCACAGGACAGTGGATACAGGGCACGATATGTATGTGAGCACAGCTGAACGAGTGCAGGGCAGGAGCACACATACACATAGCTCCCCCTGCCTGTGTCATACCCCTCCCCCGGGCATTTTGGGGGGCATTAGGGGATAACTCCTTGCTGCTGATGTCGAGTGTGGACATAGCCACCAATCATATCCCCCTTCCCCCCTAAAGGTGACTTATGTGCTAGTGGGGGGGGGGGGGGATATTATTGGTGGCTATGTGCACAACCAGCATCAGCATCAAGGAGTTAAAGCCCCTATAATGCCCCCCAAAATGCCCAGGGGTGGGGGGGGTGAGGAGTAGGAGGAAAGCACACTGGAGCACATTGTCCTCCTGAATCCTCTATGAGCCTACAGACCCCCCCCCTTAAAAAACAAAACACTGCTTGCTGCTGCCCTCCCCCATCAAGAATACCCTTATGATCCAAGCACATTGTCCTCCTGACTAAGTCATCTCTACGAGCCTACAGGGCCCCCCTCCCTCTTACACACTAGACAACAGTGATCCTTCAGTCTAGCACGGGGGGGGGGGGGGGGGGATCGGGCTCGGGGCTGCAGTTGAATTGAGGCAGACAAGAGCGCAGCAGAAGGATACTACTCTGGGTGCGCACCTCTGTCTGTGCTTCAGCGGTGCCTGCTCCTGCTGCCTGGCCAATCAGCAGCAGAATCTTTGAGCTGCTAAACGCTGATTGGCCAGTGTAAAATGCAGGGAACGAGCGAGCCCGCAGCCCAGATCATGGAGCGGTCG
Organism: Bufo gargarizans; assembly: GCF_014858855.1. Taxonomy (NCBI): domain Eukaryota; kingdom Metazoa; phylum Chordata; class Amphibia; order Anura; family Bufonidae; genus Bufo; species Bufo gargarizans. The sequence goes on from NC_058084.1 coordinate 8,125,361, forward strand.
GGGGAGGGGGGAGCAGGACGGCCAGACCCGAGGGAAAACTAAAAAAACTGTGCAGAGTAGACATAGGGGGCGGAGCCTTCCATGCGCTCCGGGGCCCCCTGTGCCGCGGGCCCCATAGCAACGGCGTGGTCTGCCTATATTGGCGGTACCCTACTTAACACCACTATCTTTAGACATAGAGCGCACAGCCACCCGCTGCGACTTCCTGACCCCGGGTATAACGGAGTCAGACGTAGCTCTTGACACCCTCGTGACATTATATTCTTGTATATAGGAGGCAGTATTATAGTAGTTATAATCTTGTACATATGAGCAGTATTATAGTAGTTATATTCTTGTACATATGAGCAGTATTATAGTATTTATATTCTTGTACATAGGAGGCAGTATTATAGTAGTTATATTCTTGTACATAGGAGCAGTATTATAGTAGTTATATTCTTGTACATAGGAGCAGTATTATAGTAGTTATATTCTTGTACATATATAGGAGCAGTATTATAGTAGTTATATTCTTGTACATAGGAGCAGTATTATAGAAGTTATATTCTTGTACATAGGAGCAGTACTATAGTAGTTATATTCTTGTACACAGGAACATTATTATAGTAGTTATATTCTTATACATAGGAGCAGTATTATAGTAGTTATATTCTTGTACATAGGAGCAGTATTATAGTAGTTATAGTCTTGTACATAGGAGCAGTATTATAGTACTTATATTCTTGTACCTAGGAGCAGTATTATAGTAGTTATATTCTTATACATAGGAGCAGTATTATAGTAGTTATATTCTTGTACATAGGAGCAGTGTTATAGTAGTTATACTCTTGTACATAGGAGCAGTATTATAGTAGTTATATTCTTGTACATAGGAGGCAGTATTATAGTAGTTATATTATTGTACATAGGAGCAGTATTATAGTAGTTATATTCTTGTACATAGGAGCAGTATTAGTGTAGTTATATTCTTGTACATAGGAGCAGTATTATAGTAGTTATATTCTTGTACATAGGAGCAGTAGTATAGTAGTTATATTCTTGTACACAGGAGCAGTATTATAGTAGTTATATTCTTATACATAGGATCAGTATTATAGTAGTTAAATTCTTGTACATATGAGCAGTATTATAGTAGTTATATTCTTGTACATAGGAGCAGTATTATAGAAGTTATGTTCTTGTACATAGGAGCAGTATTATAGTAGTTATACTCTTGTACATAGGAGCAGTATTATAGTAGTTATATTCTTGTACATAGGAGGCAGTATTATAGTAGTTTTATTCTTGTACGTAGGAGCAGCATTATAGTAGTTATATTCTTGTACATAGGAGCAGTATTATAGTAGTTATATTCTTGTATATAGGAGCAGTATTATAGTAGTTATATTCCTGTACATAGGAGCAGTATTATAGTAGTTATATTCTTGTACATAGGAGGCAGTATTATAGTAGTTTTATTCTTGTACATAGGAGCAGTATTATAGTAGTTATATTCTTGTACATAGGAGCAGTATTATAGTAGTTATATTCTTGTACATAGGAGCAGTATTATAGTAGTTATATTTTTGTACATAGGAGCAGTATTATAGTAGTTATATTCTTGTACATAGGAGGCAGTATTATAGTATTTTTATTCTTGTACGTAGGAGCAGCATTAGTTATATTTTTGTGCATAGGGAGCTTTATTATAGCAGTTCTATTCTTTTGCATAGGACAGCATTACTGTTATTCGTGCAGCCTGACATTTTTGTATATAATGGAATCTATCTCCTTTCTGCTATTTTGTGTTATTATTATTTTTTAATCCTTCAGAAGATTTCTAGAATGCTGTGACAAGAATCTTCTAAACCAAATAACATGTTTAATATCAAGATCGATCTTATATTTGATTTGTGAGGAGAACAAAAATAATAATTTGCTGCTATTCTTTGCTTCCTTGTCACAAAAAAAGGAAACGCTCAGACGTAAGAAATGGGGAAAAAAGAAACCAATAAAGCCAGGAATATATGAGTGTTTATGCATCGTCTTATGAGGGGCCGTGTTTGCAATCAGAATTTTATTAGTATTTTATTACAGGTAAGGTGACCATAAGGTACAGGAAGATGAGGAAAACACTGGAAATATTGGTGGGAATGCTCAGGAAATAATATTTTACCGTTGCCTATACATCCATGTGATGTATTGTATATGCTACAGGTTGGGTAAATGTCAAGTCTGATTCTAATGAAATGTTACCAAATTATAAAGATGATAAGCAGTTTTAAAGTCATAAAATGTTGAGAGTTCTGTCCTGATAGTAGTACCAACTCTGTATGCTACACAGTTTGCTGCCATGAGAATGCTTAGGAGGCATCACTTGAAGGTAAATGGGAGATAGTAGGGTATACAGTAGGTTCCTGGTGGTTTTCACACACAAAACTCATTTGGTTAAGGTTTAACATGTAATCTTGGCAAAGGGTCTGGTGGATATGAAAGTTGTGACATTTGTGGTACAGAATAAAGTTCTATAAGCTGTGGTGATGAGGCCTTTCATAGAGCATGTTTTGTAGAACAGACTGGGAAGCAGGTTGGTTGAACTTCAGGCCGGAAATCAAAGCCAAATTGCCCGTATTGGCTTCCCCTTCCCCTTGAAGAAACCAAGAAAATGAGGTAACACTACAATCATGAGCTTGAAGCCCATGTGCCGAGTTGGGGTTTCGTGGTCCACAGAGTACTTTCCTAGAAAAGAAGGTTGGTGGAGACATCTGGAAATTCATTTAGATCTGAGATTATATGGTCGGTTTTAAAAACCTTATAGAAATGGACTGAAGATGTGGTTGTCTCAGAAAAGTCTGATAGATACAATAGATTGGGATTTTAATTGTCTAATGGCAGTAGGAAGGTTAAAGACCTTCTAAAATATAACTTTGGACAATCATTCTAGAGCTTTTCTACTGTTCTTTACAAGGTCATAGTCAGAGCCAGGACTGGATATGACAACATGGCATCCAAAATGCAGTGGCATGAGCAACATGGCAACTGACATAGGAAATTTGCCTGTCCAGGAAATGTTTTTCTTGGATCTGCAGATCATCTGACTTTTAGAGTGGTCCATTAATATTAGCTTGCTGGCAGATGCCACCAAAATTGTTTGGATTAGGTAACATCTCATGCCTATAGCCAACTCACCTTTCTGATACATTTCATGGAGGTTGCAGACAATATGAGCCAGTAAAAGCTGTTAAGCTGCTCATACACATTAAAGGAACATCACCCTGACCCTGTAATCCTACGCATGTGGGTGTCTCAAAACCTGATTGTGCCCACAGGAGGTAAAACACTGTCAGATGAGTCTGGTAGCAGCTTGTAAGAGGGTTGAAACTGGTGAGGACTGTCTATCACTGTACCCTATCATCTCTCTATGTACCTCTATATCCTTGAACTGTATATAGTAGGCAGTTGTCATGTTTTGTTGATGGTAAGTACTACTTTGTACTGAACATTGAATTGTTAATTAATAATTTCCATATTGCCATACTGTGCACTCTGCAAGCAGCCCCTGTGTCTCCAGTCTTGTGACCAGGGAGCCAGCTACATACTGAGCCAAAGACCCTGGGCCTCCTCAGCATGGAACCTTCTGCCAGGGAACAGACTCGAGAAGCCAGCTCAGTGCCTCACCTGAATTATTTTTCACTTCAGTTCCCCCAGTAATGATCACACTGGTTTACTACTGCAGATCCTGACTCTGGACTTATTTCCCATTTGGGTGCACCATAACTTACCATCCCTTTCAGAGAGCAGCTACACATGGTGACACCTCAACAGTGTCCAGGGGACCCAGCGTAGTGCTGGGGCTACCCCAAACCTGGCCACTGAACGCTCACTGCACCACCTTCATGTTTAAAGAGGACCTGTCACCGCTCCTGACATGTCTGTTTTAATAGCTTCATGCATTCCCCATGTAATAACAATTCTGGAGCATCTATCCTTTTGACTCTATGTTGTGTAATTCCTTTATTATTTCTACTAGAAGTTCTGAATGAATTGCTAGCAGTCTGCAGTAAGGGTACAGAGGGGTGGTAACCAGTTGGGGGCAGATTTTCCAACAGTCCGTAAATTTACGGACAGTCCACAAGAACCAAGTGTTTTCTTCTGCTGTCTCTTTACCCTCACATAACGTCTAGATGAAATAACAGAGGAATGGCACAACATAGAGCCATAAGAATAGATGATCTAGAATCGTTATTATATGGGGAATGCATGAAGCTATTAACACTAGCATGTCAGGAGCCGTGAAAGGTCTTCTTTAAGTCAACTTTTAAAGGCCATTATAACCCATAAAGTAGACCTCTTACAAGCTTATTCTTCTCTCCCTGTTGTTTAGAGTCCCTGTATATGGAGGAGTCTGGAAAAATAATTGCTGGAAGATTGAGCGTTCAGCAGACAATTATTGAAGGTGTATGGGAACCATCACTGAGCTCAAAAAAGGTACGTCTCTAAACCCAGCTACCCACACCCCATGCTCTATTTTAAAGGGGTTTTCCAGGATTTTTCCACTGATCAGTATCTGATTTGTGGAGGTCCAAAACCCGAAACCCCCGCCGTTCAGCTGTTTGAGAAGGCACCGGTGCTCCTGTGAGCTCTGCGGCCTTCTTACCAAGCATTGGATATTGAATGAATATATACAGTTGCAAGAAAAAGTATGTGAACCCTTTGGAATGATATGGATTTCTGCACAAATTGGTCATAAAATGTGATCTGATCTTCATCTAAGTCACAACAATAGACAATCACAGTCTGATTAAACTAATAACACACAAAGAGTTAAATGTTACCATGTTTTTATTGAACACACCATGTAAACATTCACAGCGCAGGTGGAAAAAGTATGTGAACCAATTACATCTCCAAGAGCTAATTGGAGTGAGGTGTCAGCCAACTGGAGTCCAATCAATGAGATGAGATTGGAGGTGTTGGTTACAGCTGCCCTGCCATATAAAAAACACACACCAGTTCTGGGTTTGCTTTTCACAAGAAGCATTGCCTGATGTGAATGATGCCTCACACAAAAGAGCTCTCAGAAGACCTACGATAAAGAATTGTTGACTTGCATAAAGCTGGAAAGGGTTATAAAAGTAAAAGCCTTGCTGTTCATCAGTCCACGGTAAGACAAATTGTCTATAAATGGAGAAAGTTCAGCACTGCTGCTACTCTCCCTAGGAGTGGCCGTCCTGTAAAGATGACTGCAAGAGCACAGCGCAGAATGCTCAATGAGGTGAAGAAAAATCCTAGAGTGTCAGCTAAAGACTTACAAAAGTATCTGGCATATGCTAACATCCCTCTTAGCAGATCTACGATACGCAAAACACTAAACAAGAATGGATGTCATGGGAGGATACCACAGAGGAAGCCACTTCTGTCCAAAATAAACATTGCTGCACGTTTACAGTTTGCACAAGAGCACCTGGATGTTCCACAGCAGTACTGGCAAAATATTCTGTGGACAGATGATGAAACCAAAGTTGAGTTGTTTGGAAGAAACACACACTATGTGTGGAGAAAAAGAGGCACAGCACACCAACATCAAAACCTCATCCCAACTGTGAAGTATGGTGGTGGGGGCATCAGGGTTTGGGGCTGCTTTGCTGCGTCAGGGCCTGGACGGATTGCTATCATCGAAGGAAAAATGAATTCCCAAGTTTATCAAGACATTTTGCAGGAGAACTTAAGGCCATCTGTCCACCAGCTGAAGCTCAACAGAAGATGGGTGTTGCAACAGGACAATGACTCAAAGCATAGAAGTAAAATAACAACAGAATGGCTTAAACAGAAGAAAATACACCTTCTGGAGTGGTCCAGTCAGAGTCCTGACCTCAACCCGATTGAGATGCTGTGGCATGACCTCAAGAAAGCGATTCACACCAGACATCCCAAGAATATTGCTGAACTGAAACAGTTCTGTAAAGAGGAATGGTCAAGAATTACTCCTGACCGTTGTGCACATCTGATCTGCAACTACAGGAAACGTTTGGTTGAAGTTATTGCTGCCAAAGGAGGTTCAACCAGTTTTTAAATCCAAGGGTTCACATACCTTTTCCACCTGCACTGAGAATGTTTACATGGTGTGTTCAATAAAAACATGGTAACATGTAATTCTTTGTGTGTTATTAGTTTAAGCAGACTGTGATTGTCTATTGTTGTGACTTAGATGAAGATCAGATCACATTTTATGACCAATTTGTGCAGAAATCCACATCATTCCAAAGGGTTCACATACTTTTTCTTGCAACTGTATAGAAGTGAATGGTGCTGAGTGCAATACTAAGCACGGCCACTATAGAATGCACGGCGCTGTGCTTGGTGAGCAGGGAGAAGGCCGTGGTGCTCGCAGGAGTGCCGGTGTCTTCTGAAACTGCTGATCAGTGGGGGTCGGACTGCCACCGATCAAATACTGATGACCTATCCTGAAGATAGGTCATACTAGTAAAATCCCAGAAAAACCCTCTAAGATGCACAAACCTTCTATAAGCTGTAGTCTGTGTGAGCACCATCTTTTCTATAGCATTTATGCACCCTTGCTTCACTTGCCGCTCTCTTGCTTAGCAGAGGCATTACATCCCAAAAATATTTTTCCATCGCTTTCGCCCCCTCTCCTATTTTTTATAGTATTTGAACTGCATTGAGGATTAAGATAATGCTTCCAAGATGAAGAAGGCTCAATCTGCTCTGCGTACACAGGAGGAGTCACCGTTGGCACAGCGCCATTATTACATATGAGGAACATCTGGAGAACTCGTACTTTACCTGCAGTATTAGCTGAACCTGGGACTCCTCGTCTGAGCCCTAGAGGAGCTGTCCCCTCTCCTGACATGTCTGTATTAGTGACTATTCCCCCATGTAATAACAATTCTGGAGCATCTATGCCAATGACTCTACGTTGTGCATTATTGTTGTGCATTATTCCTACCAAAGGCTTATGAATGAATTGCCAGCAGTTTGTAATAAATGGCCATCTGTGCGTTACCAGTGTCAGACTGTGCAGGATTCCCCCCCCCCAACAGGTAACATCCATGGATATATAGATAGATAGATAGGATTCTTCTGCAGGGCTCCGGATTATCAGGATTTCCTTTCATTGGATGTGAGTTACGAGCGGAGACGATGGAGCAGATTGTAAATGAAAAATCAATGTTGAGGGAGAGTCACAGATATGTGAGATATTTCCCGACAGTCTGCGCTGCAATAAAGCCTGCTCCTCCTGCACACCAGCGAGGGGTGTAATAGCTTTCCGATCTCCTGGAGCTTGCACATCAGACACAAAATATTATCAAAGCAATTTTCCCCTTGAATTGATCAGGTGTCTAATCGGCCCACTTATTGGATTACGCCATTGATTCTTCTCCGGCTGACTCTTAGGCAGGGACAGTCTATTCTCCGGCAAACGCTCATTTCCTGGGAGTGTTGTCAAGGGAGCCGGCGCCATGAATTGATGAGAAGATTCTTAAGTAATCTTTTACAATTGGTTTTATTGGTGTCAGGGATTAAGGAATGCGCATATGTTTGTCTCTGACATACACGCGGATTACTGCTTTCATTAGACGGGGCGCAGGGAGCACTCGATCATAACCTGTGCATTCACGTGAACGGCTCCGGAGCCTTGGTAATCACCGGCAGTTCATCCTCAGCCTCCTGGTCTCTCTACCAAGGGTGGGCAACCTGCGGCAATCCAGCTGTTGTGAAACTACAACTCCCAGCATGCATACTAGCTCTGCTTCCCTCAGAACAGCTGGAGTGCTGCAGGTTGCTCTCCCCTGCTCGACAGTCATCAGTCGGCAGCGGGGACATGTCCTAACACAAGGAGAAGAAAGAGTAACCGATGCTTGCTGTCACAACATGGTCTAATTAGAGTAAACATGGGTAATACCAGCCAAAATAAATTTGACTTTCCTAACGTGTCTGAGCTTTAGATATCTCTGTTAGCCCCCTTCTTGTTCAGTGACATGCGATTACATCACAGAGCGCTGATAGTTAACACTCAGTGCTGTTATAGTACATCATAGCGATGGTGCGGGCTCAGGGACTGGGATATTAATATTATACTATATACAGCTGGTACATGGCTTTTGCAGCCGGGATCAGAGATAACTCCGATCCCTGCAATTTAGGCTATCAGATGCCACGGTCGATGTCAACCACAGCATCTGAGCTGTTAGAAAAAGGGGGTCAATATTATACTATTCTACAGCTGGCACATGGCTTTTGTTTGCAGGATAATAGATAACTCAGATCCCAACAGGTTAAGCCCTCAGATGCCACGGTCGATGTCAACCGCAGCATCTGAACTGTTAGACAGAGGGGCTTAGTATTATACCATTCTATAGCTGGCTCATGGCTTTTGCTGCTGGGATCAGAGATAACTCCGATCCTAGCAGTTTAAGTCCTCAGATGCCGCTGTCAAGGTCAACTGCAGCATCTGAGATATTAGACAAAGGGAGCTCCCTCTGTCCTCTAATCGGCATCCTGCAAAAGCAATTCTGAGTATTTGACATGACAGCCAGGTGCCTTCAAAAGTCCCCCAGGCCTGCATGTCCCAGGTCCTATTTCATCCTGCCTCTGAGAAAATTTATTAGCGTGCCTGTCAGAATCACTATGCATTGGAATACAAGAGTATTATATGGTATAGTACTAGTGATCAAAACACTGAAGGTTCAAGTCTCCTAAGGGAGTTAGAGACAATATAAAAATAAAAGTGGAATATAGTTCATAAAAATATATTTTAAACATATAAAAAATTCAAAAATAAAACCATTTTCATTATATATATATATTACAGATGAGCAAACACACTCCACCAATTCTAAATTCAATCAAAATTTCCTATAAAATTTGAATGCTAAGAAACCCAAACTTTTTGTGATTCCTTGAGAAAGATAGATAATGCTCACCTGGAATGAGATGAGCACTCTTTCCAAAAAAACTAGGTGTCCACGTACAGTATTACAATCCTCTGAATAAGACATACAAGCCAGTTCTACTTCCAAAAGTACAAGAATACTGAGCACCACAAGAGAAAATGGACCGGTTAACTGGGTGGCCTTGGAGGGGGGCTCTTGAAGGGTGCGTTTTCTCATTAGGGGGACCAAGTATGCATGAGGAGTATTGTAGTCCAGCTAATTCTGCTCTGCTTTCTGGGAAACTTATGCAATTGTAAAGTATCTTACGTCTGCTGGCATCAGATAGGCATAGCGTTCTTTTTTTTATTTTCTTTTGGAAGAAAATTTCATTTGCATACCTTTGGGTTTCTGGGAAAGGTATTCAAATTAACTTTGGTATCTCCATAATTGTGCTGACCTGCAGAATAAAGATAAATTGTCATTATTATCGTGCAGTGAACGCTGTAAAAGCAACGTTGTGAAAACTATGAGATTAATCTATCAGAGACATCGGGGTGATGGCCAGCGGACTGTAAGTTCCTGCACTCGTGTGTAGATTCTGGAAGGGCCACCACCCCGGTGTGGAAACCGAACCTAAACCCTGTACTAAGGAACTCCACGAAGCCTGGGTCAGGATACCTGCGTAAGATCTGCTGCAACCGAACTATATTAACAACACACATGTAATTATTATCTGATTTTACTGAACAGACTACTTTAGGGTGGGCTCTGAAGCAGTTAGTACATATGTGTAGCAAGCGACACTGACGGAAGTTACAGGCTGCGTAGTTGAAATTATTACAAATCTGTGACCTGCCGAGTAGTTTGATGGGTCTACCCATCTTGTCAACAAAACCAGAGGATCTGTGCGAATCGGACGGGCCGGAACAGGACCTGTAGAACTGGAGCCCTCACTTGGAACAGCCTTATGACACCACACAGTAGAATGGTCAACTGATTGGCACAGGGAGCACGAAGGTGCCCTAAGCCTGGCGAAATGCCTACAAAAAATCTCTGTATCAATGTTAGCCCAATTTGTGAGAAACTGGAACTGACTTAAAGTGGCCGCTGCCTTGCCCGAGAAAGAACAATGGTAGTCGTAGAAGGAACTACCACCATACTTGTATCCCAACTCCATTATCCTAAATAAATACAAATCAAGTTCTTCCCTTCTCTCATTCAACATCAGATGGATTTGTGTCAGAGAATTCTGAACTGTGACCATGGAGACCTCTTCCTGCTGCTGAGGGCCTGAGTTAACGACCAGTAACCGGCATAACTTGGCCTTCCTAGCAGAAGCGGGATACGAAATACCCCTTCTGGACAACTCCGTCATCAGCCTAGGGACGGTCCAACTGCGAAGAGACGACACACTGCCCCCTTCTGACATCCTGGCGGGGTTCTCGTTGACCGAAGCCTCCACTATGTGTGAAGCACGTGACATATCCTGTGGATACAGTATGCACAAATCAAACCCTGACTGTCAACCGACACCAGGACCATGTGACGTAAGCTGTGAGTAGGTAGAGACCCATGCAACTGTGAAGAATACGAGTGAAAAGGGACGAGAGGACCTGAGCCAAGGAGAAGCGATAGCTGAACCTAGAACACCCCAGTGATTGATAAGTCTGACGGTGGCACAACTGACCCACCACCAGAAGGAGAGAAGAGGAATAGTAACACGACACAGCCACTGCCATACTGTACCCTGATGGTTGAACAACGTGCAGAATATATTTGAAGAAGGACAACACAGATCCTGGAATAAATCACATGTAAGATCCCTGCTTACGACATACCGCCAGGCGTAGAGGCGTGCGACCAACATTACGGAGATCCTCTAACTAGCACTGAACAAGTGTGACGCCCCTTCCCTAAAAAACAACTCCATCAATCAAAAAGCATGTATTTCTCTTTTTTTTTATTTTTTTTTTAACAACCCTAACTAAATCTCCCCAAGGTGGTCATAGCTCTGGTGGCCACTAGATGGAGCCAACACAGAGCACAGAGCCATGGACTGCACTGCCGGCAATCACCACCAGAGGGCGCCTGCACCATCCAACGCTGCTCATGGACTGTATCGGCTCCAGCGGCCACCAGGGGGAGCCCACACAGTTACCAGCCGCCTGTAGCTCGTGCAGACCGCAGAGGAGACCACAAGCAGGAACGCACGGTAAGTGTGCCGCAAGATGACATGGGGCCAGTGCGGGCATAAAGGGGGGGGAACCATGCTGCTGCCAAGGACCCTGCCTAACTAGTGGCACAGCGGCCTGTGCCAGACATTGAAGGGGGGGAGAAATTTGAATCGGGATCACGCTGACCCCTGCACCCTACGATTCATGCCACGTGGGAGCTGAAGCTGCCTGGCAGACGCTCCGGTGCAGTGTGGCTCCCCCTTTACCTAGGGAGGCGGCACTGCCGGCCGGACTTGTGAGATCGAGACTGCAAAGCGTGGCAGTCACTTACCTGATCCAGTAGCTTGCGCACAAAATGAACTTCTGGGAAACGAACTTCTGGGAGCTTGACCAGAGGCAATCCTCACGCACCGAACGAGGCCAGAGTTTGACACGTCGTTCATTGAAGGAGGGGCAGAGGTGCCATGATATAGGCAACCGTGCCCCTCCCACAAATACAGGCCAATTAATCGGCCTTAACACTTATTATCGTGCAGTGAACGCTGTAAAAGCAACGTTGTGAAAACTATGGCCAAATTTTTTACAATGTTGGCCCAGAAATAATAATATAACCTGCCCCATAAAACAAACCCACATTCGGCTTTATCAACAGACAAAAAAAGTTATTGCTTTTGAGTTGCGGAATTTAAACAAATAAAAAAATACCGGAAAGCTTTAAGAATCAAACGAGGCTGCGTCCTTTAGGGGTTAATGTCATACAAAAGACCTCACAGTTTGCAGGATAAATTAATGAAATCAGACATGGGGTCAAAAACTGAGGGAGTAGGTCACATTCTGTACAAGTACAGGAGGAGGAATGTTGTCCTTGTTTAAAGTGGGCGGTATGTCACAATCTGATTAAAGGTGATCGGTGTAGACATCTCCAAACTGGTAGAGAATATCTGACCACGTACTTCCTTACACATCAATGAGTATGTGACGTACTGTACTTGGTGCCCTGTCACTTGCTTTACATTGATGAGACCATGTTGAAGGTTACTTCATTGAGATTAGGATCTCTTTACCTCCAGTGATAGATATTAGATTTTCAAGGGGTTGTACAACTTTATATAGTTCTTTAAATCCCCCCCTCCACCTGGTCAAACCTGTCAAGGGTACCTGCTTCCTTTACGCTCGGTTTTGTCTCCATGGGTCCACCGCTGTCTTCACTATTCTCTGCTCTCCACATGTAATGCTCCGGCATGAACAAAGACACGTGAGCAGGTGCCGTCAATGACTGGCCTACATACTGACATGTCACCAAGACTGTTGAGTCTCTAGGGAACATATCCCTGCTGAGGCCTGTTGTTGCCTGCAGTGTTGCACGTGGAAGTTCACATGTGGGGACTGAAGCACAGTGAAGACAGTGGGGGAACTATGGAGCCAGGATGAAGCATTGGGGAGAAGGTAAGTGTGCTGTCTATAGTGGAGGAGGGGAGTAATTTTAAATCTATATGACATTAGATAACCACTTTAAGGTTGGTAATTTTTGAAGTGAACGGAACTTGCCAGGCTTAATTCAATTTAGTATGACCTGATAAGAAGATTAGTTTCTGTATGATGAAGTGATATTGTATTGGTTAATTACTGTATACTGGTACAAGGGTGGTCCAATAGCAATTTCTTTTCTTAAAGGGACTCTCTGATTTCATAATGATTTTTTTAAAATCTGCCCTGAGTACCCCAGTCACTGCAAATTTTCCCCCCATGTACCTGTTTTTCATGTCATCACTTTCATTTTCCTGTTCTTAGTATCATTGCATCCTGGCAGGATGTTTCCATGTAAAACTTCCTGTTCTCATCAGCTTCCTGTTGGATTTTCTAACAGATCTCTTCATGTGTTGCTTTGTAATGTTTCTCCAGGCTATGTAACATGGACAGGGGAGGTGTAGATTGTGTGACTACTGCAGAAAGAACAGTGTGGCAAACAGATCAGGCCCTGCAAAACATTACAGAGCGAAGCATGCTGGGATTGATTAGCAAACTCAACAGGAAGCTGATGAAAACAGGAAGTTCTGCATGTAAACTTCCTGGCAGGATGCAGTGATGCTGAGAACAGGGGAAGGAAAGTGACGACATAAAAAACAGGTACTGTATATGCGACAAAAATATACAATGTTTGGGGTACTCTGGGCAGATAAAATAATTTTATTACTAAAAAGATAAGTCCTTATTTATTCATACAAAATTATCAGCGCTGGATAATGTCCTGTACCATGCATCTTACCCTTGCAAATTTGCAACTGTTCACTGTCCTTAGTTGGATGATGACTATGTGGTGTTCCCTTACCCTGTGAGAAATCTTCATGTAATGAAGATGGCTAACAGGAGGATATGGAAGGCTTGGGGTGATGAAAGCCATTGGTAGACTTAACATTAAAGGGGTTGTCCCATGAAAGATATTCTACAGTTTTCAAACCAACACCTGTATCACGTCTGAGATGGCAGGTAACAGACGTGCGGCACAGAGGGGAGGAAAGAGGAGTTGCCTTTCACTAGGGAGAGGGAGGAGTGGTGACCCCTAACTCACCTAGCACTGTCATCTGGCTGCCCTGAGGTCCCTAGACGGGCTGCTAACCCGTATGCCAATCACGTGCCTCATCCCTGGCTTACCCTGAAATAAGCCCTAGGTAGTGAGTAGGGAGGTGGGAGCGCTAGTCCTCACCATTGACACCTAGGGTAACAACAGGGAAAGGACAAACAACACTAACACCACGAACAATCCCCAAAGGGAGACAACAAACAGGAGAGAACCGGAGATCCAACAGCTCCAGTTCCAAAACCGCCACAGCAACTCCAACTCCACCAGAGGTCAGACTAGAAGATCTGGAAAGAAGGTCTATATCTGGCAACAAGGAAAGCAGAAAGGGAGAATATATATAGTAGCTGGGAGTGGCTGACAGAGAACAGCTGAAAGGAAAAACTACAGATTCCTAAATGGGACAAAAAGGATTGCAAACCTAAGCAGGAAAACCTGGACGGGAATCTATTTTCACCACTAGGTCATGGAGCGATCCCTTGAAACCGAGCCAGTAGCCACCCGCTGCGACCTTCTGACCCCAGGCACAACAGGATCAGCGATAGGTCGTGACAGCCTGGATCTGAATGCTTTTGTATTTGCAGGTAATTACAATTGTATTGTAGCCTCTGAAATATTCAATGAAATCTCTCTGTATAGCACCACCTGCTGTTTGCTGTTTTTCTAATTTCTCTGTCCTGCCCACTGAGACAAAAGCACATGCTCAGTTCCATACTTCAATTGCCAACAGAGCTGCAGCAGAAAGGACACACCTCTGAGAAAGTACAGAGCACCTAAGCTTGATACAAATCTAGCAGAGCAATGAATGGGGAGATCTCTGGATCCATGTGAGGTACAGGGCTGGTTCTAGCTTCGTTAGAAAGAGGTTGTCATGTACCAGCTAATGTACAATTTAGATTTTTTACATTTGCAACGCCCACGCTCTAGCGGTGCTATGTGAGTGTAAGGGTCCATTCACACGTCCGCAATTTAGTTCCGCATTTTGCGGAACGGAATTGCGGACCCATTCATTTCTATGGGGCAGCACAATCTGCTGCCCGGATCCGGAATTGTGGATCCGCAAATTCGGGTCCGTAATTGCGTTCCCGAAAAAAAGAATAGGCATAGGGAGGGTAGTAGTACTTACAGTTCAGTTGTCCCCTGGGCCAGTGTGCAGTGGAGGGGAAGACAGCACTAAACCCTCCAGGGCACTCTCTATTGCAGGGATCAGCAGCCAGATGGTGGTTGAGGTGCCCTTGATGGTATAAGTGTTTAAGGTCCTTTGGTGGCAAGGCCCCTGTGTTGTTCGTGACGCCAATTCATGTAATCTGCCAGACCGCAGGGGCAATATGTCAGTGTAATGGTGTGCCGAATGGGTGTAGTAGTTGTACTCACTTTTCTTTAGCTTCCTTGAGCTGGCCTGCAGTAACATAGTAGTAACACAGTACATAAGGCCGAAAAAAAACATTTGTCCATCCAGTTCGGCCTGTTATCCAGAGGAAGGCAAAAAACCCCTGTGAGGTAGAAGCCAATTTTCCCCACTTTAGGGGAATAAAAAATTCCTTCCCGACTCCAATCAGGCATCAGAATAACTCCCTGGATCAACGACCCCTCTCTAGTAGCTATAGCCTGTAATATTATTACACTCCAGAAATACATCCAGGCCCCTCTTGAATTCCTTTATTGTACTCACCATCACCACCTCCTCAGGCAGAGAGTTCCATAGTCTCACTGCTTTTACCGTAAAGAATCCTCTTCTATGTTTGTGTACAAACCTTCTTTCCTCCAGACGCAGAGGATAGGAAGACAGCACAAAATCCTCCGGGGCACTCTCTGTTACAGGGAACACCAGCCAGATGGTGGTTGAGGTGCCCCTGATGGTAATGGGTATTGAAGGTGCTTTTGCGGCTGGGGCCCCTGTGTTCGTGATGCCAGCACAGTTAGGTGCAATGAGGAAATGGAATGATGAGAGAGGCAGTAGTTTAACCAAACAGGAACTTTACGTATAGTCTTGCAATAAGTATCATCAATTAGCAGCACTTTTTCATAATATAGATGGCAAAGCTGTAAATTCCCATACCAGGCTCAGTGAGGTGGTGTCTATAGGTTTCAGCTCCACTGTGTAGAAATGATGATCTTACTTGTACTTGGTTTCTGATCTTGCTTTTGTTACTCAGCCTTGTACTAATGGTTTGGATCCTCTGTAAGTAAATATGCAATGATCAGGACCGTGGTACGGTTACACGGATGCCAAATTATGCAGTGGGTCAGGATATGGGTATAAAAGTCAATAGTTTTGTTTGTGACGCCAATTGCAGCGTGCGCAGGGTACTAACACAAGGCCCTTTAAGGTGTTGTAACTCACGTACCTGATTAGTAATGCCAGAGTGGTGTAATGTTTCTGTATGGCAGTGGGTATAGTGTCAACGGTGTCTCCTACCAGGGTACGGCGGGACTCCTGGATCCGGGCTCACTTGCAATAAAATGAGTGTGGTGCTAGTAGGAGTAATTGAGGAATTTGCAGCAGTAATTGAGATCCAGACCTTGGGTAAAGTTCAAACTTGTCTTTACTAGTTGCAGCTTTCATCCAAACAAGGTACAGCAATAGTGTCATGCCCCACTCTGACGTTGTACGGAGGTCGGCCAGGATTGCAGCACAAGTTTAGTGATTGCTTTGGAGCCGTGCTGGATCCACCTCTCATCAGGTGCACTGGGTGGGGTCATTAGTTTAAATAGCACACTGCCCAGTGCCCTGAGCGGATTATACTGTTCATTCTGGTCTGGGAAGCTTGGAGGGAAGGTTGGCTGTCAGTTCCTGCTCTCAGAGATAAGTGTAATTTCTAGTTCGGTTGTTTGTGTCTTCTATTCCTTCCAGGTTCTGTGCGAGCAGACTGCTCCTATCTCCCCACTTCACCATCTTAGGGAGTTCAGGGTTTTGTCTGCCCAGGCTGGAGGACACTAGCACACCTACCTTCAGGGTCTGCTGTTGGCTGAGCAGTGCAGGGAAAGAGGTCAGAGATAAGCTAGGAGGTGGAAAATGAAAAAACAAAAAAATATAGTGGCAATTCTGGAGGAGCTGCTCAGCCCATGACACTGTGGCGTGTCTTTAGTTAGGGGAGCAACCCGACCGCATGTGGACCGCAGTGATCGACTAACCCCAGCAAAATATGCATACAATGGAGGATATCGGCGCGGTCCACATGCACCACAAGAGCAAACTACACAGAATGTAGCAATCATATGAAACACATAGAGAGAATGCACCAAACAGATATAACACTGACTATGCTGGCAAGACATAAATACAGGTATTAAAAGCTGAGACTTTTGCCAATATGTTCCAGTCATGGAGATATCGGAGCCCTATCATGCACCACGTCACGGTTCTCAGCATGGCAAGGGGTCCTAACCGCTGCTCTAACTATGGTGTGAACATGGTCTGGAGGTGATATAATTCAGCTCACAGCCAAGCTTCCCACAATTGCCCAGCATGAATACTGCGGTTGTACAATGTGGATGAAGCCAGGCCGCGAGCCACACCCACACCAGACCATGTGATGGAGGTTACCAGGTGCAAAGGAGTGTTAGAATGCCAAGTAAAGGCAAACGCACTCAAATCTAGCAAGGCAGAAAATGAAAAAACAAAAAAATATAGTGGCAATTCTGGAGGAGCTGCTCAGCCCATGACACTGTGGCGTGTCTTTCATTAGGGAAGGTTGGCTGTCAGTTCCTGCTCTCAGAGATAAGTGTCATTTCTAGTTCGGTTGTTTGTGTCTTCTATTCCATCCAGGTTCTGTGCGAGCAGACTGCTCCTATCTCCCCACTTCACCATCTTAGGGAGTTCAGGGTTTTGTCAGCCCAGGCTGGAGGACACTAGCACACCTACCTTCAGGGTCTGCTGTGGACTGAGCAGTGCAGGGAAAGAGGTCAGGGATAAGCTAGGAGGTGACCGTTCCCCTGTCTCTCGTCCAGAGCCTGGTTGGTGTGTTAACTTTTGTACAAAGTGTACGTCCGCCGTGACATTATAATCCGCCATACTGTGACGGCCATTGCTCAGCGCTTTTGTAATGGCGTCAATTGATGCACTGGTTGACCGCATGCAGGGTTTATCCCTAGAGGTTGCGGATCTGCGTAGTTCGGTCACACAGTGTCAGAGGGTGCTGGCAGCAGGTACAGGTCAAATTGTTGGGGAGCCTAAAGCCGCTCTTCCTGAGAAATTTGCAGGGGGTGCTGATGATTTTTTCCGCTTCAAAGAGTCATGTAAGTTGCACTTTAGATTGTGCCTATTTTCTTCAGGTAATGAAGATCAGAGGGTGGGTATCATCATGTCTTTGCTTAAAGGGGACGCGCAATCCTGGGCTTTTTCTCTGCCGCCCGGTTCTCTGGCCCTCCGGTCGGTAGAGGAATTTTTTAAAGCCCTGGGATTGATTTACGATGACCCAGATCGAGTTTCGATGGCAGAATCAAAATTACGTAACTTACTACAGGGTAAACATATGGCTGAGGTTTACTGCACAGAGTTTAGGAGGTGGGCCACTGAGTCGGGGTGGAACGACCCCGCGTTACGTAATCAGTTTTGTCAGGGGTTATCGGAAAGGTTGAAAGATGCCCTGGCTTTTCATGAATACCCAGATACTTTGGAGAATGCAATGTCTTTGGCTATACGTTTGGATAGACGTATCAGAGAGAGGTGTAAGGGTCCCTCTGTGCAGGGGATTTGTCAAACTGCGGTTTTGTTTCACCAGCTGGCTGGCCAGGGTGATATTGCTTGTTACTCTGGGGTAGGGGAGGAACCCATGAAGTTAGGTCAGATTTCTGGTCATTCTGATAGTAGAGACTTTCGAAAAGTGCACAATCTATGTTTCTTTTGTGGGAAGAAGGGTCATTTTATTTTTTCTTGTCCTTATGTTAAATCACAGGTGGAAGAGAAAAAGAAAAAAGAAAAAAAAAAACTCCCCTCACACTTGGTAGTATGAATGGTGTGGTGGAGCAGACGGGTATGCAAGCTCCCTGCAGTTCCCGTTTTCTCCTTTCAGCTATGGTGGCGCTAGAGTCTAGAAATGTGTTTGTTGATGTTTTCCTTGATTGTGATGCTGGGGTAAATTTAATTGACTTTCTTTTTCTTCAGGGCCTGGGACTAAGTACTTGCACGTTAGAAAACGAGATTCCTGTTTTTGCAATTGATTCTTCCCCTCTTTCTCAAAGGAGCCTTACTCACATTGTTCATGGTATTCATTTAAGGGTGGGTGATTCACATGCTGAGATTATTTCTTGTTTTGTCATGAAGGATTTGTCAGCTCCAATAGTGTTGGGGTTGCCATGGTTGTCTAGACATAACCCAATTATAGACTGGCAAGCAAGACAAATCATTGGTTGGAGCAAGTTTTGTTCGGATAATTGTCTTGTCACATGTATCGCTGAAGTGTCCATTACGGCCTTGCCTCAGTATCTCTCGGATTTTTCGGATGTCTTTTCGGAGGGTGGGGCTCAGGAATTGCCCCCTCATCGAGACTATGATTGTCCAGTGAATCTCGTTCCGGGGGCTAAGTTGCCTAAGTCTCGGCTTTACAACCGCTCTCAACCCGAGAGAGAGGTCATGCGAAAGTATGTCGCTGAGAGTTTGGCAAAGGGTCATATCAGACCATCTAAGTCTCCAGTGGCAGTAGGTTTGTTCTTCGTGAAGAAGAAAGATGGATCACTGAGACCGTGTTTGGACCTCCGGGAGTTGAACCGTATTACAGTCCGGGATCCATATCCCCTGGCTTTGATCTCTGATCTTTTTGATCAGATTGTTGGAGCCAAGGTGTTCTCCAAGTTGGATTTGAGAGGAGCATACAATCTGATCTGGATCAAGGAGGGGGATGAGTGGAAAACGGCCTTCAATACGCACAACGGGCATTTTGAGAACCTGGTAATGCCTTTTGGGTTGACGAATGCGCCAGCGGTATTTCAGTGATTCGTCAATAATATTTTTCATCACTTGGTGGGGAAATTCGTAGTAGTTTACCTAGATGACATCTTAATTTATTCTCCTGATCTGAAGACCCATCAGGATCATGTGAGACAGGTTTTGACGATCCTTCGGGAGAATAAGTTATATACTAAACTGGAGAAATGTTTGTTTGCGGTGCAAGAGCTTCCGTTCTTGGGATACATGCTTTCTGATTCCGGTTTTCGTATGGACCCCGAAAAGGTCCGGGCAGTTCTGGAGTGGGACCGACCGGAGAATCAGAAAGCTTTGATGCAGTTCTTGGGGTTTACGAATTATTATAGAAAATGTATTTAGAATTATTCCACCCTAGTCAAACTCCTTACTGATATGACCAAGACGGGCGCTGATGTCTCTGTCTGGTCGGATGAGGCATTGCAGGCCTTTTCGGCTATTAAGGAGCATTTTGCGTCTGCTTCCATTCTGCTGCAGCCGGATGTATCTCAGCCATTCGTGGTGGAGGTTGATGCATCAGAGGTGGGGGTTGGGGCGGTGCTTTCGCAGGGTTCTTCTCCTGGCAAGTGGGTCCCGTGTGCGTTCTTCTCCAGGAAGCTCTCGGTCGCCGAGAGAAATTATGATGTTGGAGATAGGGAGTTGTTGGTGGCTATCAAGTTGGCCTTTGAAAAATGGAATCACTGGTTAGAGGGGGCGTCCCACCCCGTTACGGTGTATACAGAATTTGGCCTACCTGCAATCTGCCAAGCGTCTGAACCCTAGACAGGCCAGATGGTCATTGTTTTTTACCAGGTTCAATTTCGTGGTTACCTTTCGCCCAGGGGTTAAGAACGTCAAGGCAGATGCCTTGTCCCGCAGCTTCCCTGGGGGAGGTGATTCAGAAGATCCAGCGCCGATTTTGGCGGATGGGGTGGTGGTCTCCGCTCTGTACCCTGAATTGGAGATGGAGGTATTGGGAGCTCAGGAGGGGGCTCCTGGTTCGTGTCCCCCAGGGAGGTGGTTTGTTCCTGAGGGCCTACGATACAAGGTGTTCAAGGAACATCACGATACTGTTCTCGCTGGACATCCTGGTGGTAAGTCCACCTGTGATCTGGTGTACCGGAGGTTCTGGTGGCCAGGGTTATGTAAGAGTATTGAGAATTACGTGACAGCTTGTGAAACCTGCGCTCGGTCAAAGGTTGCTCATACTCGACCGCTTGGTTCACTTCTTCCATTGTCTATTCCATCTCATCCTTGGACGCATTTGTCCATGGACTTTATTACGGACCTGCCTAGTTCCTCCGGGAGAACAGTGATTTTGGTGGTAGTCGACCGTTTCAGCAAAATGGCTCACTTTATACCACTAACGAGTCTGCCTAACGCTAAGACTCTTGCGCAGATCTTTGTGGATAATATTGTGAAATTGCATGGTATTCCTTCGGATGTGGTCTCTGATAGGGGCACGCAGTTTGTCTCCAGGTTTTGGAGGGCATTCTGCTCTCGGCTTGGCATTCAACTTTCTTTCTCGTCGGCTTTTCATCCACAGTCGAATGGTCAGACGGAGCGTACCAATCAAAACCTGGAGACCTACTTGAGGTGCTTTGTGGCTGAGAATCAAGAGGACTGGTCCTCATTCTTGTCCTTAGCAGAATTTGCATTGAATAACCGTAGGCAGGAGTCCACGGGTAAGTCGCCATTTTTTGGCGCATACGGTTTCTATCCTCAGTTTGGTACCTTTTCTGGGTCTGGTTCCTCCGGGATGCCAGAGGAGGAGAGATTCTCTTCTGCCTTGTCCTCTATCTGGCGGAGGATTCAAGGGAATGGGGTGAGATGGGTGAGAGGTATAAACGAATGGCTGACAGGAGACATGTGACTGGTCCGGAACTGTGTGTGGGTGATCTGGTGTGGTTGTCCACTAAGAATATCAAGTTGAGAGTGCCATCTTGGAAACTGGGTCCAAGATTTGTTGGTCCGTATAAGATTTCTGCGGTGATCAATCCGGTGGCGTTTCGGCTGGATCTTCCGCAGACTTGGAGGATCCATGACGTCTTTCACAGGTCTTTGCTAAAAAAATATGTTAAACCAGTGGTACCATCGCCATTGCCTCCTCCTCCTGTTCTAGTCGAGGGAAACTTGGAGTTCGAGATCTCCAGGATTCTCGACTCGAGAGTTCTTCGGGGCTCCCTCCAATATCTGGTGCACTGGAAGGGATACGATCCTGAGGAGAGGTGTCAGATGTCAACGCCAGCCGACTGGTGAGGGCCTTTCAAAGGTCCCATCCGGATAAAGTTGGTCCGGGGTGTCCGGAGGTCACCCGTAGAAGGGGGGGTACTGTCATGCCCCACTCTGACGTTGTACGGAGGTCGGACAGGATTGCAGCACATGTTTAGTGGTTGCTTTGGAGCCGTGCTGGATCCGCCTCTCATCAGGTGCACTGGGTGGGGTCATTAGTTTAAATAGCACACTGCCCAGTGCCCTGAGCGGATTATACTGTTCATTCTGGTCTGGGAAGCTTGGAGGGAAGGTTGGCTGTCAGTTCCTGCTCTCAGAGATAAGTGTAATTTCTAGTTCGGTTGTTTGTGTCTTCTATTCCTTCCAGGTTCTGTGCGAGCAGACTGCTCCTATCTCCCCACTTCACCATCTTAGGGAGTTCAGGGTTTTGTCTGCCCAGGCTGGAGGACACTAGCACACCTACCTTCAGGGTCTGCTGTTGGCTGAGCAGTGCAGGGAAAGAGGTCAGGGATAAGCTAGGAGGTGGAAAATGAAAAAACAAAAAAATATAGTGGCAATTCTGGAGGAGCTGCTCAGCCCATGACACTGTGGCGTGTCTTTAGTTAGGGGAGCAACCCGACCGCATGTGGACCGCAGTGATCGACTAACCCCAGCAAAATATGCATACAATGGAGGATATCGGCGCGGTCCACATGCACCACAAGAGCAAACTACACAGAATGTAGCAATCATATGAAACACATAGAGAGAATGCACCAAACAGATATAACACTGACTATGCTGGCAAGACATAAATACAGGTATTAAAAGCTGAGACTTTTGCCAATATGTTCCAGTCATGGAGATATCGGAGCCCTATCATGCACCACGTCACGGTTCTCAGCATGGCAAGGGGTCCTAACCGCTGCTCTAACTATGGTGTGAACATGGTCTGGAGGTGATATAATTCAGCTCACAGCCAAGCTTCCCACAATTGCCCAGCATGAGTACTGCGGTTGTACAATGTGGATGAAGCCAGGCCGCGAGCCACACCCACACCAGACCATGTGATGGAGGTTACCAGGTGCAAAGGAGTGTTAGAATGCCAAGTAAAGGCAAACGCACTCAAATCTAGCAAGGCAGAAAATGATCCACATGCGGTTGGGTTGCTCCCCTAATGAAAGACACGCCACAGTGTCATGGGCTGAGCAGCTCCTCCAGAATTGCCACTATATTTTTTTGTTTTTTCGTTTTCTGCCTTGCTAGATTTGAGTGCGTTTGCCTTTACTTGGCATTCTAACACTCCTTTGCACCTGGTAACCTCCATCACATGGTCTGATGTGGGTGTGGCTCACTGCCTGGCTTCATCCACATTGTACAACCGCAGTACTCATGCTGGGCAATTGTGGGAAGCTTGGCTGTGAGCTGAATTATATCACCTCCAGACCATGTTCACACCATAGTTAGAGCAGCGGTTAGGACCCCTTGCCATGCTGAGAACCGTGACGTGGTGCATGATTGGGCTCCGATATCTCCATGACTGGAACATATTGGCAAAAGTCTCAGCTTTTAATACCTGTATTTATGTCTTGCCAGCATAGTCAGTGTTATATCTGTTTGGTGCATTCTCTCTGTGTGTTTCATAAGCTAGGAGGTGACCCTTCCCCTGTCTCTCGTCCAGAGCCTGGTTGGTGTGTTATCTTTTGTACAAAGTGTACGTCCGCCGTGACAAATAGTCTTTGGTCCCAGCAGGTATTTTCAATGTGTGGCAGGAATTTGGCTTCTGCGCTATCTGTCTTCTGCTGTCTTGGGGACTGACTTGCTGAGGAGGAATATACCTTCTACTGGGGTCTCTGGATGGTACTCACAGTTATTGTCTCAGGGTATGCTTCTTCCTGTAACTGGAGGTGGCTGCTTGCTTTCTTCCAGCTGAGGCTGCAAGGCTCAGGCTGGGAATGATGATCAATTGTCTCAGCCGAGACAAGATCCTGGCTTTGGATCCCTATATCTGGGAGCTCCTACTCGCACAGCCTTCCCCTAGCCGGGGTGGCTGGCACACTAACTTAACTCCCTCTCCTCCCCATGAGGCAGGATATGGGCATAGCCCTATTTCTGCTCACAGAAGGAGGAGCTGAACTGGAATGTACTATTCCAGCTCAGAAACACTAAACTGTAGCTAAGTCCCTGCTGAACACATTGCTGCCACCTGCTGGTGAACATAGAAATTGCAGCAATATATACTTTACAAGGCTTAAAATGCACATTTGTGAGAATATGATGTGAAATTACATTAGATGACAATATAAATACACTTAACAGGTTGTAGTGGGGTAAAAGAGTTTCGTAACACAACTCTGGGATATTACAAATATTCTGACAGATGGCCTTTCTGTCCTTGGTTATGGTGGGCAGCTTGAAGCTTATAATCTCTCCACCAAATGCAAAGGTGACTAAAGCCTGATAAACTGCAGTTATCTTGCTTTGTCTATTTCCTATAGTTCAGTACTTCAGTAATCCAGCAACCCAAGGGTGATCTCCCTTATGGCAGGCAAAACTCTCTGCTCCATTCTTTGAAGAGGTTGCAATAGATTCAGCAATTATCCTTCTAGTCCCTGGAAGGGTTCTTAGTAAAGGTGTTACAGTTACGCATCAATATGGGCTGTAGTAGCTTCACTATCTGGGGCAAGGCCCAGAGGACAGAGGCAAGTCTGGCTCCTCTCCTCTCCTCCTAACTCCTTACTTCTAGACTTCCATTTCTAATCTCCTCAACTAACTTCCTGTGTGCTGACTGGACAGGCCTGTCCCCGTACAATCACTATCACATATGGTACATGTACAGTGAAATTTAGAAGGGGTTAAAGTGAATAACTCACCAGGTAGATAGAGCAACAGTTGTGCAACATGCAACATGGACATTGAAAAACGACTATTCAATGGCGCTCTAACAGTGCAAAAAAATGAGCAACACAATGCCTAAAAAATACTGCCATACAATGACCAAATAGCTGCTCCGTCCACAAAGTGATATAATAACTGCTATACAAAAATATTAAAGTGTGCAGCGGTCACAAGTTTTGGGTGCCAAAACAAAGGTCTTCCTTGGCAGCTAATGGGTGATGTAGTAGATGGAGGAAGTTGATGTATTTTCTGCAACAGGTTCTTACTCAGCTCTTCTAGTTTCCTCTCATGTACTTGCAAGAGGGTCTGTAGTTTAATAATGAATATTACAATGGTTTGCACTGATGAAGGCACTCTCTCACATACTTGATAGATACACACAGTATTACGGCACAGAGCTTGGTGATTACACACACAGGTGTGAGGCACAGAACTTGTTGGTTACTCACATTGACGTGAGACACAAAATATGGGGATGCACACACCAGTATGAGACACAAAGCTTGGAGGTTACACCAACAGGAGTGTGGCACTGAGTTGTTAGTTACATACATTGATGTGAGGCTCAGAACTTGTTGGTTACACATACTGAGGTGAGGCATAGACCTTGGTGGTTACACAGACAGTTGTGAAACACATTGCTTGTTGGTTACACATATGAATGTGAGGCACAGAGCTTGGCAGTTACACATACCGATGTGAGGCACAGACTGTGGTGGTTAACCAAACAGACGTGAGGTTCTGAGTTAGGTGGTTATACACATGGGCATGAGGCACACCGCCTGGTGGCTGTCAGTAGTAAAATGGGCAGTTTATCTCTGTCACTGTATACTGACAACAGGCATAAAAGATGGTCAACTCTATCAATGGGGAAGTCTCGTAACACAGGCCACAGTGCAGCTTATGGTACACATTAGCAGGAGCCACCATATGAAGTCCTCAGGACACTCATGGCAGGCGGTTGCAGCACTTAACACACTGATTGGGTCACAGTCTATGGTCACCATCTAAATCCATTGTTTCTGGCTCTGGCCTATCTACGTTACAATCTCCAGGATGGAGGTAGTCTTAAACCACTTGCAAAATCCAAGGTGCCCAATCAGCGACAGCAGTCAAGAGCAGGTCTGCGGCATCGTCCATGACTGTCCAGCTGGATTTCAGGGTCACCACACCTCTCTGAATGCCCACTCCAACCAGGGATCCTCCTCACTGCTAATTTATTGACAGCAGGTATGTTTTGGTTCAGCCACACTCTGACAAACACTGACTGACTGACCGTGAGGCGCTCTGAGACCCTGTTTATAACCTAGCCCCTCCTAGGGTACAACCCATGCAGAGCCTGCTACCTCATCCATGCCTGCGGTGCCTGACTTCCACCAAGCCCTGGGTCCTCTGCTTCACGTCATTATCTACACGTGAATTCAGCAATTAGCTGATAAAGTACAACTTCTGTAATAAAGAGCATGCCAATCATCACATACTTGGTAAGAACATGACATATCAGCTACTTCACTAGTGGCTACTGTTCAAGGACAGGGTGACAGCCCTTATCAGAGATCCCCTCAAATACTGTTGGAGCTACAATTAAGCATAAAAAGTGGTTTTCAATGAAAACGACTACACATGCATGTACCTCAGACCTTCTATATAGAAGTCTGTGTGGCATCACTGGAGTCACTCTTAACTATGGCAGTATTTACTATGTATTATACGGTGATACAATAAGTATTACATAGAATGCGTGTCCATGACACAAGGGTCCTTTAAATGTCAAGCTGCTGATTACCCTGGAACAGCTACATGCAAATAAACTTCCCCTTGTAGATCTATATTTCTCTCCCCCGGGCCACCGTCAGCCCATAAACCCATTGATTGATGGCCTGTATGCAAACACATTAAAAATACTCTTGAGTCTTGCAATCCTTCTGCTGTAATATATTGCTTGACAAGGTTCTTCCTCCCTCTCCGGACACTGCAGGGCTCTCAGGTATGACCATGAATATCGATATCTTTGGAAAGTTCCTGTAAATGAGGCAGAGCTTTACCTCGGCTTCATGAAGAGTGAACATAACACTTTATCTCCCATGGAACTGGAGTCTGAGAGCTCTAATGAGATGGTAATTATCATTTGTGGTAAATGTGGCCATTGGTTAATCCCAAGTTTTAGTAGAATCCCTTGACAAAAAATAGGGAAACGTGGAAGTACATTAAGCATTAAAGGGACTGTCCTTTTTTGTTTATGTTTTTATGTTTTTATTTCCCCCCAACCTGTGGAACCTGTGTAGAAGCCCATGCTCACCTGCACACTGTTGCTCAGTTCCAGCTCCCTGGTTCTTTTCACTGGACTTATGATCCCCATCTTTACAATTTCTGCATGGCCAGGGTCATGTGGACTGCTGCAGCCAATGGCCTCAGCAGTGGCGTGTCCCCAAGCAGCATGTGACCCAGCAGTGATGTGCCATTTGGCGACCCACTAACATTGAAACCAGTCATTGGCTGAAGCAGGGCACATGACTCTGTCCATGCAGAAGTTATCATATGGGGACCAGAAGTTCATTGAAGATGGCCTGGAAGCCTGGCCAGATCAGAGAGGAGCAGATGAGTATGGCTAGCAGGAAAGTAAAAAATAAAAATAAAACCCTTTAAGACATGTGACCATCTAGTATTGACCCCCATAGCAATAGCAACAGCCTGGTACGTATGCCATTGTATGAAGTACAATATATAATACAATCATCAATCATTTCTCGGACGTAGATGCAATATTATCGGAAACATGAGACCTCTTATTAACCTACCTTATTCCTGGGTCATTTTCTTCAGTTTCTTAATCTATATGAACATTACTCATGAAAATAAAAGGATCAATTTTCCATTAAATTGAGTCTTGTTTGAATGTAAACTCCACCAAACGGCACGTCACCTCCTCGAATTGTCTTGCCCTGGGGCTTGTATCAAGGATTGTCTTAATACAATCCATCATGATGGCCGTGTCTCCATTCAATTGAGTTGTTGGAGTTTAGGGGAAAAACATTGGATTTTTAGACTCTGGAAACATGTTCGGAATCAAATACATAGTTTTTTCTTTAATATTCATCCCTTAATGTGTTCTCAGTAAAATGTCTATTGGGGTCAATTCAAGGTCTTACAGCTGACACCATGGTCAGCTTTCAGTTGAGTAGAGCCTTGTCCGATAGTCACCAAAAAGACAATCTTCTGATTTATGAGTTACTGAAATACTGCTTGACACCTCCTCTACTCGGCGGTCAACCTCATTAACCCCTTGGGCACTGTGATGTAGCTGTACGCTATAACTAGAGACTCCATGAAGAACACTTAGACCAGGAATCAACAAAGGGATCACAAGTGGGAGTCTAGTTTTGAATGACAGTTAAACTCTGATTATAACGACAAAAATCAGACCTCTAAACCCCGCCATTTAACACCTCAGATGCTGTCGTCAACTGCAGAAACCCAGCTTGACAAACTGAGTGCGATAGCAGGTTTCATTGGTTTGCAGGTGCTGTATGTCATAGGTAGTTGCCCATTAGACCGTGACACATGGCCTGATTGCTTGCGAGTGACACATTGACAGGCAATACTGTTTAGGGATACTAGGTATTCCGGAGAATTATACTAAAGATCAAAGGATTACTGCTTCAAGTCCCCTAGTGGGACTAATAAAAAGGTCTACAGTCATACATATATAGTATTGGGTCAATTGTAACCACCCATATAATAGGGTTAATATATGAATGGGTTAGAAGAAAAAAATGATTGAGTACTTGCTGTTTTTAATTACCCCCCCCAAATATAATAAATTAAAAGTACCCCAATAAGAACTACAACTACAAAAAAAAGAAAAAAAATATATATATTTTTTTAAGTGCTGAAAAGAAAAAAAGTGCTTCATCCTGAAGGCCCAAACTAACCCAAACTAACCAAACCTCAATGAATTGTGCAACAATGGATCTTAATCACCTCTCTACAGGATGTCTGATTTTAAGGACCACCACCAGTCACTACAATGGGGGTCCTGACTCTCCTGTTCCCCCTTTACAGCACAACTGCAATGTGGAAGAATTTAAATGAAGAAGTGGCCTGGCATGTGCTCTGACATACCAATGTCTATGGGACTAATGGAATAGCTTAGTGCAGTTTCTCTAAGCACCTGCTCAGCCACCTCTTCTCAAACACCTCCTCACTGTGGTCATGCTGTCAAAGAGGAACAGGAGAGTTGGGACTCCCATTCTGGTGATCTTGGAGTCCCAGTAATCAGACATTTATGACCTATCCTGTGGATAGGCGATACATTTTTCTTGTAGACAACCCTCTTAATGAGATGGAGTGAAGTGCTGGTGAGTGTTGAGACCTTCTTCCTGTATATTTGCACAGATTTTCGGAATGGAAATCTGAAAGGCCACCGCTTGTGGAATACATCAACCTCTACAGATCTTCCATCAATCATTATGTGGATTTTTCATATCAGAATTTCTGTTATTTCATGGGTTCCATGATGACGTTCCCACCATGATCCATATTCTGGGACATTAATGGTTTTCTGTTATCTCTTACGATGAGACTTTCTTATTCCCGGATGTGATTACTAATCATTGACCACGGTCTATTAAAAGTTCTGCTCACAGAGGAGAAATAATGATGCAGATAATTGCTCTTAATGATATAATTTATTTAATTTCCATCTTTACTCTTTAATAGCATTGTCTTCTTAATGCAGCTTATAAGCATGGCTCCTGCTACATTCAGTAGGGTGTTCAATGGGGGCCGCTAGACTGACGCTGCACAGTTGCTTTCCTGGAAATATAGTGATACACGGAAATTACTATAAACAACCAATAGTCAATATCTAGAGATTTACAAGGCTATCTAGAAATGGGCCAAAGTACGTCCACCGTATAGCCCATAACGGCCAAGTAGATGGGTTAGGATGAGCATTTCAATGAGGTAGGAGGGTCTCACATCAAAATAAATAAATGGCCCCATCCTATGATGAACCTTCAGTCAACATCAGTGGCACTACCAAGAGAAACAATGGTCCCTCACCTAAAATTACCAACTATTCTTCGTATTTGCTGGTCTACCAGATCTGGTGACAGAGAAAGAAGACTCAGCCATGACATACATCTCCATCAATCTCTATTTTTCTGGTGTCAGAGGAGATAAAGATTCATATTGGTCACCAAGACTTTGAACACTGGAAATGCCCACCCAAGCAGTTTCATATTCTTGCTGGTAGGCCCCCAGTAGAAAGAGGAGCCCTGTAATAGACTAAGGTCCCTGTAAATGCTCTTTATTAAAGTTTTGTTAAAAAGTGTACCTGGATGCCAGTCCCTGGCTAGAAAACAGCTTCAGAACAGTAAGGCACCGCCAAATTAGACTTGTGGATGGAAGAAATTTGACAGAGCTAGAGCTAGACCATTATTGAGTAGTTGCCTGAGCTTTTAGCATTAATCCAACAAAGAGATATGGATTTCCCCAGTTAAATACCCAGCTCCTGTTCTCCAAGCTAGTCCATAATCCACAGTTGGGTTGCAGGCTTGGTTAGAGACCTGGTCAAATATCAGAAACAGGCAATTCTCATTGGGTTTAGGAATAAGTAGAGTAGGCAGGGTCAGGGGTCAGTTCAAATGTCAGTACAGTACATGGGTAATTAGAATGGGGTCAAACAGCCAGGTCAAATCAAAGGAATCCAAAAGAATAATTAGGAAACTGTGAACATGCAAGCCACCAGAGTTGATGCCCAGGCAAGTATTCTATGGAGTAGCACCCTTGTATAGGTCTCTGGATGATTATGTCACATGGGTTGTGGCTGAAAAGAGCTGTTGCACTGACTTGGCAATGGGAAGACACAACTCTGGAAATCTGATATGCCTGTTGGTGGACCTCTATGGTCGGCCCACGAGTTTTGGCAGATATCTTGTTTGAGCTTTCAAGAAACCCCATTGGGATCTTGATGTTCTTGTTCCAATGTCATGGTTTAATTTTACAGAGGGGTCAGCTGTGATGTGAGAAGAAATCTCAACAAATCAGTAGGACCAAGTAGAGCAGGGGCATTGTAAGTTGCTTTCTGTCCCTCACTCTCTTCTTATCAGAGAGGGTAAGTTTGTGTCTCTTAAAATTGCACTCTGAAGATCTATTTAGTGCACAACCAGTAGATCTACATTTAATGGCGTCATAGTGAGGGGGGTCCTAGATAAGATCCCCCTCTATGAGTGAATTCAGAAGGCCTTTATGTATGAGCAACTGCTGCCATGGAAATGAATGGTGAGACGTGTCCTCCCAAGCGATAGCAGCAGATCACTAGGCATTAGAGATGCTTGAGCTATGGTGATCAGCAGATCACTGAGCTTACTTTTGATTTGTGAGCCATCCCTACTTTTGGACCTCTGTCCTCAATACTGCTTTGTCTGAACAGGAATGTAATAGTGAGGGGGGTCCTAGCTAAGATCCCCCTATATGAGTGAATTCAGAAGGCCTTTATGTATGAGCAACTGCTGCCATGGAAATGAATGGCGCGACGTGTCCTCCCCAGCGATAGCAGCAGATCGATAGGCATTAGAGATGCTTGAGCTATGGTGATCAGCAGATCACTGGGCTTACTTTTGATTTGTGAGCCATCCCCACTTTTGGACCTCTGTCCTCAATACTGCTTTGTCTGAACAAGAATGTAACGTGATGCATGGTCTCAATCATATGATTTGCTGCTTTTTCGAGCCTGTATATGCATCTATGTGAGATATTTTTCGCTGCTCACCGTTTTGATTGAACCAAATTGCGAGTTTCCACGGCATTCCTCACATCAGAGAGTCATCTTAAGAAGGCCACTGATTCCCACATAGTGTGTGATTTTTTTTTAGACAGGGGTGTTGAGTGATGTGTAACAACTCTGCTTGAATTTTTTTGCTTTAGGCAAGAAAATTAGGTCAACAACCTACCCGGAGGGAGAAAAGACCCCTGGCAATTGCAGCAGCAAAGAAACATAGAATAACAACATTTCCGTATTTAAAATTAAATAATACATTGAATAACTTTAACCCAAATTTTTTTTTTTATTGTACTGATTTTGAATTTATGTTTCCTTCTCCGCTCATATCTGAAGCATATTTTGAAATTTTATTAATTTGCTAAATGTCTCATAGGAGATTAGATAATATAATAAAACTGAGCTGAGGTCCATGACTGACAGAGGGGAGTAGATGAACGGCAGCCTATAGGAGGACAAATAGGAGAATTATGAATGCAGCTCTTGAGGTTCATTGATTTATGAAGAATGCTGTAGCCTAAAATCTGTACCAATTTAATACTTTTAAGTATGGTACATTTAATCTGTGAAATGTTATTAAAGTTTGAGGTTTAAGATAGCTGCGCACGATTTGGATTTTTCACAGCAAATCCAGTGGATTTGCTATGGATTTCACCTTAGATTTCACCCCTAAACCTAAACTGATGAAATCCGCAGTGAGAATCTGCAGCAGATATTGACATCCTCTGGATAAGAAATTATTTTCATGCAGAAATCTTCGCAGCACGTGCCTGAGATTTGTTAACGGGAACCTGTCACATTAAACTTGGTGTCGCCCGAACTGCCTGCCGGATTAGTCAAAACGCATGCAAACTGATGGAATTTGTCAGATGGATCAGGATCCTGATCCCTATGACAAATGCAATGAAATTCTGGATCCGTCTCTCCGGTATAATCTGGAAACATCGGATCCGGCATTTATTTTTTTCCCATTTTTGCGGTCTGAGCATGCGCAGACCGCAATGCCGGATCCGTTTTGCCGGAACACTCGGCATTAATGTATGTCAATGGGAAAAAATGCCAGATCCGGCATTCTGGCAAGTGTTCCGGAGTTTGGGACAGAGATAAAACCGCAGCATGCTGCGGTATAATCACCGTCCTGAAAAGTAAAAAAGACTGAACTAAAGACATCCTGATGCATCCTAAACGGAATGCTCTCTATTCAAAATGCATTAGGATAAAACTGATCAGTTCTTTTCCGGTATTGAGCTCCTACGACGGAACTCAATGCCGGAAAAGAATAATGCTAATGTGAAAGTACCCTAAGCTGCAAGCAGCATGTTATAGCACAGGAGGAAAGTGAGCAGATGTTTTGTGGGAAAGGATTCAGTAAAACGTGTAATTTATTTATTTAAATTCCTGCTCATTCTGGGCTGTGAAGTCAAGGAGGAGGTCCTATCAGTGACTGACAGCCTTCCCTCTATGAGGAGGAGAAGGTCCTATCAGTGACTGACAGCCTTCCCTCTATGAGGAGGAGGAGGTCCTATCAGTGATTGACAGCCTTCCCTCTATGAGGAGGAGGTCCTATCAGTGACTGACAGCCTTCCCTCTATGAGGAGGAGGTCCTATCAGTGACTGACAGCCTTCCCTCTATGAGGAGGAGGTCCTATCAGTGACTGACAGCCTTCCCTCTATGAGGAGGAGGTCCTATCAGTGATTGACAGCCTTCCCTCTATGAGGAGGAGGTCCTATCAGTGACTGACAGCCTTCCCTCTATGAGGAGATGGTCCTATCAGTGATTGACAGCCTTCCCTCTATGAGGAGGAGGTCCTATCAGTGACTTACAGCCTTCCCTCTATGAGGAGGAGACGTCCTATCAGTGACTGACAGCCCTCCCTCTATGAGGAGGAGGAGGTCCTATCAGTGATTGACAGCCTTCCCTCTATGAGGAGGAGGTCCTATCAGTGACTGACAGCCTTCCCTCTATGAGGAGAAGGTCCTATCAGTGACTGACAGCCTTCCCTCTATAAGGAGATGTCCTATCAGTGACTGACAGCCTTCCCTCTATGAGGCGGTGGTCCTATCAGTGACTGACAGCTTTCCCTCTATGAGGAGGAGGTCCTATCAGTGACTGACAGCATTCCCTCTATGAGGAGGAGGTCCTATCAGTGATTGACAGCCTTCCCTCTATGAGGAGGAGGTCCTATCAGTGACTGACAGCCTTCCCTCTATGAGGAGGACATCCTATCAGTGACTGACAGCCTTCCCTCTATGAGGAGGAGGTCCTATCAGTGATTGACAGCCTTCCCTCTATGAGGAGATGTCCTATCAGTGATTGACAGCCTTCCCTCTATGAGGAGGAGGTCCTATCAGTGACTGACAGCATTCCCTCTATGAGGAGGAGGTCCTATCAGTGATTGACAGCCTTCCCTCTATGAGGAGATGTCCTATCAGTGACTGACAGCCTTCCCTCTATGAGGAGGAGCTCCTATCAGTGACTGACAGCATTCCCTCTATGAGGAGGAGGTCCTATCAGTGATTGACAGCCTTCCCTCTATGAGGAGGAGGTCCTATCAGTGACTGACAGCCTTCCCTCTATGAGGAGGACATCCTATCAGTGACTGACATCCTTCCCTCTATGAGGAGGAGGTCCTATCAGTGATTGACAGCCTTCCCTCTATGAGGAGATGTCCTATCAGTGACTGACAGCCTTCCCTCTATGAGGAGGAGGTCCTATCAGTGATTGACAGCCTTCCCTCTATGAGGAGGTCCTATCAGTGACTGACAGCCTTCCCTCTTCGAGGAGGAGGAGGTCCTATCAGTGACTGACAGCCTTCCCTCTATGAGGAGGAGGTCCTATCAGTGACTGACAGCATTCCCTCTATGAGGAGGAGGTCCTATCAGTGACTGACAGCCTTCCCTCTATGAGGAGGAGGTCCTATCAGTGACTGACAGCCTTTCCTCTATGAGGAGGTCCTATCAGTAAGTGACAGCCTTCCCTCTATGAGAAGCAGGTACTGTCAGTGATTGACAGCCTTCCCTCTATGAGGAGACGGTACTATCAGTGACTGACATCCTTCCCTCTATGAGGAGTAGAGATGTCGCGAACATAAAATTTTCAGTTCGCAAACGGCAAACGCAAATTTCTTCAAATGTTTGTGAACGGGCGAACCGTGCGAACCGCCATTGACTTCAATAAGGAGGTGAATTTTAAAACCCACAGGGACTCTTTCTAGCCACAGTAGTGATGGAAAAGTTATTTCAAGGGTACTAACACCTGGACTGTGGCATGCCGGAGGGGGATCCATGGCAAAACTCCCATGGAAATTTACATAGTTGACGTAGAGTTGGATTTTAATCCATAAAGGGCATAAATCAACTAACAATCCTAAAATTTTTTGAACAACATGGTTTAAAACATCCAGTGTGTGTATATGATCAGGTATGATGTTGTATCGATCAGGTAGTATAAGGGTTACGCCCGCTTCACAACATTGACAGACCAAACTCCCCTTTTAATGCACCGCAAACAACCACAAACAGTCCATTTGCCCAACCGCAAACTCCCCATTTGTACAAGGTTGGATACCAAGCTAGCCATGTCCCGTTGATGTCATTGAAGGTTTCTTCCTCCACCCAGCCACGTACAACACCAAGGGTCCCCGAAAGGTGAATTGAATAGATTTTTCGAACGGGGAGATAGTTAAAAAAACTCTGGCTCCCTCCCCCTTGTTTGAATCCACGCCACGGTCACTGCGTCTGCGCCGTGCAATTTACACACCCAATATGAGTGGTATTTTCTGTAGTACTATTCTCATCAGTTTAATCCCTGTTACGTCCCATATCAGGGATTGCCTTTTGTGAAAAAAAATTTAGGCCGGGTACCTTCGACTGCCTTCACAGTGACAGACCAAACTCTGATACACCAAACTGAATCAGTTTAATCCCTGTTACGTCCCGTCGAATTGATTAATCATTGTCGAATAAACGACATCCTGAAATAATTTAGTTCTGAGCTTTGTACTTGCTTTGTATTGGAATTGATGGGGATTTTTTAAATTGTCTGCATTATTTCTAATAAACTAAATAAACTATTAAGAGACTTTATTATGATTTTTTTATTTTATGTATTAAAAACCCATACAACGTAAAAAAATAAAAAAAAAATTGAAAAATAATGTTTTTTTTCTATGAAAAATTATCCAGCCGATCGCTTTTAGTCTGATCATAATGAAGCAACGGCCTTATCTGGGGTGTGGCAACATTGCCAACACACTCATAGAGGTGATGATCGCTTCATTGTGATACGCAAGCCCCTTCACCACAACAAGGTACCGATGACGAAGGGGAATTGACACATGTATGTGCCTTTTTTTTGTTTTGTTTTTGCAGCCACAGTGCAGCACCAGAGGCCAGAAAAATTAGGTATTGTTGCAGCCGCTGCAAAATCGATGTTTTCCAGGCAGAAAGGTGACAAAAACATTGCGGCTTGAACCCTAGTTGGTGGTGGAGAATTCACGAAAGTCATCCGGTATGCAGACATTAAATACAGCAGCGTGGGGACCATTTTGAGGCCAAGGCATGTCATCAGGCCTTTTGTTAGTCAAACGTATCCCCCACTGTCAGTCCCTTCGGGATCCATGCCTCATTCATCTTAATGAAGGTGAGGTAATCAACACTTTTTTGACCGAGGCGACTTCTTTTGTCAGTGACAATGCCTCCTGCTGCACTGAAGGTCCTTTCTGACAGGACACTTGAAGCGGGGCAGGCCAGAAGTTCTATCGCAAACTGGGATAGTTCAGGCCACAGGTCAAGCCTGCACACCCAGTAGTCAAGGGGTTCATCGCTCCTCAGAGTGTCGATATCTGCAGTTAAGGCGAGGTAGTCTGCTACCTGTCGGTTGAGTCGTTCTCTAAGGCTGGATCCCGAAGGGCTGTGGCGATGTGTAGGACTGAAAAAGCTCCGCATGTCCTCCATCAACAACACATCTGTAACGCGTCCTGTCCTTGCCGCCGTGGTCGTGGTAGGAGGAGGATTACTTTCACCTCTTCCCCTGTTAGATTCCCGTTGTGCTGTGACATCCCCCTTATAAGCTGTGTAAAGCATATTTTTTAGTTTGGTTTTGAACTGCTGCATCCTTTCTGACTTCCGGTAATTTGGTAACATTTCCGCCACTTTCTGCTTATACCGGGTGTCTAGTAGCGTGGCCACCCAGTACAGGTCGTTCTCCTTCATCCTTTTTATACAAGGGTTCCTCAACAGACATGACAGCATGAAAGACCCCATTTGCACAAGGTTGGATGCCGAGCTACTCATTTCCCGTTCCTCGTCCTCACTGATGTCATTGACGGTCTGTTCTTCCCCCCAGCAACGTACAACACCACGGGTCCCAGATAGGTGACAACAACGAGCACCCTGGGATGCCTGCTGTGGTTGGTCTTCCTCCTCCTCAAAGCCACATTCCTCCTCTGACTCCTCTTCCTCATACTCCTCTTCCAGCGTTGCCGCAGGTCCGGCAAGCGATGATGACAAGGCTGTTTCTGGTGGTGATGGTGACCACAACTCTTCCTCTTCACGCTCATCTACAGCCTGATCCAGCACTCTTCGCAGGGCACGCTCCAGGAAGAAAACAAATGGGATGAGGTCGCTGATGGTGCCTTCGGTGCGACTGACTAGGTTTGTCACCTCCTCAAAAGGATGCATGAGCCTACAGGCATTGCGCATGAGCGTCCAGTAACGTGGCAAAAAAAATCCCAGCTCCGCAGAGGCTGTCCTAGCACCCTGGTCATGCAAATACTCGTTGACGGCTTTTACTTGTTGGAGCAGGCGGTCGAACATTAGGAGTGTTGAATTCCAACGTGTCGGGCTGTCGCTAATCAAGCACCTCACTGGCATGTTGTTTCGGTGCTGAATGTCTGAAAAAGTGCACCATGGCCGTGTAGGAACGCCTGAAATGGCCACACACCTTCCTGGCCTGCTTGAGGACATCCTGTAAGCCTGGGTACTTAGACACAAAGTGTTGTACAATGAGATTCAACACATGTGCCATGCATGGCACATGTGACAACTTGCCCAAATTCAATGCCACCAACAAATTGCTTCCATTGTCACACACCACTTTGCCGATCTCCAGTTGGTGCGGGGTCAGTCACTGATCCACCTGTGCGTTCAGGGCGAACAGGAGTGCTGTTCCGATGTGGCTCTCTGCTTTCAGGCAAGTCAACCCCAAGACAGCGTGACACTGTCGTATCCGGGAAGTGGAATAGCCCCTGGGGAGCTTGGGGGATTTAGTTGATGTGCAGCCAGACGCCGCAGCAGAAGAGGACTCAGCCGAGGAGGTTATGGAAGAGGATGGAGTAGGAGGCGTAGAGGAGGTGGCAGTAGGCCTGCCTGCAAGT
Source organism: Bufo gargarizans (assembly GCF_014858855.1). NCBI lineage: Eukaryota > Metazoa > Chordata > Amphibia > Anura > Bufonidae > Bufo > Bufo gargarizans. The sequence goes on from NC_058084.1 coordinate 8,163,161, forward strand.
CATGGCGGTGTCACCAACTCCGCTGCAGAGCCACGCATTCCATGCTTGGCAGCCGTCAGCAGGTTGACCCAAATCGCAGTGTAGGTGATATACCTGCCCTGACCGTGCTTTGCAGACCAGGTATCAGTGGTCAGATGGACCCTTGCTCCAACACTGTATGCCAGAGATGCCATGACTTCCTTTTCAATCACTGAGTAGAGGTTTGGGATTGCCTTTTTTGAAAAAAAAAAATAATTTGTCCGGGTACCTTCCACTGTGGTGTCCCAATAGCGACAAATTTTTTGAAGGCCTCAGACTCCACCAGCTGGTATGGTAAAAGCTGGCAGGCTAAGAGTTCCGTCAAGCCAGCTGTCAGACGCCGGGCAAGGGGGTGACTCTGTGACATTGGCTTCTTACGCTCAAACATTTCCTTTACAGAGGCTGAGCACTCACCACCTGGGCCAGACAGAGACACAGACCATGTAGTAAATGACAATATTTATTATACCTAACTGTAATCTAGACAATTAAAATCTATATTAAAACAAAGGATAATAATAATCATAAAAATCGCATAATATAGGAGAACACAAAATATATCAACACATCTAATATATATAAACAGCTAGAAGAATAAATATTAACAGTCAAATGGGATAAAAAAAATCGAGAAAAATAATCGGTGAGGAATTCGATAAGAGTTTCGCCAATAAGATGCTCGATATTCGTGCAAATGGAGCTGTAGACAAAATTCGTACTCTGTAAAGTCAAATTCGATGGTTTGGAGTCAGTTCGATCATATAAATAGAGTCGGCATATAGTCAGTTAGTGGATTACACCTCTTAATATAATTCAATTGCCGTCTGACATGAGATTGCAGTGGCGTCCCACGTTGCTCACAATGTCAGATCCGGCGGTACCTGATTCCAGTAGATTTTTCGGAGTAGTTCGGGTAGCTCAGCCTTTCTATATCCTTTACATTGTTTTATTTATGACTGGGTGAGTCATACCAGGCTTAGCAGCACCCTCTCCATAACTATTAACAGAGTGAACCACCATACCTCTTCATAATTATTTCCTTTACAGACACCTGACTGTGGGCAGATGAGATGGAATTGCTGAAGGTGAAAGGCGGAGTGGTTGAGAGGGGCCAAGGAGGACAGCAGTGGTTGACGTGGCTGAAGATGCTGGACCAGGAGGAGGATGGTGGCTTTGAGCTTGTGTGCTGCTTCTACTCGTCATCATGTGTTGATCCCATAGGCGTTTGTGATGTGCAATCATGTGCCTTCGCAAAGCAGTTTTACCTATCTGGGTGTTGGATTTCCCACGACTCAGTTTCTTTTGGCACAGGTTGCAAATGGCATCGCTGTTGTCAGAGGCAGACACACAAAAAAATGCCACACTACTGAGCTTTGCAATGACGGCATTCTGGTGGTGGCAATAGAATGCGTTGATTGGCGTGCTGTCTGGCTGACCCCGGGTGCCGATACATGCTGTCTGACTGTGCCACTAGCTCCTTGCGATGACCTCCCCCTGCTTCCAACTTGAACTTTCCCCCTCTTCTTCTTCTCTTCGAGCGGGCACCCACGTGGCATCCACGGACACATCGCCATCATCAACCACTTCACTTGTATCTGACATCTCAGCAAAAGAAGCAGCAGCGGGTACAACATCATCATCATCATCACACTGTACGTCCATGTGTGTAATGCTGCCTGACTGAGACATATCCTTGTTATCTACATCCCCTGGCAATAATGGTTGCGCATAACTAATTTCATCCAACTGATGTGTAAATAACTCCTCTGAGGGATCATGTGAAGTGGCTGTGGTGGCTGTGGTGGTAGTGGTGGTGGTGGCAGCGGGCGGGAGAGTGGTAACTTGAGAGCAGGTGACCAAAGCTGAGCTGGAGGAGGATGGTGCATCAAGGTTCTTAGTGGAAGCTGTTGAAGATTGGGTGTCCTGTGTAAGCCAGTCAACTATTTTCTCAGAATTTTTGGGGTTCAGGGTACGTGGCCTCTGAACACTGGGCATTATTCCAGGGCCAGTGGAAATCACAGCACCACGACGGCCCCTGCGGGGTAGCCTGCCTCTGCCTGTAATTTTTTTTTAGATAAGTGGTACTATGCGTGCAAGGTACTGTGCCACCCTATATAAGTGGTGGGCAGTAGGCACAGTACAGTCTGTGTGGGCCTGACACACACGGGCTTGCAAATGTGATTATATCACAGAAAATTTTTAAATATAATTTTTTTTATCTGCAAGGTATTTGAGTGAGTGACACCCTGTAACGGTATGAGTGCAGGCCTAGCCACTAGCCAGTGGCCACAATACAGTCTGTGTGGGCCTGACACACACAGGCTTGCAAATGTGATTATATCACAGAAAAATTTTAAATTGAATTTTTTTATCTGCAAGGTATTTCAGTGAGTGACAACCTGTAACGGTATGAGTGAAGACCTAGCCACTAGCCAGTGGCCACAATACAGTCTGTGTGGGCCTGACACACACGGACTTGCAAATGTGATTATTTCACAGAAAAATATTAAATAGAATTTATTTTTATCTTTGAGGTATTTTCTGTCACACCCTGTATGAATGGTGTTCACACAGTGCTGTCTGTGACTGAGCCTGCAGCCTCTCACACACGGGCAGCCAGGCAACTGCAATATATAAAAATATGTATATAAAAAAAAAAAAAAAAGCACACTGATGTACCAGTCCTGATAAGGGCTTTTTGGGGTGCTGTCAGGACGCTGTCCTTACAGCAGATGAGTCTGTGGACACAGAACACTGCCCTAGCTAACGCTTTCCCTATTGAATCAGCAGCAGCACTGTCCCTCCTCTCACTGAGAATGCAACTTCCGAATGAATCTATAATGGATGCTGTCCAGGAGGTGGGAGGGTCTGGGAGGGAGGGTCTGCTGCTGATTGGCTGGAATGTGTCTGCTGACTGTGAGGTACAGGGTCAAAGTTTACTGAATGATGATGTATAGGGGGCGGACCGAACATCGCATATGTTCGCCCGCCGCAGCGAACGCGAACAAGCTATGTTCACCGGGAACTGTTCGCCGGCGAATAGTTCGGGACATCACTAATGAGGAGGAGGTCCTATCAATGACTGAAAGCCTTCCCTCTATGAGGAGGAGGTCCTATCATTGATTTACAGCCTTCCCTCTATGAGGAGGAGGTCCTATCAGTGATTGACAGCCTTCCCTCTATGAGGAGGAGGTCCTATCAGTGATTGATAGCCTTCCCTCTATGAGGAGACGGTCCTATCAGTGATTGACAGACTTCCCTCTATGAGGAGGAGGAGGTCCTAACAGTGACTGACAGCCCTCCCTCTATGAGGATGAGGTCCTATCAGTGATTGACAGCCTTCCCTCTATGAGGAGGAGGTCCTATCAGTGATTGACAGCCTTCCCTCTATGAGGAGATGTCCTATCAGTGATTGACAGCCTTCCCTCTACGAGGAGGAGGTCCTATCAGTGACTGACAGCCTTCCCTCTATGAGGAGGAGGTCCTATCAATGACTGACAGCCTTCCCTCTATGAGGAGGAGGTCCTATCATTGATTTACAGCCTTCCCTCTATGAGGAGATGGTCCTATCAGTGACTGACAGCCTTCCCTCTATGAGGACGAGGTCCTATTAGTGATTGACAGCCTTCCCTCTATTAGGAGACGGTCCTATCAGCGATTGACAGCCTTCCCTCTATGAGGAAGAGGTCCTATCAGTGACTGACAACCTTCCCTCTATGAGGAGGAGGTCCTATCAGTGACTGACAGCCTTCCCTCTATGAGGAGGTCCTATCAGTGACTGACAGCCTTCCCTCTATGAGGAGGAGACGTCCTATCAGTAACTGACAGCCTTCCCTCTATGAGGAGACGGTCCTATCAGTGACTGACAGCCTTCCCTCTATGAGGAGGAGGTCCTATCAGTGACTGACAGCCTTCCCTCTATGAGGAGGTCCTATCAGTGACTGACAGCCTTCCCTCTATGAGGAGACGGTCCTATCAGTGGTTGACAGCCTTCCCTCTATGAGGAGACGGTCCTATCAGTGACTGACATCCTTCCCTCTATGAGGAGACGGTCCTATCAGTGACTGACATCCTTCCCTCTATGAGGAGACGGTCCTATCAGTGATTGACAGCCTTCCCTCTATGAGGATACGTCCTATCAGTGACTGACAGCCTTCCCTCTATGAGGAGGAGGTCCTATCAGTGACTGACACCCTTCCCTCTATGAGGAGGTCCTATCAGTGACTGACATCCTTCCCTCTATGAGGAGACGGTCCTATCAGTGATTGACAGCCTTCCCTCTATGAGGATACGTCCTATCAGTGACTGACAGCCTTCCCTCTATGAGGAGGAGGTCCTATCAGTGACTGACACCCTTCCCTCTATGAGGAGGTCCTATCAGTGATTGACAGCCTTCCCTCTATGAGGAGGAGGTCCTCCTTCCCTCTATGAGGAGGAGGTCCTATCAGTGACTGACAGCCTTCCCTCTATGAGGAGGAGGTCCTATCAGTGACTGACAGCCTTCCCTCTATGAGGAGACGGTCCTATCAGTGATTGATATTCTTCCCGTTATGACTGTGTATACACAGATAGCTGTCAATCACTGATAGGACCGCCTCCCGGACTTCAAAGCCCAGAATGATCAGGAATTTAAACGAATAAATTACAAGTTTTACTGATTCCTTTCCCACAAAACTATCGATCAATCTGCTCAGCATCTCCTGCTCTATGAGATGATGCTGCCTTCAGCTCAGACATCATGCTCAACACGTCAGGTTCCCTTTAAGTCAGCTCCAGACAAATCCACCACAAGATCTGCTGCAGAAATCTGAAGCTGGACCTCAGCTGTGGATTTGCAGCTTGACATTCATCTGCACGCGGATTTAGCCCCATGTCGATTGTTTTTCTCCACGACGCTGCACGCAGAAGAATTTGTTGCACGGATTCCCATTGAAACCAATGAGGTGTAGTTTGTGAGTGGAACTCTCAGACCCTTATGATCTACCTGGCTTTTACCCATCATGCCCTGTAATCTGTGGCATTTCCGTGTGTAAAATGAGCCCCGTCCGTTTTGTTGCTTTCATCACTGCAAGAAAAGGAAAATCTTGCTCTTAATAATTGCAAAGTTTGGCCATATGCAAAATTAATTGGCTGCATGGTCTTGAAATACTCCTTGGCTGCCTGCAATGACTGGTGCCTTACATCAGTCCTTTAGAGGCGATCATTAATTCTTCCCTTTTCCCGGTTTGGTATGATACGGGGACACAATAGACAGACATCACAGGTAGGGCCCATCACAGCCACTTGGCAGACACACAGGAATGTCTTGGAGGATCGCTCACTATGTAAATGTGCCGCCATCTCCTTCTATGCATAATCATCTCTATTTTTACTCTAGCGGCAGCTAATGTCTCTTCCTCCTCTTTCTTCAGGGATCACTTCTACATTGTCACCCCCGTTTACATTGTGCTGTCAATAAGGCATTCCTCGCTGAAGAGACGGACGGCGGTTGGCACCTGTCTGGCACGCAGAAGCTAGAAGATCCTTTTAAATATATCATTCTTCTTTGGCAACGTTAAGATAGATAATAAATTAGTGAAAGATTCATCTTATTTTCTTCTTCCTTAATTGATTTGTATGAAGGTAAATAAGGAAACTGATGGAAATCATGAACGTCCTACAATAAACATGTTCCTTCAAGGATGCCAGCTTCATGAAGACGTCAGAGGCATAGCTGAAAACGACAGTGACAGCTAAAGCACCCCCATAAAGAGTACAGAGTACCCCTATAAACAATCAGATGGCGAGCACCCCCATTAATGTCAGTCAGAGAGTGCCCCAATAAACAAAAAGTATCTGCCAGAGAGCGCCCTCATTAATAATGTTAGCTAACGAGCACCCCCATAAACGGTCAGCCGTCATGTGCCCCAGTAAAAAGTGTAGCAATAGAGTGACCCCTATTAACAAAACCATCTGGTGAGTGACCAAATATACACTACGTGCAGAATTATTAGGCAAATGAGTATTTTGACCACATCATCCTCTTTATGCATGTTGTCTTACTCCAAGCTGTATAGGCTCGAAAGCCTACTACCAATTAAGCATATTAGGTGATGTGCATCTCTGTAATGAGAAGGGGTGTGGTCTAATGACATCAACACCCTATATCAGGTGTGCATAATTATTAGGCAACTTCCTTTCCTTTGGCAAAATGGGTCAAAAGAAGGACTTGACAGGCTCAGAAAAGTCAAAAATAGTGAGATATCTTGCAGAGGGATGCAGCACTCTTAAAATTGCAAAGCTTCTGAAGCGTGATCATCGAACAATCAAGCGTTTCATTCAAAATAGTCAACAGGGTCGCAAGAAGCGTGTGGAAAAACCAAGGCGCAAAATAACTGCCCATGAACTGAGAAAAGTCAAGCGTGCAGCTGCCAAGATGCCACTTGCCACCAGTTTGGCCATATTTCAGAGCTGCAACATCACTGGAGTGCCCAAAAGCACAAGGTGTGCAATACTCAGAGACTTGGCCAAGGTAAGAAAGGCTGAAAGACGACCACCACTGAACAAGACACACAAGCTGAACGTCAAGACTGGGCCAAGAAATATCTCAAGACTGATTTTTCTAAGGTTTTATGGACTGATGAAATGAGAGTGAGTCTTGATGGGCCAGATGGCTGGATTGGTAAAGGGCAGAGAGCTCCAGTCCGACTCAGACGCCAGCAAGGTGGAGGTGGAGTACTGGTTTGGGCTGGTATCATCAAAGATGAGCTTGTGGGGCCTTTTTGGGTTGAGGATGGAGTCAAGCTCAACTCCCAGTCCTACTGACAGTTTCTGGAAGACACCTTCTTCAAGCAGTGGTACAGGAAGAAGTCTGCAAGGTAAGAAAAACATGATTTTCATGCAGGACAATGCTCCATCACACGCGTCCAAGTACTCCACAACGTGGCTGGCATTAAAGGGTATAAAAGAAGAAAATCTAATGACATGGCCTCCTTGTTCACCTGATCTGAACCCCATTGAGAACCTGTGGTCCATCATCAAATGTGAGATTTACAAGGAGGGAAAACAGTACACCTCTCTGAACAGTGTCTGGGAGGCTGTGGTTGCTGCAGCACGCAATGTTGATGGTGAACAGATCAAAACACTGACAGAATCCATGAATGGCAGGCTTTTGAGTGTCCTTGCAAAGAAAGGTGGCTATATTGGTCACTGATTTGTTTTTGTTTTGTTTTTGAATGTCAGAAATGTATATTTGTGAATGTTGAGATGTTATATTGGTTTCACTGGTAAAAATAAATAATTGAAATGGGTATATATTTGTTTTTTGTTAAGTTGCCTAATAATTATGTACAGTAATAGTCACCTGAACACACAGATATCCCCCTAAAATAGCTAAAACTAAAAACAAACTAAAAACTACTTCCAAAAATATTCAGCTTTGATATTAATGAGTTTTTTGGGTTCATTGAGAACATGGTTGTTGTTCAATAATAAAATGAATCCTCAAAAATACAACTTGCCTAATAATTCTGCACTCGCTGTACAGCACTAAGCAGAAAATAACCCATGAACAATGTCATCCCCCTTACAGTCTAGTAGGGCCCCCAAAATCAGTGGTAGGTCAGTAGTGAACAATATTAACAACTCCAATTGGTGAGAGCCCTAACGTACAATGCAAGAGAGTACCCCCTATAAAGTGTTAGTCAGAGATTGCCCCCATAACCAGTGTCAGACAGAAAGTGCCCCATTAAAAACATCAGCCAGAGAGTGCCCCCATTAATAATGTCAGCCAGAGAATGCCCCTATAAAGTTTTAGCCAGAGAGTGCCCCATCAATAACATCAGCCAGAGAGTGCCCTCATTAATAATATCAGCCAGAGAGTGCCCTCATCAATAACATCAGCCTGAGAGTGCTCTCATAGACAGTGTCAGCCAGAGAGTACCCCTAATAATAATGTCAGCCAGAGATTGTCCCTATAAAGTGCCAGCCAGAGAGTGTCCCCAATAATAATAGCCAGAGAGTGCCCCAATAAACTGTTAGTCAGAGAGTGCCCCCCATTAATAATGTCAGCCAGAGATTTTCCCTATAAAGTGTCAGCCAGAGAGTGCACCAATAATAATAGCCAGAGAGTGAGCCCCTATAAAGTGTCAGTCAGAGAGTGCCCCCCATTAATAATGTCAGCCTGAGACGGTACCTATAAAGTGAAAGCCAGAGAGTGCCCCCAATTATAATATCAGCCAGAGAGTGTCCTCATAGACAGTGTCAGACAGAGAGTGCCCTCATAGACAGTGTCAGACAGAGAGTGCCCTCATAGACAGTGTCAGACAGAGAGTGCCCTCAAAGACAGTGTCAACCAGAGAGTGTCCCCAATAATAATTTCAGCCAGAGAGTGCCCCAATAATAATCTCAAACCCCATACAGAATAGGTCAAGTAGTGCCCCCATAAGGCTGAGTTCACATCAGCGTTCAGCCTTTCCGTTCTCCTGCTCCGTTGTTGGAGCAGAAGAATGGAAAGGATGGATTCGGCGCATAACTGAGCCGAAAGGAGCCTACGGACCCCATAGACTATAATGGGATTCATTAGGTTTCCCGCATGCACGACTTTTGTTTCTGTTTCAAAAATCTTCCTCTGAGCGAAAACAGACTCCATTATAGTCTATGGGGTCCGAAGGATCCATTTGGCTCAGTTATGTGCCGAATATGTTCTTTCCGTTCTTCTGCTCCTGATGTGACCTCAGTGTTAGACAGGTAATGACCAATATTAACATTTCAATCTAGTGAAAACCCTAACAAACAATGTCTGCCAGATAGTGCCCCCAATAATAATGTTAGCCAAAGAGTGCCCTCATAGACAGTGTCAGTCAGAGAGTGCCCCCAATAGTAATGTCAGGCAGAGAGTTTCCTCATAGACAGTGTCAGCCAGAGAATGCCCCCCATAATAAAAACTGCCAGAGAGTGCCCTCATAGACAGTGTCAGTCAGAGAGTGCCCCCAATAGTAATGTCAGGCAGAGAGTTTCCTCATAGACAGTGTCAGCCAGAGAATGCCCCCCATAATAAAAACTGCCAGAGAGTGCCCTCATAGACAGTGTCAGCCAGAGAGTGCCCCTAATAAAAATGTCAGCCAGAGAGAGCCCCTAATATTAATGTCAGCCAGAGTGCTCCATAAACAGTGTCAGCCAAAGAGTGCCCCCAATTCTAATGTCAGCCAGAGAGTGCCCCCAATAGTAATGTCAGGCAGAGAGTGCCCTCATAGACAGTGTCAGCCAGAGAGAGCAACTAATAAAAATGTCAGCCAGAGTGCTCCATAAACAGTGTCAGCCAAAGAGTGCCCCCAATATTAATGTCAGCCAGAGTGCTCCATAAACAGATTCAGACATAGAGAGTCCCCATAATTAGTGACAAAGACTCCCCTGATAAAGTGTTGTCCAGAGGCTGAAATCCTGAATGTGTGAATATTGACTAAACGGTGTCATATCTGCAGAGGATATAGCAATAAAAACCATGTCATTATATAGAGTCTATAGGACAATCACCAGGGGTATTTACAGAAGAGAGTGGACTCTACTAGAAATGAAAATGGGCGTCTGTTCACAAATCACAACCCAATGCCTAGGATCGGCAGTCTGGATTTCAGCGGCTGCCCGGGGAAGGCTGCTGCATGATTAGATTTTATTTGCATCTGCATCCCAGAGACACAGATACAAATATATACAATGATGGGCTGGGAAGCTGTTATCTCCACCATTCACCCTGTCACCGCTGCCACTGGCAGATGCCACGGAGAGACGTCATCGACCCTGCGGTGCAGGCCAATGTGGTCCTGCTGAATGATATGCTCCATTTATCATAGGATAGGACTCAGTATTTTTTTTATTTTAATATAACTATGGGAGATATCATCACTGTGTTTGTGGACTCTAAGGGGGCTTCACTAATGTGATAGGGGGCACTAAAGAGCTTCACTATTTGATAGGGGCACCAGTTGGTGGAGAGCACTGTAGGGGCATTCTTACTGTGTAGTGGTACAACGGGACATTCTTTCTTGAGGGGGCACTAAAGAGGCATGACTATTGTGGAGAGGACAGTAATGGGCATCACTACCTTAAGGGGGGCACTAAGGGGCATCACTACTGTGAGGGGCATCCTAATTGTATGGGAGTACTAAAGCTACATCACTTCTGTGAAGGGGGCACTAAGGGGACATCACTGCTTTGATGGGGCTTTTTAATAGTATGGGGTCACTAAGAGTAATTCAGAACTGTGAGGGGGGCACTAAGGGGACATCATTACTGTGAGGAGGACAGCAATGGGCATCTTTACTTTAAGAGGGCACTAATGGGATCTCACTGCATTGATGGGGCATTCTAATAGTAAGGGGTCGACAAAGGAAACATCAGTACTGTGAGGGAGGCACTTAAGGGACATCATTACTGTGTGTGGGACAGTAGTGGGCTTCACTGCTTTTAGGAGGCACTAAGGCACAGCATTACTTTGGAGCAGACAGTAATGGGCATCATTACCTTGAGGGGAACACTAATGGGGCATCGCTAGTGTTAAGGGGCACTAAAGGCGCTTCATTATTGTGAGGGGATGTGAGGATGGCACTGAGGGGACATCACTGTTTTGGGGGGGACATCCTAATGGTATCAGGACACTAAGCGTAGATCAGTACTGTGAGGGGACACCAAGGGAGCATCACTACTGTCTGGGGGAGTCCTAATGGTAAAGGGGCACTACAGGAGCATCCTTAGGCCCCCTGCACACGAACGTGTGCGCCCCATGGTCGTGGTGCGGGCCGCAAAATGCGGGCCGCAATGCACGAGCACAGTCCGTGGGGCAGCCGCAGCGGATCGCGGACCCATTACTTTGTGCCTTACTATGTACAGGGCACTAAGGGGGCTCAACTATTATGAGTGGGTACTGAGGGGACATTCTTACTTTGTGAAGGGCATTATAGTGGAGGCTCAAAGAAGGAAACACCAGTTTGTGGGGGGGGGGGGGGCACTATTACGGGGGTACTGCATAAAGGGGGCACTATTACTATGTGTGGGCACCATTACTGTGTATTCTATAAAGGAGGGCACTATTACTTAGTGGGGGCACAAAGAAGAGTAAGCAGGATTGGGCATGTAGATATCGAGAAGGTTAGAAACCTGGCTTAATGTAAAAAAAATAAAACACATGGCATGGTGTGTGGGCCACAGGATATTTTCACTATTTTGTTTGCTTTAAAACTAGGAGGCCTCCAACACTCTAATCCTGAGGGCGCCCGTAGACGCCTATGACCTCTCCCTCACTCTCCTGAGAGTGGATGGGTGGTTAACCTAACATTGTGGAGCCCCTCACAGTATAACATTAGCTATGTTGAAGGGACATAGAACCAAACAGAACTGAGGTCCCTCCAAGGGCCAGAAGTCACCCGTAAGGGCTCGTATGATGCAAATTCAGGGCCATTGCCTACAACCTCCCCAGGAATCATAACCAACATCCAAATGGACACAGGAGGAGGCTCCATTTCTACATCTGATCCCTGTGGTTTGGGTCTTCTCGCATTCGTCTGGCTCGTATTTTCAGCCCTCCGCTTTGTAAGCAGTTATTTACACATCAAGTACCGGAGAAAAATTACAGCATTGATATGGAAAGTACTTACTCTCGAGAACATGCTCCAAATGGTTCACCCTGCTCATGTGCGTGCCTGATACACTTGAAGAGGTTTTAGAAAGGCAGCAAAGCATGGATTCCACCTGGCTAAATATTCCGCTTTCCAGAACTTCAAATACCAGCACATTCTGCCTCCATTAAATCAATTTCAATCCCTGAGCAGGAGGTTAAAGGAGAAATCTACGCTGCAATTTAAGATTTACTGTGATACGCAGGTAGTGCAGACCTTTGTGCAGCTTTTAAAGGATTTGTACCAGAATGCTTTGTAGTAAGAAATAGAACTGATCTGTGCACTGCAAATATTAACACACGGGCCTGGAATAAAGTGCCTCATAATGAACAGAGGTTAGCAATGCAATTGTTTAAATTGTAACTACCTAATGTGTTTTAATATGTGCACCCCTCCGCCGCTATCAATGCATCAGCATGATTCAGGCTTCTTCTAAGGAGTTTCTTGCAGTGTGCATTATTACTGCTCTGCCACATTACTTTTATACTATTTATTATTAGCTCTGTACTGTGACATCACTGTGTGCATTATCCTTGTACTGTGACATCACTGTGTGCAATATTCCTGTACTGTGACATCACTGTGTTTATTATCTCTGTACTGTGACATCACTGTGTCTATTATCCTGTACTGTGACATCACTGTGTTTATTATCCCTGTACTGTGACATCACTGTGTTTATTAGCTCTGTACTGTGACATCACTGTGTTTATTATCCTTGTACTGTGACATCACTGTGTGCAATATTCCTGTACTGTGACATCACTGTGTTTATTATCCCTGTACTGTGACATCACTGTGTCTATTATCTCTGAACTGTGACATCACTGTGTTTATTATCTCTGTACTGTGGCATCACTGTGTTTATTATCTCTGAACTGTGACATCACTGTGTTTATTATCTCTGTACTGTGACATCACTGTGTTTATTATCCCTGTACTGTGACATCACTGTGTTTATTATCCCTGTACTGTGACATCACTGTCTATATTATCCTGTACTGTGACACTGTGTTTATTATCTCTGTACTGTGACATCACTATGCTTATTATCTCTGTACTGTGACATCACTGTCTATATTATCCTGTACTGTGACATCACTGTGTTTATTATCCCTGTACTGTGACATCACTGTGTTTATTATCCCTGTGCTGTGACATCACTGTGTATATTATCTCTGTACTGTGACATCACTGTGTTTATTATCTCTGTACTGTGACATCACTGTGTGTATTATCCTGTAATGTGACATCACTGTGTTTATTATCCCTGTACTGTGAAATCACTGTGTTTATTATCTCTGTACTGTGCCATCACAGTGTTTCTTATCCTGTACTGTGACATCACTGTGTTTATTATCCCTATACTGTGACATCACTGTGTTTATTATCCCTGTACTGTAACATCACTGTGTTTATTATCTCTGTACTGTGCCATCACAGTGTTTCTTATCCTGTACTGTGACATCACTGTGTTTATTATCCCTATACTGTGACATCACTGTGTTTATTATCTCTGTACTGTGATATCACTGTCTATATTATCCTTTACTGTGACATCACTGTGTTTATTTTCCTCTACTGTGACATCACTGTGTTTATTATCCCTGTACTGTGACATCACTGTGTTTATTATCCCTGTACTGTGACATCTCTGTGTTTATTATCCCTGTACTGTGACATCACTGTGTCTATTATCCTGTACTGTGACATCACTATGTTTATTATCCCTGTTCTGTGACATCACTGTGTTTATTATCCTGTACTGTGACATCACTGTGTATATTATCCTGTACTGTGACATCACTGTGTTTATTATCTCTGTACTGTGACATCACTGTGTCTATTATCCTGTACTGTGACATCACTGTGTGTATTATCTCTGTACTGTGACATCACTGTGTTTATTATCCCTGTTCTGTGACATCACTGTGTTTATTATCCTGTACTGTGACATCACTGTGTCTATTATCCCTGTACTATGACATCACTGTTTATTATCTCTGTACTGTGACATCACTGTGTGTATTATCCCTGTACTGTGACATCATTGTGTTTATTATCCCTGTACTGTGACATCACTGTGTTTATTATCTCTGTACTGTGACATCACTGTGTTTATTATCTCTGTACTGTGACATCACAGTGTTTATTATCCCTGTACTGTGACATCACTGTGTTTATTATCTCTGTACTGTGACATCTCTGTGTCTATTATCCTGTACTGTGACATCACTGTGTTTATTATCCCTGTTCTGTGACATCACTGTGTTTATTATCCTGTACTGTGACATCACTGTGTTTATTATCTCTGTACTGTGACATCACTGTTTTTATTATCCCTGTACTGTAATATCACTGTGTATATTATCTCTGTAATGTGACATCACTGTTTTTATTATCCCTGTACTGTGACATCACTGTGTTTATTATCCTGTACTGTGACATCACTGTGTATTATCCCTGTACTGTGACATCACTGTGTTTATTATCCTGTACTGTGACATCACTGTGTTATTATCCCTGTACTGTGACATCACTGTGTTATTATCCTGTACTGTGACATCACTGTGTTTATTATCCCTGTACTGTGACATCACTGTGTTTATTATCCCTGTACTGTGACATCACTGTGTTTATTATCCTGTACTGTGACATCACTGTGTTTATTATCCTGTACTGTGACATCACTGTGTTTATTACTGTACTGTGACATCACTGTGTTTATTATCCTGTACTGTGACATCACTGTGTTTATTATCTGTACTGTGACATCACTGTGTTTATTATCCTGTACTGTGACATCACTGTGTTATTATCCTGTACTGTGACATCACTGTGTATTATCCTGTACTGTGACATCACTGTGTTTATTATCCTGTACTGTGACATCACTGTGTTTATTATCCCTGTACTGTGACATCACTGTGTTTATTATCCTGTACTGTGACATCACTGTGTTTATTATCCCTGTACTGTGACATCACTGTGTTTATTATCCTGTACTGTGACATCACTGTTTATTATCCTGTACTGTGACATCACTGTGTTTATTATCCTGTACTGTGACATCACTGTTATTATCTGTACTGTGACATCACTGTGTTTATTATCCCTGTACTGTGACATCACTGTGTATTATCTCTGTACTGTGACATCACTGTTTATTATCTGTACTGTGACATCACTGTGTTTATTATCCCTGTACTGTGACATCACTGTGTATTATCTCTGTACTGTGACATCACTGTGTTATTATCTGTACTGTGACATCACTGTGTTATTATCCTGTACTGTGACATCACTGTGTTTTATCTCTGTACTGTGACATCACTGTGTTTATCCTGTACTGTGACATCACTGTGTTTATTATCCCTGTACTGTGACATCACTGTGTTTATTATCTCTGTACTGTGACATCACTGTGTTTATTATCCTGTACTGTGACATCACTGTGTTTATTATCCCTGTACTGTGACATCACTGTGTTTATTATCCCTGTACTGTGACATCACTGTGTATTATCCTGTACTGTGACATCACTGTGTTTATTATCCCTGTACTGTGACATCACTGTGTTATTATCTCTGTACTGTGACATCACTGTGTTTTATCTCTCTGTACTGTGACATCACTGTGTTATTATCCTGTACTGTGACATCACTGTGTTTATTATCTGTACTGTGACATCACTGTGTTTTATCCTGTACTGTGACATCACTGTGTTTATTATCCTGTACTGTGACATCACTGTGTTATTATCCCTGTACTGTGACATCACTGTGTTTATTATCCTGTACTGTGACATCACTGTGTTTATTATCCCTGTACTGTGACATCACTGTGTTTATTATCCCTGTACTGTGACATCACTGTGTTTATTATCCCTGTACTGTGACATCACTGTGTTTATTATCCTGTACTGTGACATCACTGTGTATTATCCTGTACTGTGACATCACTGTGTTTTTATCCCTGTACTGTGACATCACTGTGTTTATTATCCTGTACTGTGACATCACTGTGTTTATTATCCTGTACTGTGACATCACTGTGTTTATTATCCCTGTACTGTGACATCACTTGTTTATTATCCCTGTACTGTGACATCACTGTGTTTATTATCCTGTACTGTGACATCACTGTGTTATTATCCTGTACTGTGACATCACTGTGTTTATTATCTGTACTGTGACATCACTGTGTTATTATCCTGTACTGTGACATCACTGTGTATTATCTCTGTACTGTGACATCACTGTGTTTATTATCCCTGTACTGTGACATCACTGTGTTTATTATCCTGTACTGTGACATCACTGTGTTATTATCCCTGTACTGTGACATCACTGTGTTATTATCTCTGTACTGTGACATCACTGTGTATTATCCCTGTACTGTGACATCACTGTGTTTATTATCCCTGTACTGTGACATCACTGTGTTTATTATCTCTGTACTGTGACATCACTGTGTTTATTATCTCTGTACT